>NC_090654.1:46152633-46525879 GCF_040937935.1 Hyperolius riggenbachi
GCACAAATCGTTAGCAGATATGACCCCAATATGCAGATATGACCCCAATATGCACAAATCGTTAGCAGATATGACCCCAATATGCACAAATCGTTAGCAGATATGTCCCCAATATGCACAAATCGTTAGCAGATATGTCCCCAATATGCACAAATCGTTAGCAGATATGTCCCCAATATGCACAAATCGTTAGCAGATATGTCCCCAATATGCACAAATCGTTAGCAGATATGTCCCCAATATGCACAAATCGTTAGCAGATATGTCCCCAATATGCACAAATCGTTAGCAGATATGACCCCAATATGCACAAATCGTTAGCAGATATGACCCCAATATGCACAAATCGTTAGCAGATATGTCCCCAATATGCACAAATCGTTAGCAGATATGTCCCCAATATGCACAAATCGTTAGCAGATATGACCCCAATATGCACAAATCGTTAGCAGATATGTCCCCAATATGCACAAATCGTTAGCAGATATGTCCCCAATATGCACAAATCGTTAGCAGATATGTCCCCAATATGCACAAATCGTTAGCAGATATGTCCCCAATATGGACAAATCGTTAGCAGATATGTCCCCAATATGCACAAATCGTTAGCAGATATGACCCCAATATGCACAAATCGTTAGCAGATATGTCCCCAATATGCACAAATCGTTAGCAGATATGACCCCAATATGCAGATATGACCCCAATATGCACAAATCGTTAGCAGATATGACCCCAATATGCACAAATCGTTAGCAGATATGTCCCCAATATGCACAAATCGTTAGCAGATATGACCCCAATATGCACAAATCGTTAGCAGATATGACCCCAATATGCACAAATCGTTAGCAGATATGTCCCCAATATGCACAAATCGTTAGCAGATATGTCCCCAATATGCACAAATCGTTAGCAGATATGACCCCAATATGCACAAATCGTTAGCAGATATGTCCCCAATATGCACAAATCGTTAGCAGATATGACCCCAATATGCACAAATCGTTAGCAGATATGACCCCAATATGCACAAATCGTTAGCAGATATGACCCCAATATGCAGATATGTCCCCAATATGCACAAATCGTTAGCAGATATGACCCCAATATGCACAAATCGTTAGCAGATATGACCCCAATATGCACAAATCGTTAGCAGATATGTCCCCAATATGCACAAATCGTTAGCAGATATGTCCCCAATATGCACAAACCGTTAGCAGATATGACCCCAATATGCACAAATCGTTAGCAGATATGACCCCAATATGCAGATATGTCCCCAATATGCACAAATCGTTAGCAGATATGACCCCAATATGCACAAATCGTTAGCAGATATGTCCCCAATATGCACAAATCGTTAGCAGATATGACCCCAATATGCACAAACCGTTAGCAGATATGACCCCAATATGCACAAATCGTTAGCAGATATGTCCCCAATATGCACAAATCGTTAGCAGATATGTCCCCAATATGCACAAATCGTTAGCAGATATGTCCCCAATATGCACAAATCGTTAGCAGATATGTCCCCAATATGCACAAATCGTTAGCAGATATGACCCCAATATGCACAAATCGTTAGCAGATATGACCCCAATATGCACAAATCGTTAGCAGATATGACCCCAATATGCAGATATGACCCCAATATGCACAAATCGTTAGCAGATCTGACCCCAATATGCACAAATCGTTAGCAGATATGACCCCAATATGCACAAATCGTTAGCAGATATGACCCCAATATGCACAAATCGTTAGCAGATATGACCCCAATATGCACAAATCGTTAGCAGATATGTCCCCAATATGCACAAATCGTTAGCAGATATGTCCCCAATATGCACAAATCGTTAGCAGATATGACCCCAATATGCACAAATCGTTAGCAGATATGACCCCAATATGCACAAATCGTTAGCAGATATGACCCCAATATGCAGATATGACCCCAATATGCACAAATCGTTAGCAGATATGACCCCAATATGCACAAATCGTTAGCAGATATGTCCCCAATATGCACAAATCGTTAGCAGATATGTCCCCAATATGCACAAATCGTTAGCAGATATGTCCCCAATATGCACAAATCGTTAGCAGATATGTCCCCAATATGCACAAATCGTTAGCAGATATGTCCCCAATATGCACAAATCGTTAGCAGATATGTCCCCAATATGCACAAATCGTTAGCAGATATGACCCCAATATGCACAAATCGTTAGCAGATATGACCCCAATATGCACAAATCGTTAGCAGATATGTCCCCAATATGCACAAATCGTTAGCAGATATGTCCCCAATATGCACAAATCGTTAGCAGATATGTCCCCAATATGCACAAATCGTTAGCAGATATGTCCCCAATATGCACAAATCGTTAGCAGATATGTCCCCAATATGCACAAATCGTTAGCAGATATGACCCCAATATGCAGATATGACCCCAATATGCACAAATCGTTAGCAGATATGACCCCAATATGCACAAATCGTTAGCAGATATGTCCCCAATATGCACAAATCGTTAGCAGATATGACCCCAATATGCACAAATCGTTAGCAGATATGACCCCAATATGCACAAATCGTTAGCAGATATGTCCCCAATATGCACAAATCGTTAGCAGATATGTCCCCAATATGCACAAATCGTTAGCAGATATGACCCCAATATGCACAAATCGTTAGCAGATATGTCCCCAATATGCACAAATCGTTAGCAGATATGACCCCAATATGCACAAATCGTTAGCAGATATGACCCCAATATGCACAAATCGTTAGCAGATATGACCCCAATATGCAGATATGTCCCCAATATGCACAAATCGTTAGCAGATATGACCCCAATATGCACAAATCGTTAGCAGATATGACCCCAATATGCACAAATCGTTAGCAGATATGTCCCCAATATGCACAAATCGTTAGCAGATATGTCCCCAATATGCACAAACCGTTAGCAGATATGACCCCAATATGCACAAATCGTTAGCAGATATGACCCCAATATGCAGATATGTCCCCAATATGCACAAATCGTTAGCAGATATGACCCCAATATGCACAAATCGTTAGCAGATATGTCCCCAATATGCACAAATCGTTAGCAGATATGACCCCAATATGCACAAACCGTTAGCAGATATGACCCCAATATGCACAAATCGTTAGCAGATATGTCCCCAATATGCACAAATCGTTAGCAGATATGTCCCCAATATGCACAAATCGTTAGCAGATATGTCCCCAATATGCACAAATCGTTAGCAGATATGTCCCCAATATGCACAAATCGTTAGCAGATATGACCCCAATATGCACAAATCGTTAGCAGATATGACCCCAATATGCACAAATCGTTAGCAGATATGACCCCAATATGCAGATATGACCCCAATATGCACAAATCGTTAGCAGATCTGACCCCAATATGCACAAATCGTTAGCAGATATGACCCCAATATGCACAAATCGTTAGCAGATATGACCCCAATATGCACAAATCGTTAGCAGATATGACCCCAATATGCACAAATCGTTAGCAGATATGTCCCCAATATGCACAAATCGTTAGCAGATATGTCCCCAATATGCACAAATCGTTAGCAGATATGACCCCAATATGCACAAATCGTTAGCAGATATGACCCCAATATGCACAAATCGTTAGCAGATATGACCCCAATATGCAGATATGACCCCAATATGCACAAATCGTTAGCAGATATGACCCCAATATGCACAAATCGTTAGCAGATATGTCCCCAATATGCACAAATCGTTAGCAGATATGTCCCCAATATGCACAAATCGTTAGCAGATATGTCCCCAATATGCACAAATCGTTAGCAGATATGTCCCCAATATGCACAAATCGTTAGCAGATATGTCCCCAATATGCACAAATCGTTAGCAGATATGTCCCCAATATGCACAAATCGTTAGCAGATATGACCCCAATATGCACAAATCGTTAGCAGATATGACCCCAATATGCACAAATCGTTAGCAGATATGTCCCCAATATGCACAAATCGTTAGCAGATATGTCCCCAATATGCACAAATCGTTAGCAGATATGTCCCCAATATGCACAAATCGTTAGCAGATATGACCCCAATATGCACAAATCGTTAGCAGATATGTCCCCAATATGCACAAATCGTTAGCAGATATGACCCCAATATGCACAAACCGTTAGCAGATATGACCCCAATATGCACAAATCGTTAGCAGATATGTCCCCAATATGCACAAATCGTTAGCAGATATGTCCCCAATATGCACAAATCGTTAGCAGATATGTCCCCAATATGCACAAATCGTTAGCAGATATGTCCCCAATATGCACAAATCGTTAGCAGATATGACCCCAATATGCACAAATCGTTAGCAAATATGACCCCAATATGCACAAATCGTTAGCAGATATGACCCCAATATGCAGATATGACCCCAATATGCACAAATCGTTAGCAGATCTGACCCCAATATGCACAAATCGTTAGCAGATATGACCCCAATATGCACAAATCGTTAGCAGATATGACCCCAATATGCACAAATCGTTAGCAGATATGACCCCAATATGCACAAATCGTTAGCAGATATGTCCCCAATATGCACAAATCGTTAGCAGATATGTCCCCAATATGCACAAATCGTTAGCAGATATGACCCCAATATGCACAAATCGTTAGCAGATATGACCCCAATATGCACAAATCGTTAGCAGATATGACCCCAATATGCAGATATGACCCCAATATGCACAAATCGTTAGCAGATATGACCCCAATATGCACAAATCGTTAGCAGATATGTCCCCAATATGCACAAATCGTTAGCAGATATGTCCCCAATATGCACAAATCGTTAGCAGATATGTCCCCAATATGCACAAATCGTTAGCAGATATGTCCCCAATATGCACAAATCGTTAGCAGATATGTCCCCAATATGCACAAATCGTTAGCAGATATGTCCCCAATATGCACAAATCGTTAGCAGATATGACCCCAATATGCACAAATCGTTAGCAGATATGACCCCAATATGCACAAATCGTTAGCAGATATGTCCCCAATATGCACAAATCGTTAGCAGATATGTCCCCAATATGCACAAATCGTTAGCAGATATGACCCCAATATGCACAAATCGTTAGCAGATATGTCCCCAATATGCACAAATCGTTAGCAGATATGTCCCCAATATGCACAAATCGTTAGCAGATATGTCCCCAATATGCACAAATCGTTAGCAGATATGTCCCCAATATGCACAAATCGTTAGCAGATATGTCCCCAATATGCACAAATCGTTAGCAGATATGACCCCAATATGCACAAATCGTTAGCAGATATGTCCCCAATATGCACAAATCGTTAGCAGATATGTCCCCAATATGCACAAACCGTTATCAGATATGTCCCCAATATGCACAAATCGTTAGCAGATATGACCCCAATATGCACAAATCGTTAGCAGATATGTCCCCAATATGCACAAATCGTTAGCAGATATGACCCCAATATGCACAAATCGTTAGCAGATATGACCCCAATATGCACAAATCGTTAGCAGATATGTCCCCAATATGCACAAATCGTTAGCAGATATGTCCCCAATATGCACAAATCGTTAGCAGATATGACCCCAATATGCACAAATCGTTAGCAGATATGTCCCCAATATGCACAAATCGTTAGCAGATATGACCCCAATATGCACAAATCGTTAGCAGATATGACCCCAATATGCACAAATCGTTAGCAGATATGACCCCAATATGCAGATATGTCCCCAATATGCACAAATCGTTAGCAGATATGACCCCAATATGCACAAATCGTTAGCAGATATGACCCCAATATGCACAAATCGTTAGCAGATATGTCCCCAATATGCACAAATCGTTAGCAGATATGTCCCCAATATGCACAAACCGTTAGCAGATATGACCCCAATATGCACAAATCGTTAGCAGATATGACCCCAATATGCAGATATGTCCCCAATATGCACAAATCGTTAGCAGATATGACCCCAATATGCACAAATCGTTAGCAGATATGTCCCCAATATGCACAAATCGTTAGCAGATATGACCCCAATATGCACAAACCGTTAGCAGATATGACCCCAATATGCACAAATCGTTAGCAGATATGTCCCCAATATGCACAAATCGTTAGCAGATATGTCCCCAATATGCACAAATCGTTAGCAGATATGTCCCCAATATGCACAAATCGTTAGCAGATATGTCCCCAATATGCACAAATCGTTAGCAGATATGACCCCAATATGCACAAATCGTTAGCAGATATGACCCCAATATGCACAAATCGTTAGCAGATATGACCCCAATATGCACAAATCGTTAGCAGATATGACCCCAATATGCACAAATCGTTAGCAGATATGACCCCAATATGCACAAATCGTTAGCAGATATGACCCCAATATGCACAAATCGTTAGCAGATATGACCCCAATATGCACAAATCGTTAGCAGATATGTCCCCAATATGCACAAATCGTTAGCAGATATGTCCCCAATATGCACAAATCGTTAGCAGATATGACCCCAATATGCACAAATCGTTAGCAGATATGACCCCAATATGCACAAATCGTTAGCAGATATGACCCCAATATGCAGATATGACCCCAATATGCACAAATCGTTAGCAGATATGACCCCAATATGCACAAATCGTTAGCAGATATGTCCCCAATATGCACAAATCGTTAGCAGATATGTCCCCAATATGCACAAATCGTTAGCAGATATGTCCCCAATATGCACAAATCGTTAGCAGATATGTCCCCAATATGCACAAATCGTTAGCAGATATGTCCCCAATATGCACAAATCGTTAGCAGATATGTCCCCAATATGCACAAATCGTTAGCAGATATGACCCCAATATGCACAAATCGTTAGCAGATATGACCCCAATATGCACAAATCGTTAGCAGATATGTCCCCAATATGCACAAATCGTTAGCAGATATGTCCCCAATATGCACAAATCGTTAGCAGATATGACCCCAATATGCACAAATCGTTAGCAGATATGTCCCCAATATGCACAAATCGTTAGCAGATATGTCCCCAATATGCACAAATCGTTAGCAGATATGTCCCCAATATGCACAAATCGTTAGCAGATATGTCCCCAATATGCACAAATCGTTAGCAGATATGTCCCCAATATGCACAAATCGTTAGCAGATATGACCCCAATATGCACAAATCGTTAGCAGATATGTCCCCAATATGCACAAATCGTTAGCAGATATGTCCCCAATATGCACAAACCGTTATCAGATATGTCCCCAATATGCACAAATCGTTAGCAGATATGACCCCAATATGCACAAATCGTTAGCAGATATGTCCCCAATATGCACAAATCGTTAGCAGATATGACCCCAATATGCACAAATCGTTAGCAGATATGACCCCAATATGCACAAATCGTTAGCAGATATGTCCCCAATATGCACAAATCGTTAGCAGATATGTCCCCAATATGCACAAATCGTTAGCAGATATGACCCCAATATGCACAAATCGTTAGCAGATATGTCCCCAATATGCACAAATCGTTAGCAGATATGACCCCAATATGCACAAATCGTTAGCAGATATGACCCCAATATGCACAAATCGTTAGCAGATATGACCCCAATATGCACAAATCGTTAGCAGATATGACCCCAATATGCAGATATGTCCCCAATATGCACAAATCGTTAGCAGATATGACCCCAATATGCACAAATCGTTAGCAGATATGACCCCAATATGCACAAATCGTTAGCAGATATGTCCCCAATATGCACAAATCGTTAGCAGATATGTCCCCAATATGCACAAACCGTTAGCAGATATGACCCCAATATGCACAAATCGTTAGCAGATATGACCCCAATATGCAGATATGTCCCCAATATGCACAAATCGTTAGCAGATATGACCCCAATATGCACAAATCGTTAGCAGATATGTCCCCAATATGCACAAATCGTTAGCAGATATGACCCCAATATGCACAAACCGTTAGCAGATATGACCCCAATATGCACAAATCGTTAGCAGATATGTCCCCAATATGCACAAATCGTTAGCAGATATGTCCCCAATATGCACAAATCGTTAGCAGATATGTCCCCAATATGCACAAATCGTTAGCAGATATGTCCCCAATATGCACAAATCGTTAGCAGATATGACCCCAATATGCACAAATCGTTAGCAGATATGACCCCAATATGCACAAATCGTTAGCAGATATGACCCCAATATGCACAAATCGTTAGCAGATATGACCCCAATATGCACAAATCGTTAGCAGATATGTCCCCAATATGCACAAATCGTTAGCAGATATGTCCCCAATATGCACAAACCGTTAGCAGATATGACCCCAATATGCACAAATCGTTAGCAGATATGACCCCAATATGCAGATATGTCCCCAATATGCACAAATCGTTAGCAGATATGACCCCAATATGCACAAATCGTTAGCAGATATGTCCCCAATATGCACAAATCGTTAGCAGATATGTCCCCAATATGCACAAACCGTTAGCAGATATGACCCCAATATGCACAAATCGTTAGCAGATATGTCCCCAATATGCACAAATCGTTAGCAGATATGTCCCCAATATGCACAAATCGTTAGCAGATATGTCCCCAATATGCACAAATCGTTAGCAGATATGTCCCCAATATGCACAAATCGTTAGCAGATATGACCCCAATATGCACAAATCGTTAGCAGATATGACCCCAATATGCACAAATCGTTAGCAGATATGTCCCCAATATGCACAAATCGTTAGCAGATATGTCCCCAATATGCACAAATCGTTAGCAGATATGACCCCAATATGCACAAATCGTTAGCAGATATGTCCCCAATATGCACAAATCGTTAGCAGATATGTCCCCAATATGCACAAATCGTTAGCAGATATGTCCCCAATATGCACAAATCGTTAGCAGATATGACCCCAATATGCACAAATCGTTAGCAGATATGTCCCCAATATGCACAAATCGTTAGCAGATATGACCCCAATATGCACAAATCGTTAGCAGATATGACCCCAATATGCACAAATCGTTAGCAGATATGACCCCAATATGCACAAATCGTTAGCAGATATGTCCCCAATATGCACAAATCGTTAGCAGATATGTCCCCAATATGCACAAATCGTTAGCAGATATGACCCCAATATGCACAAATCGTTAGCAGATATGACCCCAATATGCACAAATCGTTAGCAGATATGTCCCCAATATGCACAAATCGTTAGCAGATATGTCCCCAATATGCACAAATCGTTAGCAGATATGACCCCAATATGCACAAATCGTTAGCAGATATGACCCCAATATGCACAAATCGTTAGCAGATATGACCCCAATATGCAGATATGACCCCAATATGCACAAATCGTTAGCAGATATGACCCCAATATGCACAAATCGTTAGCAGATATGACCCCAATATGCACAAATCGTTAGCAGATATGACCCCAATATGCACAAATCGTTAGCAGATATGACCCCAATATGCACAAATCGTTAGCAGATATGACCCCAATATGCACAAATCGTTAGCAGATATGACCCCAATATGCACAAATCGTTAGCAGATATGACCCCAATATGCACAAATCGTTAGCAGATATGACCCCAATATGCACAATCCTACAGCAGAAATGACCCCAATATGCACAAATCCTTAAGCAGATCTGAAAAGAAAAACCCATTTACTCACCTAGTCAGAAGAACTCCTGTCACGATCTCCTCCTGTCACGATCTCCTCCTGTCACGATCTCCTCCTGTCACGATCTCCTCCTGTCACGATCTCCTCCTGTCACGATCTCCTCCTGTCACGATCTCCTCCTGTCACGATCTCCTCCTATCCCGACCTCCGGTCCCGACCTCCTTGTGGCGCGCAACTCCCTCGGCTCCTCTTCCTTCCTTCCCAGGGCCAGCCAGGGGGGCATAAAAAAATGATCAATAGCTGCGAGCAGCAGAGGCAGAGCAGAGGGCACTCACTGTGACTCTGTGAGCCGGTGTCGCCTCTCTCTGCATGTAGCAGCCAGCCGCCCTGGTGCGTCACTTCTTCTAGACTTCTACCCACGTGTGACAGCCAGGCGGGGGGCAGAGTTAGGGGCGGCGCCGAGTGTGTAAATAAATCAGCGTGCTGCGATCGCACGCTCAGCAATCAGCACAGTCTGAGAAGGAGAGGGGGCGGAGTTGGACCAGTAGGCGGCAGCCAGCACGCACTGTCTGCACAGCACATATAAACTAACGTGCGTGCAGGCTTGCAACTGCTCGGACTCGGAGGCTCTGAATGGAGAAGACTCGAGGAAGGGGGCGGACCAGTAGGCGGCGCCGGGCACAGGCTGAGCTGCCTGTCACAGCCGGCGCCGACCTGGCTGGCTGAATGCAGAAGGAAAAAAAATAAATAAATAAACACTGACGCACAGAGGAGCGCCCACTGCCACCAACTGCGCTATAGGCAAAAATTTATAGTTGCCTAATGGCACAGACGCCCCTGCTACCTCCATTCCAGGAATCCGGTGGGACGGATAACTGTTGGACAACAGCTATTGTTGCCTAAGGAACTTCCTATCAAGTTCCTGTAATGTGGAGCTTTTTGGTCACTTTCCCCGACCTCTCTCCATTGACCAGAACATACTGCTTAACCAGTAGCCTAATCTGGAATGGTATAGGCACCATGATTATGTCCATGGCACAAAGAACTTGGTCATTGCAATACAGACGATGATGCAGCCCAAGTTGATTCATAGTTTGATTATTGTTATTGTTCACTATTGATGCCACCAGAGTGAGACATCTCCCGCTCACCCTCCCCTCTCCATGGAACTGATTGGGCTGTCACATGAAAGATCTTTAAAGTGACCCTGCAGTGAGAGTAAACTTATTAAATTAAGCCAATCCCCATGTAGGAAACTCTCTGTACTTTGCTCTTACCTCCATGCAAATTTGTTATAGCTTGAAAATGGGCCAATCAAAATAAACAGGAAGTACTTTAGATCTCATTTCCTGTTGATTTGGATTGTCCCAATTCCAAGCTGCCTACTATTTTTATTAGCACCTCATTGGCCATTTCTAGAGCTGATGGTTGGATAAGAAGATGGATGGCAAGGGCACTGATTGTAAATATCGTCAGTGTGCTACAAGGAAAGGGCATAAGCTGTGTACACACACTCGATGAAGCTCAGCCGAGGTGGCCAATAATGACCCCCTCTACCTAGAATCCAGAGTGTGTACGGCGATCCCCGATACCCCTCAACGCCTTGGCCAGCGATTCCAATTGGACGAGCACTGACTGAGAGCTCACCCCATTCATGCCTTCTACCACATGATGTTCCTTATGCACCACTCTTGTTGCCTCTCTCCCCACCATATAGTAACAGAAGGCTAGCAACGCGTCTGTACAGCCTTGGCCCTGCAACATCGCCCAACAGATCGAGTCCCGATCCCCGCCAGGCGACATTGTTACCTGCAGGGGTGGCTTGGAGGGGAGGTGTTTACTGGTGCTATAGCACCCCCAAGCAGCTTGGTAGCACCCCCATAGCTCCCCCATGAAGTTTAGGGCAGCCCAGGAGATGGAGGAGAGAGGACTAAAGGCAGCCAGGCATGTGAGAAAGTCACTCACCCCTCCACTTGCCTCCAGCGCCACAACTTCCTCTTCCCCTTCTTTATCAGCCACAACTGTGTATCTGTCTCTGCAGCAGGCATTTCCTATCATGTGATTCACCGGTAACGTGCTGGTGAGTCACATTATAGGTAACTCCGGCTGCAGAGACAGGTACACAATGGCGGCTGATAAAAAAGGGGAAGCTTTGGCGCTGGAGGCGATAGGCGAGGTAAGTGATTGGCGGTGCTGCTGGGGAAAGGGGAGGGGGGGAGAAAGCAGCCGGTCACCCATACCAGGGCTTTTCAACCTGTGGTACACGTACCACCAGTGGTACTTTGCTGTTGGCCAGGTGGTACACTCATTGTTTGCCTGCCACTTAATTACCCACCTGTCTCTTGTCCTGGTCCTGTCCAGCCTCCACAAAGTTCAGCTCCCCCTCCCTAGCTCCTTGCTGTGCTGCCCTGCGGCATACTTCAGACCTCAGCTAAGCGGTGAGGAGACAGCCAGGCGAATGGTGCACAGTGACTGCGGGTATACTTCATATACAGGAAGTGACATCACTCCACCAATGCCTCCTGCTATTTCCCTCCCATATGTTCCCTCTTTTTTTAATGTGTACCAGTAAGAAAAAAAGTGCCCTGGGGGGTACTAACCTCGGGAGGGGGAAGCCTCTGGATTCTACAGAAGCTCCTTGTCGGCGTGAATGCATGCGCAGTAGCAGCTCTCGGCTCATGCTCTGGCAGAAACAACCGAGCCTGATCGGGTCCAATCTACTTTTATCTACTGGGATAAAAGTGGTACAATTAGTGAACAGGTTGAAAAGCCCTGACCTATACTACAAAGGGGAGAAGGGGGAAGCATTTGGCCACATATACTACAACGGGGAGGGGGGAAGCATTTAATGCCCTATACTACACGGGGGAGGGGGAAGCATCTAATGTCCTATACTACACGGGGGAGGGGGAAGCAGCTAATGCCCTATACTACGAGGGGGAGGGCGGAAGTATCTCTGGCCATCTATATTACAAGGGGGAGGGGGGGAAGTATCTCTGGCCATCTATATTACAAGGGGGAGTGGGGGGAAGTATCTCTGGCCAACTATACTACAAGGGGGAGGGGGAAGCATCTAATGCCCTATACTCCAAGGGGGAGGGGGAAGCATCTAATGCCCTATACTACAAGGGGGAGGGCGGAAGTATCTCTGGCCATCTACTACAAGGGGGAGGGGGGGAAGTATCTCTGGCCATCTATACTACACGGGGGAGGGGGAAGCATCTCATGCCCTATACTACAAGGGGGAGGGCGGAAGTATCTCTGGCCATCTATACTACAAGGGGGAGGGGGGAAGTATCTCTGGCCATCTATACTACAAGGGGGAGGGGGGAAGTATCTCTGGCAATCTATACTACAAGAGGGAGGGGGGAAATATCTGCCCACCTATATTACAATGGCAGCACTTTACAGAGAACATAGTCATGTCACTTGCTGTCCTTAGAGGAGCTCACAATCTAATCTCTGTATATATATAGTAAGTGTTAGAGGTTTAACAACATAGTTACCTTAAACTGCAGTACAATAAAACAACCACAAGATGTTACTGTGTGTAAAATGTGACGGCAATCTTTATGGGATTGTCGTTTCCTGTATTCACTCTGTATTCTCTCTGTTCTAAGCAAGCTGCTTTTCCTGGTGGTGGTGCATGATACTACTCTGCATTTTTTTCTTCAGTAAAGAGTTCTAACTTGTTATACTGGTTGCCTATCTGCATGTACAGACCACTCTGCCCCAACAGTAAGTATATTAGGAGAGGGGGCTTCATTCAAAGTTTTGCTGTTGATGTCCACTGTCAGTGAATTACACCCCTGCTAAGTTCAAGTACATTGGGCCCTGCGAATGACTCGTCATTACTACGCCCACTTTCCAGTGCATGGGCACACCCATTTTTTGACGCAGCACGCAAAGCATGCCGCAGGTCAGCAGCCACCCTGCCGTTGAATCCAGCACCTGCATAGCACCTTCAATAATAAAAAAAATCCTGGAGCCGCCCCTGATTTCATGCAAAACTTATTGAGCCTCTGTACGGCCTTAAGTCTGCAGGTAAGCCAAGCTCAGTACATAAATACAGCCATTCGCTGTATGAACTCTGTTGATCTTTTTGGTAAGTGTGTATAAGCAGAACATCATCAGTCTTATGGAACAAGGCTTGAGGAAGGCCCTGCAAAACGTCTGCACAGAGGAAGACTCACAGCAGAATGTGTGATCTCCATCTCACACCCAGACTCACATTTCAGGGGAATGCCAGGAATGTGAATGTGCATTTATCTTAACCTGCGTCTGTTGCGGAAGGTACACATGCTCCTCGGGGCAATGAGGACACCTGCACTTGAAAGCTGTGGGTCAGGGTTGAGCATTGCTCATGTCTGGGGAATTCAGGTAGAACAGAAGCAGGGAAGGTGAATCTGCTGCTCTGGGAGTGACAGGAGTTTGTAGTTCTCAAGACATCTGCACAATGTCTATTGTCAGAGCTTCAGAGGGTCTTCATAGTCCCCACTTCAAGGGCAGTGTGCAGCTGCTAACCACACAGGGGCAGCCGAGGAGGATTAGGAGGAAAACACCCTCAAGGCCAGATTACATACCTGCATACCTGAGATAAAGGTCACCTGAAATTAGACTTTAAGCAGGCCATACACTGGCTCGATTCGCGGCCGCTTCGACAGCAGATTCGATCCTGGGATCGAATCTGCTGCCAATCGTTCGCGGTAAACGCAGCCGCCGATCCGATTTCCTCCCGAAATCGGATCGGTCCGTCGATCGCGCCGTGCGGGAAATTACCCTCGATCGCCCGCGGGTAAAGTGCGCGTCGCTAGCGGTGGCCGATCCAATCAAGTATACATTACCTGAGGCTGGCTCCCGGGCGTCTTCTCCGTGCTGCACGGCTCTGTTCCGGCTCCATCCATCCCGGCGCTTCCTGTGTCACTACAGTGACCAGGAAGTTCAAATAGAGGGCGCTCTATTTGAACTTCCTGGTCACGGAGTAACACAGGAAGCGCCGGGATGGAGCCGGAACAGAGCCATGCAATGCGGAGAAGACGCCCGGGAGCCAGCCTCAGGTAATGTATACGGGGGGGGGGCAGGCGGCAGGAGCAGCTCAGCAGATGGTGAATCGGTTTCATGCTGAAATCGGTTCACAATCTGTTTGCAGTAAAGGCAGCCATACGATCCCTCTCTGATCAGATTCGATCAGATAGGGATCTGTCAGCTGGTCGATCTAATGGCACATCGACCAGTGTATGGCTACCTTTATGGTCACTTTTGTAACAATTTGTCCCCAATCAGTGTAGAGATAAAGGTAACCATACATCTAGCCATGATGGGCAGTTTCGACCGAGAGACATCTGTCGGCTGCCCATACACCGCAGGCGATTCAGCATGAAATCTCTCTGGAATTGGCCGCATACGCCGCCTTGCTGCTGCCTCCCCAGTGTATAAATATACATGTGTGCATTTATATATTACCTGTCCTGTGTTGCGGTGTTCATGCGTGTTTTGAATGCGTCTTTTGAATCCGTCGCTCTTCCATTAGCGGTATACTACACGCCAATCTGGCTGCAGCCTTCTCTAGCATCACTACAGTACACTTGGGGAGGGGTAGAGAGGTTGGGGGCTATGTGCTGTACAGAAGAGCTTGCTGCACACTGAATAGGAACTGTCTACAAATCTTTGTCTCCAAAACTTTGTATGATTCATTATCAGTGGCTGAGCAGATGCAGTCATTAGAACAATTGTGCAGAGAATAGAAAGCATTTTCTCTTCGTACCCAGACTCCTCAAGCATCACTACAGGACAGAGCACTTGAGGAGGGGTAAAAAAAAAGGCTGTAAAGCTGCTGTACATAGGACCGTGTACATAGGACACTGCTGAACACTGAATAGGGACTGTCTACAAATCTTTGTCTGTAAAACTTTGTATGATTCCTTATCATTAGAACAATTGTGCAGAGAGCAGAAAGTTTTTTCTCTTGTTGCCCTTAGTTGTCAGTCTCTCAGGACGGGCCTCCTGTGGCTTCATCCCTTGCAGGGTCTATTGTTACACCCCTGCTGCCATCCCTGAAGGCTAATTTTTAGCGTTGCGGTGCGATGCGCTGATTAGCAGTGTGATGCTGGGCATACACGGCTTGATTTTGCCACTCGATTCTCCCGCTCGATCGATTCCCCGCTCAATTCCGCAGGCGATTCCAAGGCTGGATTTATACTTTTTCTGCCCCTAGGCCAAGTATGGTATGGCTCCCCTTCCATGTACAGCAGCGCCCCTCCCATCCCATGTACAGCAGCGCCCAGAGTTGGGACAAGGTCCTCCAGTACCCAAGGCTGAGACCCCAAAGTGCGCCCCTCCATCCCTCCCACCCCAGCCGTCACACACTGATTGCTAAGAGGTGCCCCAGGGCCCCCAACACCTTAATCTCTAGTTATCTGGCTTGCAGTCACTGCCATGTATCCCCTTTTCTTATTTCTCTCTGCTTCAAACACAATAGGGGAATGATAGTTGAGTGAGTTGTGTGCCCCCTCCTACACTGCGCCTCTCTCGCCTCTGCCTCGGCAGCACCCCTCTCATTCCATATGCAGCCCACTCTTCCATGTGTAGCATCTACAGTAAGTACTGTGGCACCTTTTCTTTCATGTACAACTCCTCTGGACATCTGCTTCCATTTTCATGTGTTGCCCCCCATTTGCAGCCTTCTCTTCCATATGTAGCGACCCCTATTTTATCTCTAGGTACCCCCTTGGACTGCAAGCGCCCAAGGCCCGGGCCTTTGTGGCCTTTCCAGAAATCCGGCCCTGGGCGATTCTCTTATCTTCCGCTCGTCGTTTTTCTTATCTTTTAGCATTGTCGTCAATCGAGCGTCAAAACGATCGGGCCGGAGATTGGACATGTCAGAAATGATCTATCGAGCCATCTAAATGGCTCAGAATCGAGCCGTGTTTTCCCAACATGAAACGGGCCCCAAGAGAGCTGAAGAAAGAAGATGCAGTCACATGACCACTGCAGTCACATGACTGAAACAGCAAGAGCCAATTAATGGTGGTGGGTGTTTATTTATTTTTTAATCTCTGGTTTGTTTTTAATTCCAAGTCAGCAAAGGGGAGGAGGATCAGATTGACAGATGTACACACAGCATGCTAAGGTGGTCCAACACACCCAGGAATGTGCTAAGTGGGCAAATATTTCAGTGGTAGATGGTGAGAGAACTCCTACCTTTGCAAGTCCTTTAGCTGTAAATGACAGGTTATCATGGGCCGTTCCAATCCTTGTAGGACATCCAACCGAGGCAAATAAACACAAAAATATCACCCTTAACTGAGTTACAAACTGACTGGTTTGACAGATTACTGGATGACCTGTAAATCTGTCAATTTGCAGCTCACTGACTTGAGCAGCAGCAAAGTTATGTGGATAAATGAGTTTCTGTAAACAGGTTGTTTTCAAAGCAATTATCAGATTGTGACTCCAGTCTGCCAATTACCATTTTAATGGACTAATTTGGTCTTCAAACAATGGCTCTCACCAGGCCAAATACAGGGAGAATGGACATGATAACAGCCTGAAGGCCAGGAGACCTCTGATCCTTGGACCATCACAGTTTGGAGACAGAGTAATAGGCATGGTGCCGTCTTATCACTGGTTAATCAGTTAAAAACACAGGAATCTCCCAACAATTATTAAACCTACAAATTAACAACAAAGAGGTGGGCAATAAACTAGAGGTTGGCTTGTGTCATGTAAGTAAACTTGTTTTTTGTTTGTCTGTGTTGGGGGGAGGGGATTATTAATTCCTGGAATCTAAAGGCCCATACACACGTCGGATTTCCGCGAACGACGGGTCGTTTGAACATCCCGTCGTTCGCCCGCTAAATCGGGCGTGTGTACAGACTGTCGTTTGCTTGATAAGAGTGAGTTTGAGCGATCCGCCCGGCGTGTGTATGGCATAGCTCCCAACTGTCCCTCTTTTGTAGGGACAGTCCCTCTTTGGGAGCCCTGTCCCTCTGTCCCTCTTTCCTCCTCATTTGTCCCTCTTTCAGGACTTTGTCCCTCTTTCTATGTAAATATATATTATTTGTATACTAAAAAATGTGTTTGACTCTAAACTTTATTCCCATCCTTTAAATTGATATATTACTAATTGTAAAATGTTACTGTGAAGGAAAATGAACCAGCATAGAAAGGACCAGTGTGGTTTGAATTATAAAACAACATAATTTTCTTATGAAATCTTTATGGTATGCGTGACTAGGGGTGTGTCAGGGGCGTGATTAGGGGTGTGGCGGGGGCATGGCTAAAGTGTCCCTCTTTCTCATTTCAAAATGTTGGGAGGTATGTGTATGGGCCTTTAGGCACTTATACATCTAGTGACTTGCACAACCGATCGACGATGCGACCAATTTCAGGCCAACTATTTCGATTGGACATGCTGCACGATGTCAGGCTGCCATGGTTGGTCAGGTGCTTGGCAGTAATGGGAAGTGATATCGGGACGAGCGACGAACATGAGGAAACCTCCCACGCCGTCCCCCTTAATGTTCAATGTGCCCTCACCGCCCCCCCCACACACACACACATCTCGATGCCCAATGCATTATGCATAAGGCCTCGTTCACATCATCACACACAGATGGCCGTGTTATCGGAATGCAACATGTACGATCGCACGCCATTTCCGTTTCCATGTGTTGCGTGGCTCAGCCACATGTTTTGCCCAAAAAATGTGTGCAGCATGCGTTTGCGCACCACACTAGTACGGAAAGCACGCAGTATGAATATGAGACAGTACAGTCTATGCACTTCTGATGTTCGTGCGTGTCTGCCTCCTACACGCGTTGCTGAAATACAGATGGCAACAAGTTACCTGTCCGCACTCTGGGCTGGCTGAGATGAAGGACCCACAGCCAGATGGAGAGGCAGCCACTGTCCTGGATACCACGGCAGCTAGTAAGTATTTTTCTACAGAAAAATGTGTTTAAATGACTCTAAATTTTATTCCCTTCAATTAAATTGAAATATTTTTTATTTTCAAATGTTAAAATGAAGAAAAACTAATGATGATATAAAGGGCCAGAGTGGTCTGAATGATAAAACTAAATCTTTAGGTTCTAAATTCTTTGTAATAGGCAAGGGGTGTGGTGTGGGTGTGGTTAGAGGTGTGGCAGGGGCATTTCTTAAAGTGTCCCTCTTACTTATCTCAAAAAGTTGGGAGGTTTGCACAGTTGTTTTGATTCTTGGAACATGGATGTCTGGGCCGTGTGGGAGTCAACAGGGAGAGAAAGGGGGTTGTATAAATACAATTAATTAATTAATTCATAAATGGGTGCTATATAAATAATAATAATGGGGTGTGAATACCGGGGGGGGGGGCACCAACACCGCTAGCCCGAACCAACACCCCCGGTTTGTAGTAGCTATGCCCCTATAACCGTATAGTATGGATTGACCATACCACTCTCAAAGTCTGTGGAGAAAAGGGGGGGGGGGGGGGGGTGAAAGGGATGGTGGCAGGCCAAGGTTGGACCCCAGAAGGCCAAATTTCACTGGTGGATCCTATGGGTTGTTGTTACGTCCCTGAGGGTATGGCTAGCATTAGAGTTCTTCACAATTTTCTTTCTAGTTTGGCCGAATTACAGATGGACTCGGCTGAAGACCAGATGCACTTCACACTGACCGGTCATACAGAACTCAATTTGGGTAAAGAGGTACCCCAATGTGAATAAAATTGGATTAAAAACAAGATAAAATCGAAAAAAATGAGGTGGCTTACTTCAATGACAAGATATTTGTATAGACAAAGAAATATTTATTTAGCACAGGCAATGCGTTTCAGGGGTCTAAACCCGCATCTTCAGGCCAATAACAGTGCCAACTGCAAATAGCCAATCAGCAAAGGGAGCCAAAACTGTTCAGTGAAAATGATAAATCTCTGAGCCCTTCAGGCTCTCTCAGAAGTGTGTTATTTTGGCTTTATTTACCCCCAAACAGTCTAGTGAAAAGTGCTTTCTCAGACCCGCCACATGGTTTGCATTCTTCAGAACTTCCCAGTTACGGCTACATGAGCAACATTCTGATGCCTACAGAAGACAATGAGAAAGCAAAGCGGTGGGAGGCTTCAGTTTGAGCAAAGCTGAGTCAGCTGGTCTTGGCCAGCATTGCCGTGTAGTGGGTGTATTGCATAGCACTCTTGCATCTCACCAGACCGGACATTGTAAGGGGTTTGTATGTTCTCCCTGTATTTGTGTGGGTTTCCAACGGACACTCTGGTCTCCTGCCACATCCAAAAACATGATAATGACAATAAGTTAATTGGTTCTGTCCAAAATTGACTTAAAGCTTTGAAACTTTACAAAAATCAAGCACCTCATTGACCATGTCATCTGAAGAGGAAGCAGTTATCAACTTGGCCTCCTGATGTAGAGGGAAAGGGGCGGAGCAATTACGGAAATGCCTGTATTGGAAGTGGGGAGCTGTCTCTGGGGCACCTCCGGGGGAGATGTGTCACTGAGGTACATCCAGGGAAAGGGGCGGAGCAGACTTTCACTCACTGGTTTTGAGGGAAAAGAAACCAGCTGCTGCTATGGTGGGAAATGGGCGCTGTTTGTCAGGCTCCTCAGGGGAGGGGAAGGTGGTGTCGCTGAGGTAAGGTGAAGGGGGGAGCGGCCTGTCACTAAGGCATCTCCAGGGGAAAGGAAGAGCTATTACTAAGGTGCCTCTAGGGGAAAGGAAGGGAGAAGGTGCCTCTATGATAAAGTGGGAGCTGTCACTGGGGCACCTCTAGAGGAGAGTTTGTGGACATTGTTTACTGTCAGGGTGGACTGACATTAAGATGAATGGGAGCCTTCATCTCAATGCGTTTACCATCACTTGTTGGCAATGGCTCAAACGTTGCGGTCATTAAAAAAAATTTATACACTGCAAATTTCATCCCACAGCAACTGCGTTAGGCAGTTCTGTGCCCCTCATGGGGCTCAAAACGCAATGCATGACTGGAACCATTGCCAAACGTTTTATTGCTCGGTTGTAGACACCCCCGGAAGCCTGTGTGCACCGACCCTTATTGTACTCAAGGCCAAGGCCACCTGTTCCTCCCGTAAAAAGAAAATGTCACCTGAAGTCAACCTTTGGAGTACAGTACAGAGTGCCTGTTGAGCCGTGTATTCAGCTGCAGACTGATGCTTTATCACATTTACCCTCTGCCCAGGAAATACACTGCACCATCTTAGCATGCCTACATTTGGGAGATGCTCCCTTACTTCCTCCCTCTGCACCAGTTGCTACCAGGGCAAAAAAAGGTGAATTCTGAAAGTCTGCAGCTGTCTTCGACACAAGAGTTAAATATACATTTCCATTGGTACACCTGTTCATCTGGGGACAGCTGTCCAAAGTGGGACTTTGGGAAGAGATCCTCTAATTTAAAGTATACCTGTGAAGTTTCTTTTTTTCTTTGGGGGGGAGGGGGGGGTGGGGGCATGGATCAATGTGGCTCTATGGAGCAGGACTTGAAACACCCAGAGTTACAGATTACCAAGCAAGCTCATGGTGAACCAGAATTCCTAGGAGTGTGTAAGGGATGAAGGACCAAAAACCTTCTTACTGAAATGCTTTGCAAAACAGAAGTATGCCTTCCTAAAACAGAAGGTATTTGCGATAAATTGTGCATGCGCAGTAGGGCTCCTCTGCTTTTCCGCCACAGTGGGGAGCCCGATTCGGCTGCCACTCCTTTTTGAAATCCGCCTTTTCCATATTGAAAATGGTGCTGACCCCAAAACGTCGGGTGTAGAGCCAGGCCTAGATTTACATCACAGGAGACTATAGGCACAGATGTCCTGGCACCTTAGACTTCGCCCTTCATGAACCTATAAACTCCCACCAAACTGCACCGCAAGTGTGCTGGCTGGCCCAGCTGTCACTTCTCCTTTACTTTGCTTGCCCATCATAGGTGCCCTTTAGTATTCGGAGGCCAGAGGTGCCCTCAGTATTAAGTAGCTAGAGGTGCCCCCAAGTATTAGGTAGCTAGAGGTGCCCCTGACTGAAAGGAGATTTTTTCAGTGTAATGCAAAGAGATGGGTGAGTAACCTCTCATTTAGACTCTCATCAGGACTCTGCATAGGGAAGGAGGGAGGGAGGCGCACAAGGATGGGAGTGAGCCGTGTTTCCATTATCAGGCGCCTGTAGGCACATGCCTACAGTGCCTTATGGTAAATCCGGCCCGGTGTACAGCTGCAGATGAGCACAGTTATAAAACAAATCTTTGCATCTGAAGGAGCCAAAAATAGTAATTATAATTTACACAAAACATCCTAGGTAATAAAGCCTAAGTGTCGCTGCGTCATCCTGTCCCTGTGTCCGTGTGTCTGTGCGTTTGCGCTACTGCGTTTATGCCGCACGGACAGCCGTTGGGATAGGAGCAGGATGGGCCAGGGGGCCAGGCGGGTGAGCAAGCGCACATGCGCGCTGACATGTGGCGGCGGTGACAGACCTAGAGCCCGTTTTTAAATTTCCTTAGGTCAACTAGTATATAATAAAGCAATTGACTGGCACCAGAAATCTGTACCTTTGGTACTACTTTGTATCGCCGGCAGCACTATCATAGTTCTGATCTACGTGTGACGCTGTGCACGCATGTCCTGCCTGCATTTACAGGAACCGAACAGGCAAGTTTTTTTGTACAATTTTTCAGCTGGGTTACTCGAGTGCAAAACCGGGCAGATATCTGCTTTCCTTCTGCATTCTGAAAATGTGGGTCATCTGGTCTCCACCCCGGCTCCTGTTGTTGACACTCAGCTGGACGCACACGGCCTCAGCAGGTGAAGAGCAAATCATTGTAAGACAGTGACGCTTTAACCTCTTCTTGGCAAAAGGGGGCGTTGGCCGGCTTTATGATATAGGTGGTCTTTGGTGAGTAAGGGGTTGGTGGGGCACCATCAGATAGATTATCACTATTACTGAGCCAATGCTGAGCTGCAAAACTGAGGGGGCAACAACAGGTGTCGCCTCCCCACCTGTCCCCTCTGAGTTGTGCTACCAGCTGCAGCCACAAGCATATGTGTACCCGTGAGTAAGGCACAGGGGGAAGCTGGACCTGCGCTAATGGTGGCTAAGAATAGACCTGACGGTATCCCGTTACAAGCAGGGCTGTAGACCCTTGTGCTGTATGTCATGTCATTCCGCCTCTCAAAACATACATCCCGGGTCCTGTGATGCATAAGGGTGGTGTAATGCTGCAGGTCACAGCTCCAGGGGATAGGAAGATATTATACACACATAGGGATATTTGGACAATTTGTCCCACAAAAAGCAAAGCAGGTAATGTGGGCGCTGGCGGTACTGTGGTGAAATGGGTGCCGAGCAGACCGCAATATTAATAGCAGCTATAGCGGTGCCCCTGGGGTAGCTTGGGCACCTGATAAAAATATCGGGATTGCGGCCGGCTCCTGATAAATAGCGGAGGGGAGGGCGTATTTAGCAGCGAAGATTGTGGATGTGTGAGCCAGTTAGGATTAGGTATTGGAGGGGTCGTTAGGGTTAGGCATCAGGGTAGGGGGTTTGGTTAGGGCTAGGCATCAGGGGGAGTCGGTTAGGCATCGGTTGGGGGGATCGGTTAGAGTTAGGCATTGGGGGGGTCATTAGGGTTAGGCATTGGGATGGGGGGGGTTGGTTAGGGTTAGGCATTGGGAGGGAGTCAGTTAGGGTTAGGCATCGGGGTCTGGGATCGGTTAGGGTTAGGCATTGCAGGGGGGGGGTCATTAGGGTTAGGCATTGGGATGAAGGGGGTTTGGTTAGGGCTAGGCATTGGGGAAGTCAGTAACAGTTAGGCATCGGTTTTAGGATCAGTTAGGATTAGGCATTGGGGGGTCATCAGGGTTAGTGTGATGAATAGCGGAAAAGCCGCCGCATGTTCTGACAGTAAGGCGGCTGATTCCGCGTCTGATGCGGCGGTTTGTCCGCGTCAGCATGCGTCTGGGTTGTCTGGAACTGGTGGGGCACATGGGAGGAATGGCGTGGGGGCCGCCGCGTGTTCTGACGGTAAGGCAGCGGATTCCGCGTCCAGTGCGGTGGTTTCCCCGCAGCAACATGTGTCTGGGCTGTCTGGACCTAGTAGTGCACACAGATGGAGAGCTACGCGCGCGCGCTGCAAGACAAGCTCTTTATACCAATAGGAGGAAGATCAGCTGATCAGGGCGGTCAGCTGATCCCTGATCAGTCAGTGATTGGTTGATGGGAGCTTGGCGGCGCTGTGGAGCGCTTTACTATATATATCTCCTGCTGTTCAGTTGCTGGTTGTCTGGCGTTGCGAATGCCTATGTGTTAGCACTCAGACCTTAGTCAGATCCTTCAGTGTGGTGGTACCAGGAGGCCCTGGGAATCCACACTTAGCCAGTCACTGTATATCATCTGTGTTATTCTCTAGCATAGTTCCAGGGTGTTGAGATCACGGCCCTCACACCCCAGACTAGGAATACTGTATATCATCTGTGTTATTCTCTAGCATAGTTCCAGGGTGTTGAGATCACGGCCCTCACACCCCAGACTAGGAATACTGTATATCATCTGTGTTATTCTCTAGCATAGTTCCAGGGTGTTGAAATCACGGCCCTCACACCCCAGACTAGGAATACTGTATATCATCTGTGTTATTCTCTAGCATAGTTCCAGGGTGTTGAGATCACGGACCTCACACCTCAGACTAGGCCAGGGATGTCAAACCGGTCCTTCGAGGGCCGAGATCCTCACACATTTTTGACATAGCTCAAATGAATTGATGAATCTGAATCAGGCAACGGTGTGGTACATCAGGTAGAACACATTGCTCTTTCTCAGTCCATCCTAAATACTGGCCTGGATCTGGCCCTCCAGGCCTGGAGTTCGACACCTGTGGACTAGGCCTTGTTCTGATATCTGTTATGACCTGTAGCTTTCCTATTCTTCTGATCTCTAATTTGGTACTTTGCATATCTGATACTCTGTTGCCGACCCGGCCTGTCTGACCTTCTGGCTGTCACCCCCCGCAGGGTGTCCAGCCTTTCCGCAGGGGTCCCCTGCTCTACAGAGGGGACACTGCTCCTTATCAGTCAGGGACTCCCTCTCCAGGTGTCCTTGACTGCAGTAGGGTCTTCTCTACTTATTGGACCACCTGCTACCCCGGTGGTCCAAAGGTTACTGTTGCACCAAAACACTTACACACTCAGGTGTCTAGAGGTTAGGCATATTTGATTATTGGCGATTCTGCAGATCCCCAATAATCAGGTATATCTGTATTCTTGGGGATACTGCAGATCGCCAAGAATCAGATTCTCTCTCTGGTTGCTAACACCTATCGTTACAGAACGCCAGACCAAAACAATATGGACGCACTTAGCACTCGTCTGGACACACTCACCACCTCGGTGGAAAATCTCATCAGAGTGATGGACGGTCAGCAGGCCCAGATCTCTGCTTTATCTGGGTCACTACAAGTCCTACAGACGACTGTCAATTCAGTGCGATCCCCTCCAGTCACAGACTTGAGAATGTCTGTACCGGAAAAGTTTTCTGGCCATAGATCTGACTTTCAGAATTTTAAGAATCGTGTGATGTCATATTTTGAATTGAGGCCTAATCTGTCAGGGACAGAGGCACAGAGAATTACCTTTATCAAAACCTTACTCTCAGGGGATGCTCAAACCTGGGCGTATAATTTACCAACAGGGCATGAAGCACTTAGGTCAGTTGAAGAATTCTTCAAGTCCATGGTCATAATTTATGACAACCCAGACATTGCGTCTCGCTCTGAGCGGAAGCTAAAAACCTTGCGTCAAGGCAAGGATCCAGTGGAGGTCTATGCGGCTGAGTTCAGGAAGTGGTCAGTGTCGGCTAGGTGGGGGGCTTTTGCACTACTGGATTGTTTTTTTATCAGGGTTGTCAGACGCAGTTTCTGGGCTGATGTTGGGATACCATGAACCTAAGACACTTGAGGAAGCAATCTCTCTGGCAGTGCGTGTGGATCGTCGGTTACGATACCAAAAGCAAACCCGTGGTAAAGACAGGGTTAGATATGCCTCTTATGCCACGTCTCCCCCTACCTCACCACCACCTGAGCCAATGCAAATTGGTCACTCCAAATTAACTCGTTCAGAGAAGAATCGTAGGAAGACAGAGCAGCTTTGTCTATACTGTGCAGAGGAGGGTCATATGGTACGGAACTGTCCCAAGAAGTCGGGAAACGCTGCCGCCAAGGTGTAGTCAGAGGTAATACCCTGGGCGCGCAGTCTTTACCTCTACATAATGATCGTCTGTTACTCCCTTGTTCGGTCACATGGGAGGGTCAGACTGCTTCTACGTAAGCCTTTGTTGATTCTGGTTCAGCAGCTAATTTTATCGATTACGAGTTTGCGAAAAGATTGGGTATACCCATGCTTTCCTTGAAGCAACCAATCTTGGTCACTGCGGTAGTTGACTCTCCTCTGCAGAGTAACCGCTCCTTGTCCCAGACTCCTAATGTGCATCTCAAGGTGGGGGTTTTACATGGGGAGAGTCTGCAATTTCTGGTCTTGCATATGGCAACCTCTACCATCATTCTTGGCATGCCCTCGTTACAAATCCACTCACCTCAGATAGACTGGGTTACGGGTCAGCTGGTCGTCCCACTGTGATCATCATTGTTCAGCGAAAGTGACCCTGGGTAATACCAACGTTCAGGTTGAAGGTGTACCAAGACAATACGCAGAATTTGCTGATGTCTTTTGCCCAAAGTCAGCAGACAAACTTCCCCCCCATCGTGCCTTTGATTGTCCTATCTATCTGAGATCTGGTTGTATGCCGCACAGAGGTCATCTTTATAATCTATCTGGGCCAGAGAAACTAGCTATGCAGAAATACATCAGGGAAAACTTGGCGAAAGGGTTCATACGTCCCTCTCGGTCACCAGCAGGGGCAGGGGTTTTTTTTCGTGAAGAAAAAAGACGGAGGTCTCCGCCCCTGTATTGATTACAGAGGACTGGATAAGATCACTGTGAAAAATCGCTACCCTTTACCATTGATTGACGATTTATTCACACAGGTGACCAACGCCAAGATTTTTTCTAAGCTAGATCTCAGGGGTGCATACAAACTGGTTCGCATCAGAGATGGGGACGAATGGAAGATGGCCTTTAACACACCAGATGGGCATTACTAATACCTGGTGGTGCCCTTCGGGTTGTGCAATGCGCCAGCCGTCTTCCAGGAGTTAATCAATGAAGTTTTCAGGGAAGTGTTGGGGAAGTTTGTTCTGGTTTATTTGGACGATATACTAATCTTTTTGTCCAACCTCGCTGAACATCGCAAGCATGTCAGATGGGTATTAGAGAGGTTACGACAGAATCAGCTGAATGCCAAACTAGAGAAATGCCTCTTTGAGGTAGAGTCGGTAGCCTTCCTGGGTTACATCATCTCCACTTCTGGTCTCTCGATGGACCCAGGGAAGCTTTCTGCTGTCCTGGACTGGCCTCAGCCCGTGGGGCTGAAGGCACTCCAGAGGATCCTGGGGTTTACCAATTACTACAGAAGGTTTATTAAGGGGTACTCTACCATCATCTCTTCTCTCACCAGTCTCACCAAGAAGGGGGCTGATACTCATCATTGGTCACCTGAGGCTCATACGGCCTTCTCGACTTTAAAGAAGCTCTTATGTTCTGCCCCAATGCTGAGGCATGTTGACGTCGCCTTTCCCTTCATTGTGGAGGTTGATGCCTCAGAGGTGGGGGTAGGAGCGGTGTTGTCACAGAGGTCAGGATTGCAGGGCAAGCTACATCCATGCGCTTACTTTTCTCGCAGATTTTCACCTGCCGAGAAAAATTATGACATCGGCAACCGGGAGCTCCTAGCCATTAAATTAGATTTTGAGGAATGGCGACACTGGCTGGAGGGTGCAGAACATGTTATCACGGTTTACACAGACCATAAGAATTTGGAGTATATCGAGGGGGCTAAGAGACTTAGTCCCCGTCAGGCCCGGTGGTCCCTGTTTTTTGCTAGATTTAGATTTATAATCACGTATACTCCCGGGAGTAAGAATATCAAGGCCGATGCACTCTCTAGGTGTTTTGAACCCGAGTCAGTGCAGTCTACTGATCCGGAGACTATCCTGCCTCCAAAGGTAGTCCTGGCAGCCACTGAGACTTGGAGAGATTGGTCAACCACTTTGAGTCCCTATCAACAGGATGTTCCAGAGGGGAAGCCAGAGGGGGTCATGTTTGTGCCACTGCCCTTTCGGTTACAAATTCTACAGTTTTTTCACTCTCACAAGAATGCCGGTCATCCTGGAGCCACCAGAACTCAGGATCTACCGGCCAGATGTGCCTGTTGGCCTAGTTTGACGTCTGATTGTAAGGAATTTGTAAGGGAGTGCACGATCTGTGCGAGGAGTAAGCCCTTTCGTCAGGCCCCCGTGGGCACGTTACAGTCTTTGCCAGTCCCCAATGAGCCTTGGACTCATATTTCCATGGATTTTGTGGGTGAACTCCCTCGGTCTGAAGGCAAGTCTGTCATTTGGGTGGTAGTAGATCGTTTCAGTAAGATGGCACACTTTGTCCCTCTGAAAGGACTCCCCTCGGCCCAGGAACTGGCTGATCTCTTCATCCAGCACATCTTCCGGCTGCATGGCATTCCGGAAAATGTACTGTCAGATCGGGGAGTCCAATTTGTTTCGAAATTTTGGAGGGCCTTTTGCCATCAATTAGACCTGGAACTCGCATTCTCATCAGGCTACCACCCTCAGACCAACAGCCAGACCGAGAGAGTTAACCAATCCCTGGAACAATTTCTCAGGTGCTATGTTGCTGATGCGCAAACGGATTGGGTAAAGTTTTTGCCGTTTGCAGAGTTTGCGCACAACAACCTGAAAAGCTCTTCTTCTCGGTATTCCCCTTTTCAAGTGGTGTCAGGTAGATCACCTAAGTTTGCTCCTTTGCCAGTCACATCAACTCCTTTTCCAGCTCTGGAGGACTGGCAGAGGGCCTTGAAAGAGATTTGGGGAATGGTTAAGAGGAATCTAGGGAAAGCTTTCCAAACCCAGAAGAAGCAGGCAGATAAACATCGGTCGGTAGAGTAGAGATTCTCCCCTGGAGATCTGGTGTGGGTGTCCACTCGTCATTTGGCCTTGAAACAATTGTCACCCAAGCTAGGTCCTAAATTTATAGGACCATTTCCAGTGGCCAAGAAGATTAATAATGTCACATATGCTGTTGATCTACCACCCAGCATGAAAGGTGTGAGATCGTTCCATGTGTCCCTGTTGAAACCAGCTGTACAGGTGGACTCCTCTCCCCCCCCCCCCCTGTGTTGGTGGATGACCAACCAGAGTATGAGATTGAAAAGATTCTGGATTCTCGCCGGGTGCAGAATTCCGTGCAGTATCTGGTCCACTGGAAAGGTTAAGGCATAGAGGAGAGATCTTGGGTGCCAGATTCCGCATGCATGCGGAGGATTTGAAGAAAGAGTTCCATGATTTACATCCTGGAAAGCCTGGTGGAAAGTGTCCGGAGTCCACTCCTCTTGTGCTGTGATGAATAGCGGAAAAGGCGCCGGATGTTCTGACAGTAAGGCGACTGATTTCGCGTCTGATGCGGCAGTTTGTCCGCGTCAGCATGCGTCTGGGTTGTTTGGAACTGGTGGTGCACATGGGAGGAATGGCGTGGGGGCCGCCGCGTGTTCTGACGGTAAGGCGGCGGATTCCGCGTCCAGTGCGGCGGTTTCCCCGCAGCAACATGTGTCTGGGCTGTCTGGACCTAGTAGTGCACACAGATGGAGAGCTACGCACGCGCGCGCTGCAAGACAAGCTCTTTATACCAATAGGAGGAAGATCCCTGATCAGTCAGTGATTGGTTGATGGGAGCTGGGCGGCGCTGTGGAGCGCTTTACTATATATATCTCCTGCTGTTCAGTTGCTGGTTGTCTGGCGTTGCGAATGCCTATGTGTTAGCACTCAGACCTTAGTCAGATCCTTCAGTGTGGTGGTACCAGGAGGCCCTGGGAATCCACACTTAGCCAGTTACTGTATATTATCTGTGTTATTCTCTAGCATAGTTCCAGGGTGTTGAGATCACGGCCCTCACACCCCAGACTAGGAATACTGTATATCATCTGTGTTATTCCCTAGCATAGTTCCAGGGTGTTGAGATCACGGCCCTCACACCCCAGACTAGGAATACTGTATATCATCTGTGTTATTCTCTAGCATAGTTCCAGGGTGTTGAGATCACGGCCCTCACACCCCAGACTAGGAATACTGTATATCATCTGTGTTATTCTCTAGCATAGTTCCAGGGTGTTGAGATCACGGCCCTCACACCCCAGACTAGGAATACTGTATATCATCTGTGTTATTCTCTAGCATAGTTCCAGGGTGTTGAGATCACGGACCTCACACCTCAGACTAGGCCTTGTTCTGATATCTGTTATGACCTGTAGCTTTCCTGACTATTTTTCTGATCTCTGATTTGGTACTTTGCATATCTGATACTCTGTTGCCGACCCGGCCTGTCTGACCTTCTGGCTGTCACCCCCCGCAGGGTGTCCAGCCTTTCCGCAGGGGTCCCCTTCTCTACAGAGGGGACACTGCTCCTTATCAGTCAGGGACTCCCTCTCCAGGTGTCCTTGACTGCAGTAGGGTCTTCTCTACTTATTGGACCACCTGCTACTCGGTGGTCCAAAGGTTACTGTTGCACCAAAACACTTACACACTCAGGTTGCTAGAGGTTAGACATATTTGATTATTGGCGATTCTGCAGATCCCCAATAATCAGGTATATCTGTATTCTTGGGGATACTGCAGATCGCCAAGAATCAGATTCTCTCTCTGGTTGCTGATACATATCGTTACAGTTAGGCATTGGGGTGGAGGGGTTTGGTTAGGCATTGAGAGGGATTTAGTTAGGGTTAGGCATTGGGGTGGGGGCTTGGTTAGAGCTAGGCATTGGGGAAGTCAGTTAGGGTTAGGCATCGGTGGGATCCGTTAGGGTTAGGCATTGGGGAAGTCAGTTAGGGTTAGGCATCGGTTAGGGGAATCGGTTAGAGTTAGGCATTGGGGGGACATGAGGGTTAGGCATTGGTTGGGGGGATCAGTTAGGGTTAGGCTTGGGGAGGTCTGTCACGCACCTGGTAGTGGAGGAGACCGTTGTGCTGAGGGTAGCAACTCTTGCAGCTTGACACCTGACACCCCTGGAGTGGGAACAGGGGTACCAAGGTGTGCAGGAGGCAGGAGTGCTCGCAGAATCCGATGAACCGTTGAGCAGGACGAAACCACGGCACTCCTCTGGTCTGAGTCGGGTAGTGCAAGGACTCAGCAACCAGTGTGGACAGCAGTAGAAATACTCTCAGGGTAAGCAGAAGTCGGCAGCGGGACGGGTCCTCATACAGGCAGGGTTCGGCAACAGAGCGGGTAGTCAGAACAGGCGGAGGTCGGCAACGGAGCAGGTTCTCATACAGGCAGGGTTCGGCAACAGAGCGGGTAGTCAGACAGGCCAAGATCAGATTCCGGAATAGACAACAGACAGGCAGACACTGGGTCACGGCACGGGAGTACAACACTAGCTGCAATACTACAGCAAGGAGGCAATGCACTCTCCAGGTTTAAATAGGCCATCTTTGGCGCGCACAGCGCGACGCACCGCGCGCGCATGCGCACAACGCACCGCGCCGCGCGCGCATGCGCAGACGCGCACGTGAACGCGCACGCACGCGCGCACGCAAAAACGCGCGCACGCGCATGCGCGCAAACGCCCGCGCGCACAAACGCCAGAACAAGATACACAGCAGCCATCCCTGTGCACGCAACACCACACAACGCTCACGCCAGCGCCTCCTGACGCCAACGCTTACGCCGTGCGATGCAACGCCCACTGGTGAGCACCGACAGGTCGCCCCGCCGAGACCCACCAGGACGACCGCCAGTATTCGTGCGTACTGGCCGCCTCCTCTGAACAGGTAACTGACCGTGACAATGCCCCCCCCTAAGGGGCAGCCTCCGGATGCCCTCAGGGGCTGGCTTCTCCGGGAAATCCCTGTGGAACTGCTTGACCAGACGGGTGGCATGGACGTCACCTGCTGGTTCCCAGGTGTTTTCCTCTATGCCATATCCCCTCCATTTGATAAGGTACTGGATCTGGTTATATCTTTTCCTGGAGTCCAAGATTGCCTCCACTTCGAACTCTTCCTCCCCTTCCACCAAAATCGGTGGTGGTGGATTTGTTCTTCTATGAGGAAAGGGGTCCAGAGCAGTGGGTTTTAGCAGCGCGGAATGGAATACCGGATGAATCTTCAAGCTATCAGGGAGATCCAATTCATACGCCACCTGTCCAATTCTTCTTTTGATGAGAAATGGTCCAATAAACTTGGGACCCAATTTTTTGGAAGGACAGGCCAGTTTGAGATTCATGGTAGATAGCCAGACTGAGTCCCCCACTTTGAAATCTGGATTGCCCCTCCTGTGAATATCAGCCTTCCTCTTGTAGATTTCCTGTGCTTGGGACATGGTTTGCTGCAAAATCTGATTATTGTCATGTAATGTTTTGATCAGGTTATCGGAAGCAGGTACTGATGTTTCTGGAAGAGTATTTGGCAGGAATGATGGATGGAACCCATAATTAGCAAAGAACGGAGATTGTTGTGTGCTTGAGTGAACAGAGTTATTATAGGCGAACTCGGCTAAAGGCAGAAGCTGGACCCAGTTATCTTGTGCTGATGATAGGAAGCATCTCAAATATTGTTCTAATGTTTGATTGGTGCGCTCTGTCTGACCGTTTGACTGTGGATGGTAGGCAGATGAAAATTGTAGTTGAATGTCCAAGGATTCGCACAAAGCTTTCCAGAATCGGGATGTAAACTGCGTCCCTCTGTCTGAGACGATGTCAGCTGGAACCCCATGAAGGCGTACAATCTCCTTTATGAAGGTCTTGGCCGTTACTTGCGCTGAGGGGGTACCCTCCATGGGTGGGAAGTGTGCCATTTTAGATAGTCGGTCTACCACAACAAAGATGGTGCTGTGCCCTTCCGATTCCGGTAATTCTACAATAAAGTCCATAGATATGGAGTACCAGGGTCTGGGTGGCACCGGCAGTGGGTTGAGTAATCCCCAAGGCTTGAACTTCGACCCCTTAAATCGACAGCAAATGGGGCAGGAAGTCACATATATCTTGCAGTCCCTTCTGAGCTTGGGCCACCAGAACGAGCGTTGTACCAGATCTAGAGTCTTTGTTACACCAAAGTGACCTGCTAACTTGTGGTCGTGACAAGATTCGAGTACTACGGGGCGCAAATCTTCTGGCACAAACATCTTGTTGCCACACCACCACAAGCCCCCCTTTTCTTCCAGAGAATTCCTGATGGATTCTGGTGGATTGACTGATGTCTGACGGAGTTGACTGATCAGTGCTGGCTGAATAATTAGGAAGTTCTGGTCAGACAGAATTGTGTCAGGTGTGCTTGGGTTCTCATCCTCTGGAAACATCCGAGATAGGGCGTCCGGTTTTATGTTCTTTGATCCGGGTCTGTAGGTGATGTGGAATGAAAACCTCGAAAAGAAAAGAGCCCACCTGGCCTGCCTTGGATTCAGCCTCTTTGCGGTCTTCAGGTATTCAAGGTTACGGTGGTCCGTGAAGATGAGTATAGGCTGTGCTGCGCCTTCCAGGAGGTACCTCCACTCTTCCAATGCGACCTTGATAGCCAGCAATTCTCTATCCCCTACATCGTAGTTTTTCTCTGCCTCTGAAAGCTTCCTTGAATAGAACGCCACCGGGTGAAGTAAAGCCTTGATTCCTTGTCTTTGTGATAGCACCGCCCCTACCGCAGAGTCAGATGCATCCACCTCCAATACAAAGGCCAGTGCTGGATCCGGATGTCTAAGAACGGGAGCAGATGTGAAGTGTTGTTTTAGTTTATCAAATGCTGCCTGGGCCTCCTTATTCCATACAAAATGACTGTTCTGACGTGTGAGTTGAGTGATGGGCAAAACTATTGCGGAAAAGTTTTTAATAAATCTACGGTAGAAGTTGGCAAATCCCACAAACCTTTGAACTGCCTTTCTATTAGAAGGAGCTGGCCAGTCCAGGATCGCCTGAATCTTCTGTGGGTCCATAGTAAATCCTTCATCAGAAATAATAAGCCCCAGGAACTGTATGACCGTCTTCTCGAACTCACACTTCTCGGCCTTGACGAATAGGTTATATTGTCTGAGACGAGCCAGTACCTGACAGACCTGATTGCGATGATCTTCCAATGATACTGAGAAGACTAGTATATCATCTAAATAGACTATGATGAATTGGTCAATAAAGTCTTTCAGGACGTCATTGATGAAATACTGGAAAGTCGCCGGGGCGTTGCAGAGCCCAAATGGCATTACCAGGTATTCGAAGTGACCGTACCGAGATCTGAAGGCAGTCTTCCATTCATCTCCAGCTCTTATTCTGACCAAGTTATAGGCCCCCCTTAAGTCTAGTTTAGAAAAAATCCTGGCTTCACGGAGTTTCTGGAAGAGTTCCGGAACTAGGGGTAGCGGGTAGCGATTCTTGATGGTCACTTTATTTAGTTCTCGGTAATCTATGCAGGGTCTTAGTGTTTTATCTTTCTTCTGTACAAAAAAAATTCCTGCTCCAGCTGGAGAGATGGATGGGCGGATAAACCCTTTCTTGAGGTTTTCTTCGATGTATTGCTTGAGGGTTTCTTGTTCAGGGTCAGAGAGAGGAAACATTCGCCCAAACGGAATCTTGGCTCCCGGGACTAGATCAATCGGGCAGTCATACGGCCGGTGAGGTGGTAAACAATCTGCCCCTTTTTTATCGAAGACATCGAGGTATTCATGGTACTGTGATGGAACAATTTCTTGAAGTGCTTTTGATGTGCATAGTAATGGGCCGGAAGTAGCCGGACTGACGGATAAACAGCAACTTCCACAGTAAATTGAGTTGAATGAGACAGCCCCTGTGATCCAATTGATAAGTGGGTTGTGTGCTTGCAGCCAGGGTAGTCCTAGGATTACTGGAAACATTGGAGAAGCTAGAAGATCGAACTTAAGCAGTTCTTGGTGAGTTTCAAGGATCAGGGCACTGGTAGGAATAGTTTCCATGGTGACCGGCCCTGAGCAGACAGTTGACCCATCCGCTAACTGGATGTGGAGTGGTTCCTTGCGAGGTTGTATTGGAAACTGATGATGAGTGGCAAATGCAATATCCATGAAACAACTGCAGGCTCCGGAGTCAATAATGGCGGTGGTTCTAATGGTTCTTCCTGGGAACTGAAACGAGATAGGGATGGTCAGGTGATTAGTCATCCTTTGGGAGTAGCTAGAGGGTACACTTCTAGATGAAAATTCCTTACCGGTGGGTCGAACTGGGCAGGTCCTGATCAGGTGGCCAGCGGTTCCACAATAGAAGCATAGATTCCCCAGTCTTCTTCTGTTCCTCTCTTCTGTTGATAAGGGGGAGCGCATGACCCCCAACTGCATAGGCTCTTCCTGATCCCCTATTGCAGTAGGAACTGTGGTTGAGGCAGAAGGAAAGGTAGGTACCCAAGATGCACGAGAGGAACTGCCTGCCGCTCTTTCCATCTGGCGTTCCCGCAACCGTCGATCAATTTGGATCGCCAGGTCAATCAGGCCATCAAGGGTAGCTGGTACTCCCACCCGGGCTAATTCGTCCTTCAGAGCTTCAGAAAGTCCGAGGCGAAACTGGTGCTTCAATGCACCCTCATTCCAGTCAGTGTCAGCTGACCATCTGCGGAATTCAGATGTGTAGTCCTCTACCGGCCTCCGACCCTGGCGTAGGTTCCTTAGTCCCAATTCAGCTGTAACTTGTCGCTGCGGGTCGTCATACACGGCAGCCATGTGCGTAAAGAAGGTTTCTGTTGATGCCAGAGCGGGATTTTTCTGGTCCATCAGCCTGTGGGCCCAGGTTTGAGGATCTCCTTGTAACAACGAGATGACGTAACCCACCTTGGTTTCTTCATGAGAGAATGTGCGTGGTTGAAGCGAAAAATATAGCTGACAAGCATGTTTAAAAGCCTGGAACTTTGATCTGTCTCCTGAAAATCGTTCCGGCGTGGGAACCCGTGGTTCGGGGGCTACTAGAGCAGGTGCAGAGGCAAGGTTGCTTGTTGCCGGGAGTTGTATTGGTGGTACTGCGGCAGGGGCAGACGGCTGACTAGGTGCAGCTGCTGAGATGACATCCATGCGACCTTCCAGCCGTTGGTGACCTGCTTGAAGATCCTTAATAGCATCCGTTAGTGTAGCCATCTGATTGCAGAGGGTGGTCAGTACGGTTGCTACCTCAGCGGTCTCCATTGTTGGCTGTAGTATTATGTCACGCACCTGGTAGTGGAGGAGACCGTTGTGCTGAGGGTAGCAACTCTTGCAGCTTGACACCTGACACCCCTGGAGTGGGAACAGGGGTACCAAGGTGTGCAGGAGGCAGGAGTGCTCGCAGAATCCGATGAACCGTTGAGCAGGACGAAACCACGGCACTCCTCTGGTCTGAGTCGGGTAGTGCAAGGACTCAGCAACCAGTGTGGACAGCAGTAGAAATACTCTCAGGGTAAGCAGAAGTCGGCAGCGGGACGGGTCCTCATACAGGCAGGGTTCGGCAACAGAGCGGGTAGTCAGAACAGGCGGAGGTCGGCAACGGAGCAGGTTCTCATACAGGCAGGGTTCGGCAACAGAGCGGGTAGTCAGACAGGCCAAGATCAGATTCCGGAATAGACAACAGACAGGCAGACACTGGGTCACGGCACGGGAGTACAACACTAGCTGCAATACTACAGCAAGGAGGCAATGCACTCTCCAGGTTTAAATAGGCCATCTTTGGCGCGCACAGCGCGACGCACCGCGCGCGCATGCGCACAACGCACCGCGCCGCGCGCGCATGCGCAGACGCGCACGTGAACGCGCACGCACGCGCGCACGCAAAAACGCGCGCACGCGCATGCGCGCAAACGCCCGCGCGCACAAACGCCAGAACAAGATACACAGCAGCCATCCCTGTGCACGCAACACCACACAACGCTCACGCCAGCGCCTCCTGACGCCAACGCTTACGCCGTGCGATGCAACGCCCACTGGTGAGCACCGACAGGTCGCCCCGCCGAGACCCACCAGGACGACCGCCAGTATTCGTGCGTACTGGCCGCCTCCTCTGAACAGGTAACTGACCGTGACAAGGTCCTTAGTGTTAGGCATCAGTTGGGGGATTGGTTAGGATTACACCTCGGGGGAGTCGGTTAGGGTTAGGCATCGATAGAGGGAGGGCTCATGTGAGAATAGGGTTAGGTTAAGTGTTAAATATCAGCGAATTTTGTGGAGGGGGTCGGTTAGGGTTTCATATCATGGGGGGGGGGTCAGGGTTGGGCATCGGTAGAGGAAGAGCTCGAGTGAAAGTAGAGTTAGGTTAACCAATTGTAAAATATTTGTAAAATTTGCAGATATTTTATTTTCGCATTTACCACTGCACAATAGTAGAATATCGGTAATTTTTCTGATATTTTACTGGTGGCTATTTCCGGTGCCAAAATTACCACAGCCCGCTTTTTACGTGTATACCCAAAAAAGGTGGTTAAGCAATGAAATGGGGGAAGGGGCTGAGTTCATGGTGTTATATGATCCAATAGCCAAATTCACCCTCAGTTAGCAAGAGTAGGTTCACACCTGTATGGTAAGCGCGGTAACTGCAGAAGTATTTTTTGGATGCAATTCCAAAAATCCATTCACAGAACAACCCAATGTACAACATCGAGAGACTCATGTCCAAAACAATGCAACCGGCTGTCCAAATCTTTTACGTGCATGCAATGCAATCAAAAAATTGCACTTCGCATGAATTGCTGTGATCAACTCATTGATTAGCATTGGGAGTGTGGCGTTTGCATTTTGCAATGCTGAAAATTGCACAGGAACTTTGTAAAGTTTAAACACTGCTTCAGAGTTAAACAGAAGGGGAAAAAAAGTATCCACATATAAAAAAGATTGTATTTTATTAAAAAAAATATGGTTTTCAACAAATTTAAAGTTGTAATCCATATGAATTCTCCAAATTCTTCTAAATCTCATCTTGATTTGCATTGTCCTATTTTTCATCTGGTCACAAGACCACCAATCTGCAGTCCATTCTCACCACAATAATTACCGCAACAGATCAGAAGTCATGGCATGGGCGTATCTCAATTTTCCACCAAGGATTCCACTTGGTCCAGACTAATGGGCCAATGGGAATCGTTGGCAGCAAATTCAAATAAGTCTTGGTAGAAAATTCTCATTTGAAATTCCTGCCTCTGTTTATTTAACTTTTTTTTGCAAAAGATTATTATTATTATTATTGAGTTATATAGTGCCAACATATTCCGTGGCGCTGATACCCAATATTTATTCATGTGAATTAAGGAGGGTGGAGAACAGAACTTATCTGTGGTTATTATTATTCCCCTATAGGGCTCTGCAGGGGTGGGCTTACCACAAATGGGCGTGGTTACAGAAAACCACATTTGAAAGATCTAGAAAAGCTTTGAGTGAATATGGGACTTGCATTTTGTGCTAATTAATGATTTGTAGCAATGCGTGCCAAAATAAAGGGCAGCGGCCTTTGAACTTTAGGGTTTAATTCCTCCGTAATCGTTGACATCTGCATGTTGTGTTAGAAGTATGTTGTCTTTACAAGTTGACTCTACAAAGAAAGTCTTTACTTAGTGGTAACAAGCACAGCAAGCCTCCTTAGATCCACTAACTGTTTCATTTTCTCCCTGGCCTGGGGGGGTTGCTGGTAAGAAAAAAATAAAGCAGAGGAAACTCTCTATAATTACGAGCTGATTCCATACTTGTTCAAACCCATTATTTTATCACACAAACAACCCAGGCTAAAAAGAGGAGGTAAAAAAAAACTTAAAAAGGTCAAAATGAATGCTAAAAAGTTTATAGAAAGCCAAACACACACATGGAGCAGGTAGATAATTACAGGGTTATTTTATAGTTTGCTCTGGTGACAAAGTATGTTTTAAACAGTAATATATTTTAAATGGGCACTCATGAGAGTTGGAGAAAGAGGGAATTAGCATTGTGCGGCCATATAAACCTTACTTCAACAGCTATTTATGGCGTCTGTTTGTTTTTTTTCCGCATAAATTCCTTTGGGAGAGAAATTTTATTCTGAAAAGTTTTCAGTCTGTGTTCCAAAAACCGTGTAGCCTCTGCACACAACGCTATTTTATCCAACAGACAGTAATCACTCTTGTGCATAACTCTAAAGCCTGGTACACACTTTCAATTATGATTGGCCAATCACTGGTCAATTTAACCACCTCCATGTAGCATGAGTTTACCCACACATCTGCTTATAGTATTCAATATCTGTTGACCCTCATGGAGGTGGTAAAATTGGTCAGTGATTGACCAATCATAACTGAAAGTGTGTACCAAGCTTTAAAGAGAATCTGTAAATTAACAATGTCCCCTGTGGGGTACTCACCTCGGGAGGGAGGAAGCCTCTGGATCCTATTGAGGCTTCCCCCATCCTCCTCAGTCCCACAGTGGCAGTGCTAGAAGTCCCCGAACGGCGGGGATGTAAATATTTACCTTCCCAGCTCCAGCGCAGTAGCGGCTCTCCACTCGGGTTCATACGGAAACAGCCGAGCACAATCGGGTCCGCTCTACTCCGCAGGCGCATGTCGCAGCCTACTTGAATCCTATGGGAAAGTTCATACTTCCCACGTTGTGGGACGCTGTGCCGGAAGCCCCTAATCTAACGCTAGCTACGTTACCGTGCAGGATCCACGGCGACCTGCGTCGCCCCGGGAGTCATGTTAGTCTATGGCGATGTGTTGTTTTTTTTTAAAGTTGACATCGCGGCGCGCATGCGCAGAAACATATTTTTACAATCCGCTTCCATGCACTTCCGCATACCCTGAAGCAGGAAGTGACCACAAGAGTGCATCACTTCCTGCTTGGCTGGTGGCCAGACAGGGAACACCGCGTACTAACGTGGTGTAGCGGTGTAGTCTGAAAATGGCCTCAAACTACTGAGGCAATGGTATCTCACTGTAACTTCTAATTCTTAGTATTATGAAGTAGTTTTTCCCCACATGCTCTGTTTTGTCACTCGAGGCCCCTTTCCCACTGCCACCTTTTCGTTGCATTGCGTTACCCATTTTTAACGCAGGGCGACGCTAAATCAGTGAAAGTCTATGGGATATCATATCAGATGCGATGCGCCGGAAGCATCTGATTTAACGCTAGGGCAACAACGCATGATGGAACAGCATCTGCGGTGACGTACGTTGACCAGAAGTCATGTAAGTCAATGGTAACACAAATATTTTAAACTCTTTGGCATCAGCGTTGCAGTGCGCATGCAAAAACATTTTCAGGGCACTTGCGAGTATTGCGCAGTTGCTTCCGGCAACGGGAGCCCGGCAGGGGAGCGTGGGCAGCCAGACTGCACCTACGACAACTGGCTCCAACTAGACGACTTACCGGGACTAGTTGCAGCAGAACGAGGAGGCAGAGGAGGACGGCGTGGAAGTGATAAGCCTGGAGGGGGCCCAGGTATGTATATTTTCTTTTTAATCCCCCATCTCAGGGTCTCTTCCAGTATATTAGAACTTTTTCTCCCAAGACAGGTTTACTGTAACAGCTATTTAACGCTATTCAAAGCACATACAGAGTTGATTATCACCACTACAGCCCCAATGAAGGAGGGTCCTGGGTCCAGGGGGAGTCTCCTATTGCTATCTTTTCCCCTATTGCTATGCCACTGATGCATAACGTTATCGGTCAGAAATGCCTGGAACTATTTGTGAATTGTAGAGCATTGTTTGGGAAACTGTTTGGCATTAGCGTTGGAAGGTGCATGCGCAGACGCAACATTTTTCAGGGCACTTGCTTGTATTGCGTATTTCCGCCACAGGAAGTGAGCAGTAGAGAGCCTCATTGATGGTGTGTTTTGGAGCCAAGAATAACAGTAAGGGCTCTTTCCACTATGAAATGCGATTGCGATTTGCATTTCCACCATGCGATTGCGATTGAGCATCCAAAACGCGACAGGACGACGATCGCCTTTTGACCAAAATCGCATCGCAATCGGATCGCACTATTGGAAATTGCTGTTTCCATTAGTTTAATGTATCTTGCGATTTGCGATCAGAATCAAATCGCAAGGTAGTGGAAAAAGGCCCTAACAGTTTTTTTGTGGTGCAATGCGATTATATACAGTAATTGCACCGCAGTGACAGCACTGGTTGCCGATGTGAAACCAGCGTGAGCGTTTGCTATCGGTGACATCCGAGATTTGGTGGCCGGGCAGACCTATGTTTTGTTTCCTGCTCTGTTTTGTCTTCTGTTTCTTTTCCACTGCTTTGGACATTGGTTTCCTATTAGTGTGATGGATTGCTGTAAGGAATTACTGCAGATTTCCCTGGAAGTGGCTCTTCCCGCCCCCATTTCTGTTATTTATAGTATTTATGAGTGGCTGCAGACGAGTATCTGGCGGGAAGGGCTTCCTCCCCGCTCTATAGCGTGTATGACCAACTCACTTTCCAAGAAATATGAAATGTGTGACTCCGTTCCCGGATCCCAGCGCGACTGACTCCCGGGGTTCCTGTGCCCCGTGTCCTCTCCATCCGCAACTCCAACCACGGCGCTAAAGAGACCATCGCATGGCTCCTTTGCCAAGAATCCTTCACCTCTAAATCTAAAAAAATCTAATCAAAACTTGGCCATGTGCCCTGAAGCAGCCCAGCTGCAGGCATGAACAGCAGGTGCTGAGGGAGGTGCTGCTGTTGTATGGCTAGGCACCTGAGATGGGTTAAAGAGACACTGAAGTGAAAAAAAAATTATGTGTAGCACGGATAATTACTAGAACATTAGTAGCAAGGAAAATATTCTCATATTTTTATTTTCAATTATATAGTGTTTTTTTATAACATTGCATCGTTCTCTAATATTTGCAGTTTACACACTACTCAGCATTCTAAATGATTTTACAGAGCAGGCCAGTGAACTTTTGAACTGTCCTCTGCAGACAAAAAAACACTACAATGACTGGCACGTTAGATAATAAGCTTCATAAGACAGGGCTCTCTGCGACTTTGAAAGTTGTGGAGCTCAATGGCTCTTTTGCATAGATAACAACTGGGGTTTCTTAACTCTTCCTGTACTGGAAACAATATTAGACTTATGTCTCTGCCCCTAATGTTTTATTTCTTAGCTGTACTACACATACAAATCATATCATATTTTTTTTCGCTTCAATGTCTCTTTAACATGAAGTGGGTCCCTAGGGAAGGCATTAGCTGTGGCAGTCTCTTTATTCCTTCATGGTCCATGTAGTAAGCTGGGTTGGAGACGGGTCAGAGAAGATTGCAGGTTGGCTCCTTGACACCCATTAGGCCCCAGGCACCTGCCTCCCCTGCTGGGCATCATGCTGTTTAGACAGCCAAAGAGCTGCTTGGCACCTGTCATCCCTCCGTGACGTCACACATATGCCCGCGGCCTGTATTGCACTAATGGAAGAGCGGGGTATTCCAAGACGTGTGGGCACTGCACGGTGGTCGACACAGGACAGGTAATGTATCAAGGGGGACAGCGGCAGATGCGGGCAATTCCCAAGTGATTTTATGCTGAAATTGATCAGGAATCGGCCTGCAGTGTATGGGCAGCTGACAGATCTCTCTCTAATCAGATCCGATCAGAGATTTGTCTCTTGGTTGAATCCGCCCATCATCGCTAGATTTATGGGCACCTTAAAGAGAACCTGAGATGGAGGATTAAAAAGAAAATATACATACCTGAGGCTTCCTCCAGGCTTATTGCTCCCATACCATCCTCCTCCACCTCCTCGTTCTTCTGCAATTGGCACTGGAAAGTCCTCTGTTCCGAGGCCAACTGTGCATGCACAGCGCAACCGTGCACGCTCCCGTCACAAAAAAGCTCCCGGCAACGGGCGCGCGGCAAGAGAGCGAGCACAGCCAGACTGTGTCTGCGCTGACTGGACAACTAACCGAGGCCAGTTGTGGAAGAACGAGGAGGTGGAGGAGGACGGCGTGGGAGTAATAAGCCTGGAGGGGGCTGGAGGACACCCCAGGTATGTATATTTTCTTTATAATTCCCAGTCTCAGGGTCTCTTTCAGTAAATTAGAACGTTTTCTCCCATGACAGGTTTACTTTAACAGCTGAACAGTTTGTTAATCATTACCGCTATTCAAAGCACATATAGAGTTGATCATCATTCATTACCAATTCAGCCCCAATGAAGGAGGGTCCTGGCTCCAGGGGGAGTCTCCTATTGCTAATGCTTCCCCTATTGCTATGCCGCTGATGCATAACGTTATCGGTCAGAAATGCCGGGAACCATTTGTGAATTGTAGAGCATTGTTTGTGAATTGTGAGGGAGAAAGTGAGGTAAAGAAAGGAGAGAGCAGGGAAGACAACAGAGCAAGTCTATGGAAGGAAGGAGAGATAGCTGAGGGAAATGCATGTGGTCCTGCCGCCCCCCTCCTACCTCCTGCGGGATGTGAGGTTAAGGCAGGCCATTTTGGGTTCACTTCAATGGCATTCCAGACATTCCTCTCTCAAGTTACAGCCATTCTCATGCAGCCTCATCTGTCCCCATTAGCACAGTTGATCTTCATCAGATTTCACACAGAGTTCCCAGTCCCCAGACACCTCCGCTAACACAGCAATGAGAAAACACACACTGGCTCCCATGGACAATATCTACGGAATTCTGAGGAGTTCTAAACAAAAGCTGGTCACACACATGAAAGCAACAATGTAACAAGCAAACAACATAGAGGCTGGAATGCTCTGAAGTCAAACGCTCAACGCATGGCCTAACTAAGGCAAAGGCTGTTTACACCACATCTAAAGTGAATAACAATAACACCCATAGGTTGTCTGTATACAGGCCACTAGGCCAGGAACAGGTCAATGATCAATGCACATTGATTTGACATAGCTCCCAAATATCTGTCTTTGGGAATTAAATCTTCTGTCATGCCGCTCCTACATTATGGAACTCCCTACCACGGCAGATCAGGACAGCTCCATCTCTGGATGTGTTTAAATCCAGACTGAAAACCCACCTGTTCAGTTTGGCTTTTGCAGAAGTATAATTTTTGTTGTGTTAATACTTTATCCTACTACCAACTACTGAATCTGAGAGAGACTAAGAGCTTTGAGCCCTATGGGAGAAAAGCACAATAGAAATGTTATTGTTAAATTCCTCTGTCTCCCTAATTTGTCCCTCTATCAGGACTGATGTACAGATCTATGTAAATATATGTACTTTTATTCTGACAAATGTATTTAATTGACTCTAAACATATTCCTCATCCTTAATTGATATATTTCTTATTTTCATGTTACAGATTACCTAGACTTATGGTGAACTAGAACTCCTAGGAGTGTGTAAGGGGCTACAAAGGACCAAAAAGCCCTCGAACTAAAATGTTATGTGTGAGAGAACGCGGAAAAGCCGCCGCGTGTGCTGCTGAGGAGGCGGCTGATTCCGCGTCAATTGCGGTGGTTTGCACGCGGAAGCGTGTGTCTGGTAGCAGGGCAGAACGCGGAAAAGCCGCCGCATGCAACAACAGTAATTAATAATAATAATTCCTTTTTTTGTATAGCGCCTTTCTCCTGTCGGACTCAAAGCGCTTGCGAGGCAGCCACTAGAGCGCACTCAGTAGGCAGTAGCAGTGTTAAGGAGACTTGCCCAATGAACTCCTTACTGAATAGGTGCCAGCTTACTGAGTAGGAAGAGCCAGGATTTGAACCCAGGACTCCTACATCAGAGGCAGAGCCCTTAACCATTACACTATCCAGCCATTATCCAGTAAGGTGGCTGGTTCCGCGTCCAGCGCGGCAGTTTGCACACGGCAGCGTGTGTCTGGTGTGGCTGAGTCTGTTAGTGCACACAGGCTTAGGAATACGCGCGCGCGCGCGCTGAGAGGCAGAATTCTTATACTGGGCAGAGAGAGTCAGCTGATCACGCCGATCAGCTGACTCCAGAGCAGGATACTATTGGTTGATCAATTAGGGGAGTTGCTGAAGAGCACTACTCCATATATAGTTACTGCTGGCCAGTTGAAAGTTGTCTGCCGTTGCGAACACTACGTGGAAGCACTCAGACCTTAGTCAGATCCAACAGTGTGTTTGAACCAGGTGGACCTGGGAATTCACACTGAGCCAGATTATTTGAACTGTTATTCTGTTTATGCTTAAGCTAGTTCCAGGGTGTAGAGACCAAGGACCTCACACCCAGATTAGGGAACTGTATTATCATTTGTGTTATACTCCAGACTAGTTCCAGGGTGCTTAGACCACGGACCTCGCACCCAGACTAGGGAACTGTATTATCATTTGTGTTATACAATCAGACTAGTTCCAGGGTGCTGAGACCACAGACCTCGTACCCAAGACTAGGGAACTTGTGCGATCATTTTTGTTATACATCAGACTAGTTCCAGGGTGGAGAGACCATGGACCTCACACCCAGACTAGGCATTGTTTGATATCTGTTATGACTTATTGCTTTCCTGACTACTCCTCTGTCCTCTGATTCGGTACCTCGCATATCTGATACTCCATTGCCAGACCCTGCTTGCCTTGGATACCGAATCAGCCTTTTGTCTTTGTACTTTATCTGTCCGTGTGTTACCGACCAGGCGTGTCCGACCTCGAGAGCTATCTCTCCCCTTAAGAGATAGTCTCCAGATCAGAGAGTGACATCCACCTTCAGGTGTCACTCACTCTCTGGCCCTTCCTGTCTCCAGCCTGACTCCACCCCTTGGAGCAGTGTTCCCTTACTGCCTAATATCACCTGTCTAGCAGGTGCATTACTCAAAGTACTACTGTTACACCAAACACTTACATACCTTTAGGTCCAGAGGTTAGTAATATATCTGTATTATTGGTGATTCTGCAGATCATCAATAATCAGGTATATATCTGCATTCTTGGTGATACTGCAGAATCAGATCACCAATAATCAGATTCTCTCTGCGTGCTGACACCGATCGTTACATTATGCAAAACAAAAGTTTGCCTTCTTAAAACAGAAGCAGGGGCGTTCTGTCCATTGGGCGCCAGGGGGCGTGGCGCACTGGGTGACTGACAGGGAGGAGATGACACAAAGGCTTCCCACAGAGGCCATGAGCAAGAAGGGAAAGCAGCACAAGAAGGAGGAGCAGCAGGGACAGCGGCGGGAAGGGGGAGCCAGACCTACCTCCCTCACCTGGGTCCCCTCCTTCCGCAGTCTCCCCTTCCTGTTATGCAGGTGGCAGGCGGAGAATACCTCACCTGACTCCTGCGCTCCAGGCGCTGGAGTGCTGCGTCACCGCCACGTGCCACAGGTCTTCGTCTTCAATGCCGCTCACTGTGCTTTCTGATTAGCGGAAGCACAGTGAGCAACATTGAAGGCTGTGGCATGTGATGGTGACGCAGCGCTCCAGCACCTAGAATGCAATAGTCAGGTGAGTTATTCCCTGCCTGCCACCTGCATATCTGAAAGGGGAGAGTATAGAATGAGGTGACCCAGGTGAGGGAAGGGTCTGTCCCCCCCTTCCCGCCGCCGTCACCCCCTCCCTGCTGCTGTCCCTCCTGCCCCTTCTTCGTGCGCTGCTTCCCATTCTGGGGCCAACTATGCTACCTATACTGGGGGCAACTATACTAGCTATACTGGGGCAACTATACTATCTATACTGGGGGCAACTATACTAGCTATACTGGGGCAACTGTACTATCTATACTGGGAACAACTATACTATCTATACTGGGTCAACTATACTAGCTATACTGGGGGAAACTATACTATCTATACTGTATCAACTATACTATCTATACTGGGGGCAACTATACTAGCTATACTGGGGGCAACTATACTAGCTATACTGGGGCAACTGTACTATCTATACTGGGAACAACTATACTATCTATACTGGGTCAACTATACTAGCTATACTGGGGGAAACTATACTATCTATACTGTATCAACTATACTATCTATACTGGGGGCAACTATACTAGCTATACTGGGGACAACTATACTATCTATACTGGGGGCAACTATACTAGCTATACTGGGGCAACTATACTATGGGCAACTTTACTACCTATACTGGGGTCAACTATAATAGCTACCTATACTGGGTCAACTATACTAGCTACCTATACTGGAGGCAACTATACTACCTACACTGGGGGCAACTATACTACTTATACTGGAGGCAACTTTACTAGCTACCTATACTGGGGGCAACTTTATTACATATACTGGGGCAACTATACTGGGGCAACTATATTACCTACACTGGGGGCACCTATACCTGGCATTACCCGCCATGGCCCGCTTAGTATGCCGCACTCGCTCCTTTCCTTTTTTTAGGGCGGGAAAGGGGGGGGTGTCTTTTAATACCCAGCACAGATTGTCAAATGCCCTAGGTACACCACTGAACAGAAGGGATTTGCGATTATTCAGATTGGAGTGAGCTTAAGATGTCTCCCATGATGCATGACTGCTGAATATGCAAATCATCCTTTGTTGTCCCTGTATGCTAAACACACCTTCAGAGCATTTATCTTCTGCATTTATCCTGTATCACTTGAATGTTTCTCTTAAGGTAGCCATACACTGGTCGATTTGCCATCAGATTCGACCAACAGATAGATCCCTCTCTGATCGAATCTGTTCAGAGAGGGATCGTATGGCTGCCTTTACTGCAAACAGATCGTGAATCGATTTCAGCATGAAACCGATCACAATCTGTGGTGGTGCTGCCGCTGCTGCCTCCACCCCCCGGACCCCAGCATACATTACCTGCTCCGACCTGCGCGAGTCCTCCCGGTCACCGATGTCTTCTTCTCTGCTGGGTTCCGCGTTCCGGTCCGGCATGCTTCACTTCTTTCTGTCCGGGGAAGTTTAAACAGTAGAGGGCGCTCTACTGTTTAAACTTCCTGCCGAGACAGGAAGTGAAGCCAGCCGGACCGGAATGCGGAACCCAGCGGAGAAGAAGACATCGGTGACCGGGAGGACTCGCGCAGGCCGGAGCAGGTAATGCATTGCCGCTGTATTGTGTCGGTCGTCGGGCATTTGAATGCTGCTAGCGACGTACTCCCGACCCGCCGGTGATCGAGAAAAATCTTCCGCACAGACGGCTCGATGGGAATCGACGGGAACGATTGATTTCGGGCGGAAAACGATCATTCTGTCAGCGTTTGCGCAACGATTTCACAGCAGATTCGATCACAGTGATCGAATCTGCTGTATATTGGCGGGAAAATCGTTAGGTGTATGGGCCCCTTTACTGTGATCCTCTTTTGCAATTTTTGTTGACTTATGTTCAAGAAAAGTTCATGGTTAAAAAAAAAACCACACCTTCAGAACCACTGGAATGCAACGATGTGTCAGCTTGTTAATATTACAGAGCCAAACTAATCCAACATGCATACAGACTGTTTCGGATTGGCTGATCCTCATCAGTGCATGACATGGATTAATGTGGCTCTATGGGGTAGGACTTAAAGGATACCCGAAGTGACATGTGACATGATGAGATAGACATGTGTATGTACAGTGCCTAGCACACAAATAACTATGCTGTGTTCCTTTTTTCTTTCTCTGCCTGAAAGAGTTAAATATCAGGTATGTAAGGCACTGTACATACCCATGTCTATCTCATCATGTCACATGTCACTTCGGGTATCCTTTAAAGCACAACAGAATTACGAATTACCCAGCAAGCTCATGGTGAACCAGAACTCCTAGGAGTGTGTAAGGGGCTACAATATGAAGGAAAATTAAACAGGATAGAAAAGATCAATGTGGTTTGAATTATAAAACATGTTTTTCTTATAGTATGCGTGACTAGGGGTGTGTTGGGGGCATGTTTAGGGTTGTGGCAGGGGTGTGGCTTAAAGGATACTAGAGCAGAAGGACTCTGGTGAAATGGGCATATGTTATGTGTGGGTTTTTATAAGTAGATGCTTACCGCGCCTTCCGTTCCCCTCCCTCACTCGCCATAATCGCGGCGGAACGCGCCTCTGGAAAGTAGTGACAATCGTGTTCTTACCGTGGCTTCCAAGCATGACTTTCAGTGTGTACGGGTTCCCCACTGTTTAAAACTCAACTTAGGGCGACTGGAATGCCTAAAGTACAGCAGATGATGCAGCAAAAGGCACCGAACAATAGCGTGCATTTGCTGTTGGCTGTTTTGTGACCAGGAATGGCGGATCGCTAAACTACACCATGTGACGACTCTACCGGCTCTAGATCTTTACCTGCGATGATCACGGACAGTCGGCGCAGCTGGTGAGAGTCTGACGTCTGTACGCACTGCCGTCACACCCTCCAGGCGGCCGCCAGTAGCCAGCTGTAAGTAACATTTGCACGCTCGGAGTCAGTAATCTCCCAAAACTGAATTGCGGTCTGAAGGAAAAAATGTCAGCCTTTGAGATTGTGGGATAGGGGGTAGGATTGAAGCTCTGGCTTGTGTGGAGCTCTGTCAATAATTCCTGCTTCCCCCTGCCAAGAATCCACACGTCTCCTGTAATCATCATCGGCTGCCTCATTCCAGCGTACCGCAATCACGTAGGGGGGCCTGTGATAATGCAGCGTGGAAATAGGACTGCAGTGCTTAAAGTGGTCCCATGAAGACATCGTATCGGGGTTGCCATTGTGAACTGTGTGTAGAAGAAGGTATCATGCTTAAGCTACGTACACACATTAGATAACTGTTGTTTCACTGCAGCCGCCCAAGGCCCGAGCCCTTGTAGCCTTTCCAGAAATCCTGCCATGCAGCTTCCCCCTGACAAACACCATCCCAATATAACCACACACAATTTCTACACACCTTTTTCCCAGAAAGAGCAGCTGGGCTCCCCAAATAACAGATTTAAAGTAAACCTGAGGCAAAAAATATAAAGAAAAACAAATACAGACACTTACCCAAGTAGAGCGTAACCTCTGGATGCTTTAGAGCATACATGTCAAACTCCGGTTCCCAGAGCCATTAAATTTGGGCCCCAAGTGGTTTCCTCTCTTTGCATTATGTTTGGCCCACTCTAGACCACCAGGGAAGCTATATTGGGGGTGAAGCCCTAGAACACCAGGGAAGCCATATGGGAGAGGTGGAAAGAAAAATCTGTATAGGGTAGGGTGGGGGCCACTAGACACCTGGGAACTGTATAGGGGTTGGGGGGGGAAGCCATTATACACCAGGGAACTTTATAAGGGAGGAAGGTGGCCAGTAGACATGGAGGTTGGCCCTTGATTAGGTCCCAGTGTTCAATCTCGGCCCACTTTGTATTTTAGTGACACCCCTGCTTTAGAGGCTTCCGGTGTCCTCAAGGAGACCTCCGCCACTTTCCCGGACCATCTTATCATGCACAAGCGCGGCTATGCTGCACCAGCGCAAGTACAGTGGACTATGCCATGAAGAGGAAGGGTTGTGCTTGGCAATGGTTGGGACCAGGAGGATGTGGGAAGCCTCTGCAGGATCCAGAGGGTTCCCGCTTCTTAGGTAAATATATATATATATATATATATATATATATATATATATACACAGAGAGAGAGAGAGAGAGAGAGAGAGAGAGACTTTAAAAGTACACTTTAATAGCCACTACGCCCACCCGGATACAAAAATAAAAGAGGAACTGTAACCCAGGATTGAACTTCATCCCAATCAGTAGCTGATACCCCATTTCCCATGAGAAATCTTTACCTTTTCTCAAATAGATCATCAGGGGTGTCTGTATTGCTGATATTGTAGTGAAACCCCTCCCACAGTGTGATGTCATGACCATGGTCCTGACAGTTTTCTGTCTGTGAACCTCATTGCATTGAGTGAAATAACAGCTTTTTCCAACTGCCAAGCAACCAGTATCTCCATCTGTGCATAGAACTCTCAGTAACGAACATTCCATACAGATCACCTGGCAGAACTAAAGATGTCCCCACCATTGATACGTTCCAGAAGGTAAATCAGAGAGAGAAAAGATTGTACAATGGGCAAACACTGATTAAATCATCTATAAATGAATATTGTAAACAATGAGCAATTTTATTCATTAAGTTATTTTCACTACAGTTCCTCTTGGCCACGAAGGATACAATTTGCCTAACGATCAATTACAAACGATTTTTCTTATGAACGATTGTAATTGAGTGATCGTTTGGGACCACTAATGGACAAAAAAATCTCCTAACCAATCCGATCAGATTGAGGGGTTCAAACTGAAATTTGGATCAATTTTATTAATCTGATCGGATTGGTTAGGAGATTTTTGTCCATTAGTGATCCCAAACGATCAATTAAAATCGTTCATAAGAAGAATAGATCAGATAAATAAATAAATACAGAAAATAAAAGACAGTTCTTTGAAATCAAATGACCTTCATTCTTCTACCCTACAGCAAGATGACCGTAGGATGTGGAGATAGCGCTTTCCTGACACTGGACAGTTCCAGAGAACACAGATAACCTTCTAATGCACACACTTTACAGCAATATCTAGGAGCGCCGAAGTCCCAGAAGTGCCATGGCAGAGATGGGGACAGGAAGTAAATGGAATCTTGGGAATTCCGGCCTCCATTTCACCTTGCACCAGCATGGAAGGGGCTGCTAATAGCGTACTTCAGCGCTCTGTGCCGTTGTCTGTCTTGTCGGGCTGAGTGTGTCAGTTTGTGCAGGAGGTGTCATTCTGCATCCAAGCATCACCCATTCATTCACCCGCTCACACAGCAGCTGGGCACGCACGAATCAACGTTTTTGGCCAATTTGATCAATTTGACCAAATATGCCTGACACCTATTGCCCCAACATATCCAGTCAATTCACTAGGTAAATCTAGCGACTTAGCGGGCGATCGACCATCCGATTTGGTAATGATTATGAAAATCGGTGCCGCCAAATGCATGCCTGATCGACGATGCGACCGAATTCGGGCCGAGCATGGCGATCGGACATGCTGCAAGATGTCGGGCTGTCGTGGTCGATCGGGTGCGTGGCTGTAACAGCGAGCGATATCGGGACTAGCAATGAAACGTGACGAAACCCCCAGCGCTGTACCCCAGCGTATAAATGTGCACGCATGTGTGCATTTATACATTACCTGTCTTCTGAATCCCCTGCTCTTCCATGTGACATCACACACGCGCCCCGCCAGCAGCGTGTATAGGGCTAATGGAAGAGCAGCGGATTCGGAAGACGGACGGGCATCGTGACACAGGACAGGTAATGTATGAATGCACACATGAATGCACATTTATGCACTAGGGCAGTGATGGCTAACCTTGGCACTCCAGCTGTGACAACACTACAAATCCCATCATGCCTCTGCCTCCCCGAGTTATGCTTAGAGCTGTTAGAGTATTGCGATGCCTTATGGGACTTGTAGTTCCACCGCAGCTGGAGTACCAAGATTAGCCATCACTGCACTAAGGGAACAGCGGCGAGGCGACGGATGCGGTAGACGCGGTGGACTCGGATGATTTCCGAGAGATTTCATGCTGAAATCAACCGGGAATCGGCTTGCAGTGTATGGGCAGCTGACACGCATAGATTCCCACCCTCTGGGGCAAACAGGTGTATCCGGGGCAAAAAGATCATTCTACTACATAGATTTGGTAAGACAGTACAATCAACATTGTATCATTAGTGGTCACTTAAAGCGACCCTGAGCAGTAAAAATAAACAAAATTGGTACTTACCTGGCGCTTTCTCCAGCCCACCGTAGGTTGGGAGGTCCCCCGGCATCCTCCTGGCTCCTCTCCCGGTCCCTCCGCTGCATACCGCACCGGCCAGCGTAATGACGAAGAGCGTCACCGTTAAGGAAGTGGGAGCCCAACACCCGCCTCGGGTGTCGCCAGTGCGGTATGCGGCGGAGGGACCGGGAGAGGAGCCAGGAGGACGCCGGGGGACCTCCCAACCTACGGTGGGCTGCAGAAAGCCCCAGGTAAGTACCAATTTCGTTTCTTTTTTACTGCTCAGAGTCCCTTTAAAAGCCTGGTACACACCATGCCATTTTTATGTCAGATCCTGTTCAAGCAGGTGATCAGATCAATATTCAGATCTGACATCAATCAGATATAGAAGAAAGCTGCATACACATGTACGCAATTATTTTTTTCAAATTCCGATCAGATTTCCAATACTTTTTCCCCTTGGAAATCGATCAAAAATGAATTGAAAAGACACACATATGAAACTATAACCAGTATTTCGATCAATATTTTTCAGCATGTCCGATCTGCTTCTGATTAAAAAAAAAAAGATTTTGAGTTTAGGATCGGTTGCTGGCGGTTTGCCAGATCCAATCATTTTACTGATCGGAAGTCAGATCAGAAGTGAAATATGTATGGTGTGTACCAGGCCTAAGACAAGTCCACAGACCCATAACGTTTGTGTGCTCCAAGTGACCAGCTGAACTCAGGCACAGAAGACAAGGAAACACAGAGAAATCTACCCTATGTGTGTTTATAGAGAACAACCTGTCTAATGCTGGGAATACACGGTGCGTTTCTGCTCTCGATCGTTTTTGCCGCTCGATTCTGCAGTCGATTCTCTTATCTTTTGCTCGTTTTTCTTATCTTTTTCCATTCACTTCTATCAGAAATCGAGCGGCGAAAGAATCGAAAGGGAGATCGGACATGTCAGAAATTATCTATCGAACCGTCTAATCAGCTAAATAACGAGCCGTGTATTCCGAGCATAATTCACCATTCTCAGCAAGTGTAATTTGAGATAACAGCTGTCTGCTGACTCCAAATTCTGAGCTATATGTAAACACAGGAGGTTAACCCTTTCTGTGCTACCTTGAAACCAGGTAGGTAGTAACCAATCTGCAGAATCTCAGTAGGAGTTATATCGGCTGTAACAAAGAAACGTTTTTCGTTACACGTTATTATGCCGTTGCTTATCTTTTAGAGCAGAGAGGAAGTTCTGAGTTCAGGCCTTGCTTTAATAAAGGTGCCCTTTTTTGTCTTTGTTTCTATTTCCTCTGGATGGAGTGAGGAGGCAGGGTGTTCCCGGAGTTGTGTGTGCGCATTGGACCTTAAAGGTGACCAACCGTGATTGGCCGTAAGCCATGACTTTAACGTGCATTTTTCAATTATCAGTGGAGCATGCCTGTGAAAGAATTACACACTGATTAGCCACAACATTTGAGATTACTCAAAGGCGAAGTGAACAACATAAAATATCTTGTTAAAATGGCACATGCCAATGGGCAGAGAAAGTGAACAGTCAGTTCTTGAAGGTGACAAGGTGGCAGCAGGTACAATGGGCAGGCATAGAGGTCTGAGTGACTTGGACAAGGAACAAATATTGACAAGTCAGAACATTCGCAAAGTTTCAGGTCTTGGGGGGAGGGGGGTTGGCAGTGGATAAAACCTACCACAGGTGCTCCAAGGAAAGACTGGTGACGGTTATGGGTGCCCAGGGCTCACTGTCAAACAAACAAACACAGAACCTTTACCGGTATATTGCTCTTTTCTCCTGGCAGACTCAAAGCACCAGAGCTGCAGCCACTAGGGCACGTTCTATAGGCAGTAGCAGTGTTAGGGAGACTTGCCCAAGGTCTCCTACTGAATAGGTGCTGGCTTACTGAAAAGGAGGAGCCGAGATTCAAACCCAGCTCTCCTGTGTCAGAGGCAGAGCCCTTAACCATTACACTATCCAGCCACTAAGTGGGCAGCAACGCCTAACCCATATAATTTTATCCCAGGGAAGAGCTGTGGCCACACATCTACCCCTTCTTTTATTTATTTATTTTTGTTCTGGGTAATAAAATTGCTGCAAAATGACTTTGTACTACCGTTTTTAAAGTGATTTCGCAACGATCTTATACTTTGTATGGAAGCACAATCGCTACATTCAGGCCCAGATTTACATCACAAAAGCCTACAGGCACAGATGTCCTGGCACCCTAGACTTCGCTCTCCATGAACCTACAAACCCCCTCCGAACCACACTGCAAGTGTGCTGGCTGGCCCAGCAGTCACCTCTCCCTTACTTCCCTTACCCGTCATAGCTAGCTACAGGTGCCCCTTAGCATTAGGTAGCCAGAGGTACTCCTGACTGAAGGGAGATCTTATCAGTGGAATGCAGAGAGAAGGGTGAGCAACCTCTCACACTCTCATCAGGACTCTGCACAGGGAAGGAGGGAGGGAGGCACTAGGGGAGGGAAGTGAGCCGCCTTTCTATCACCAGGCGCCTGCAGGCACCTGCCTACAGTGCCTTATGGTAATTCTGGCCCTGGCTACATTAATGCTGCAGAACCCGCTGTTGCGATTTAAAGAAATCACAATCTCTCCTGTGGGATGACTTCCTTTGACTTTCATTAGCCTAGCTTTTTTGCCAGTGATTCCAAAGCGTAGCTGGAACGACTACTGTGGGGCCCAACCCTAACGCCTGCCACACACCATGCAATTTCCTGTTAAATTTTTGGTTGAATCGATAATTCCGACAGGTCAGATCTGATTTCATTGGCTTGTTTGTTTGTTTTTTAAACTGCCTTGCGTACACTGAAACGCAGACCGTTCACACGAGGGCGGAAGGAGCTCTCTCTGCAACCGCCTAACGCCGCTTGGCGCCCACAGAGTGCCTCCATTGTTCCTCCATATGATGATTAGGCGAGAGCTCGCGCTTGCGCAAGCTCCCATTACTGTAAACAGAATCAGCCTGCCAGTGACTGATTAGCGCTGGCAGGCTGTTTTGTATTTATGAAAAAAATATATATATATGTAGTGCTGACATCTAACGCAGTGCTGCACAGAGTATTGCCTTGTCATTTAACTGTCCCTCGTAGGGGATCACAATCTAATAGCCGTATGTCTATGGTAGTGTATGTAATGTAGTGTAGGGCCAATTTAGGGGAGGAATTAAAAAAATGCAAATATTTTCGCACTTTTTTTATTAACAAAAAAAAAATTATTGCAGCAGCAATCAGATACCACCAAAGGAAAGCTCTATTGGTGAGAAGAAATGAGGGTAAAATTAATTTGGGTGCTAAGTTGTATGGCCAAGCAATAAACCGTTAAAGTTGTGAAGTGCTGAATTGTAAAAAAAATGGCCTGGTCACTAGGGGGGTATAAACCTCTAGTCCTCAAGTGGTTAAAGAGGAACTGTAGTAAAAATAATATAATTAATAAAATTGCTTATTGTTTACAATATGAATTTATAGATTATTTAGTCAGTGTTTGCCCATTGTAAAATCTTTCCTCTCCCTGATTTACATTCTGAAATGTATCACTGGTGGTGACATCTTTAGTTCTGCCAGGTGATCGGTATGTCATGTTCGTTACTGAGAATTCTATGCACAGAGGTACATTCTGCTTGCTTGGCAGTTGGAAAATGCTGTTTATATTTCCCACAATGCAACACAGTTCACAGACAGCAAACCATGGTCCTGACACCACACTGTGGGAGGGGTTTCAACACAATATGAGCCATACAGACCCCCTAATGATCTAAAGATTTCTTGTAGGAATGGGGTTATCAGTCACTGATTTAAATGAAGTTCAATACTTGGTTTAAGTTCCTCTTTAACTACTTAAAGACCGCCTCACGCCAATGGGCGTGACCACGGCGGCAGCCCCAGGACCACCTAACGCCAATTGGCGTCAAGTCCCGGGGCTGCAGTTTTACAGGGAACGGCCGCGGGCATGCGCAATCGTTCCCTGCTACTTCACAGAACGGAGTTCCGTGATTATCCTGCTAGCCGCCGATCGCTGCTCCGGCGGCATGTCCCCTTAGGGACAAAGAAAGGAGGCGAGTCCGACCGCTGGGCTCCTTAGCTGGGCTGTGCAGGAGACTGAAAAGCCTGCACAGCCCAGTACTGCAAAAAATGGCCTGGTCTTTAGGGGGGTTAGCACTGTGGGCGTCAAGTGGTTAAAGATCAAACACAATTCGATGTAAAAAAAAAGTTCAATAAATGTGGATATTTGCATGTTGCCATTTCCTGGAAGAGTAATCTGTCAATGGTTAACCGTCCATAATGTTATTTTGAAATGTCATAAGCGATGGTGCAGCAGTTAAACATGAGAAGCGGCAGATAGCAGCTATAGAATAGGGAGAGGCCAGGGTAATTGTACGCGCTTCTGGAATGAGGAAATGCCACCACAATAGCTCTCTGTGCAGGGATCACGTGTGCTGCGAGTGAATGGAGAGACTACGGCCTGTTTGTTGTGCTTTCACATCTTTCATAAAACATGTTTATTGAGGATGTGAGTAACAGTCATGAGGAGGACGCCTTTGAAGGTTACATTCTTTCCAGCTCTCATGACTTGAATACACAATCTTTTCACCATTTATGTATAGATTTTTTTCAGTTTTTGTTGTCAATGCCTTTATGTTTTGTGTTGTGAATGCAGAAAGGCCACTGTCTATTCTGTAGGGCTGTATTTCTGGAAAGGCTACAAAGGCCCGGGCCTTGGGCGGCTGAAGCCCAAGGGGCGCAAGTGAACATGAAAGAGGAGGTTTAAAATCGGGAGCCACCTATGAAAAAGGGAAACTGGTGCTCAAAGGAGCTGTGCATTAGAGATAGGGGCTGCTGTGCATGGGTGATACACATGGAAGAGGGGGCTGCACATGGAATGGGTGGGGCATTGCTGCACATGAAAGAGAGCCACAGCAAACTTGGCCTAGGGGCGCAAAAGGTATAAAACCGGCCCTTGACTGTCGCTAGGTGGGTGAAGGTGGTGTTCTGGTACTTGGCCCTGGAAGGCAGAGGGTCCTCCGAAGTCTTCCTTGTATGAGTTTGGTTGATTGTCATGGCAACCTTGGATTTTTGGTGTAAGCAGAATCATTTATTTCGCCAAGTACAACGGAGGTTGTACCAGGAAATGGTTTTGGCTCATACAGGGTCGGTGATGGTACAAACACATACATGCAATCCTACAACACATACAATCAGGTACAGTAGGTACAAAGTAAGCATTATCTATATGTACATACAGCACATAACTATAGTGAAGGACGCGTGGGGGAGTCTGGAGTGCTGTGTGAGGGGAGCAGCCACAACTACCGGCGGCGCTCGCTCTGCTCTGCAGCAGTTCCAGATGTCCCGCAGTGTGTCCTGGTAAAGAGTGGATAGAGAAAGAGAGAGAGAAAGAGAGAAGGGATAGCTAAAGAGAAAATGAGGAAAGAAAGAGAGAGAACCAAAGCAAGAGGAGAGAGGCAGAGGCAGAGGCAGGGACCTTTTGGGCTGCAGATTGAAACAGATTAAAACACCCCTGGGTACAGTCCGACAATCAGTCACCATGTGCTTGAGCCACGCTTAAGCAAAGCCCTGGCTTGCTGCCCAATCCGAGGTGGTCCAGAATCCATTTGCTGGTGGTTGCACTAGCTGCCATGAGAAATCAGAAGCAGCTGAAGCAATCATAATAGCGATTGTATAACAAGAAATCATGCCTCCCAACAGTGGCGTAACGATAGGCCCTGCAGCCCCTGCTCCCCCTGCCCCCCCCCCCCCTGGGGCCCGTTTGGGGCCGTTTTGTGGGGGCTGGAGGGGTGGCAACATGAGGGGAATTCCTTGGCCACAGTCGGCGGGGAGAGGGGAAGTTCCCCCCCCCCTCTCCCTCACCTCGGGGTTCTCCCCTCTGCGCTCCCCTCCAGCTAGTTACAGTGTGTGGGCAGCGGGCAGATACATACCTTCTTCCGTGCGTTCCATCGCAGACTCCTCGCTCTAGCGGCTGACGTCACTTCCACTCTTAAATTCTGCAGGGGGGCCCGGTGGGGCCTAGTTACGCCCCTGCCCCCCAATCTCCAGTTCTGATGGGCCTCCCCCAATAGTCTATCTCCCTCCCCACATGGTGACCTTCACAACCAGGGAACGCCTCTACTGGGGGTCATATAGCAAGCCTGGCCACCGTTATCCTCTTATAACCGTATGGCCACCCTGACCCCCTCGACCCATAAGAAGTGTCGCCAATGTCAACACATGCTATGGAGGGCGCCATGTATTGACTGACTGTATTGAAGGGAGGTAGCATTTGAGGACGCTCTCCCCCCCCCCCCCACACACACACACACATACATTACTCATTCCATTCTTCATTGGGGAACCCCCTCCCAGTTTGTGTACTATCCGACTTATCACTTAGACCAGGCTACCGATACTAGCTGCACCTATACCACGCTACCTATACTGGGTGCACCTATACCACGCTACCTGTATTGGGGCACCTATACCGAGCTACCTATACTGGGGCACTTATACCAGGCTACCTATACTGGTGGCACCTATACCAGGCTATCTATACTGGGGGCACCTATACCACGCTACCTGTACTGGAGCACCTATAGCAGGCTACCTATACTGGTGGCACCTATACCAGGCCACCTATACTGGGGGCACCTATACCAGGCTACCTATAGTGGTGGTACCTATACCAGGCTACATATACTGGGGTACCTTTACCCAGCTACCTATACTAGGGGCACCTATACCCGACTACCTATACTGGAGGCACCTATACCAGGCTATCTATACTGGGGGCACCTACGCCTGGCTTCCTATACAGAGGGCACCTTTGCTTGGCTACCTATACTGGAGGCACCTATACCAGGCTATCTATACTGGGGGCACCTATGCCTGGCTTCCTATACAGGGGGCACCTTTGCCTGGCTACCTATACTGAGGGCACCTATACCTGGCTACCTCACAAGTTTGCTCCAGGCAGCAAAAAGCCTATAACTGTCCCTGGACACACCGTGAATTTTATCAGCGCTCTGGTAGGTGCCCATCTAATTGACCACAGTGTGTGTCCACTTTTTTTTTTCTACAGGAGACTAAATGCCTCGAACACTCTTGTAAAAAGGATATATGACCCACACCTTGCAGACCAGTAAACTTTCTCCTATTGCGAAAGTTTCTACTGACAGAGAAAAAATGCATCACTGACCTCCATAAAGAGCAAGAAGGAATAATCATTATGTCATGGGATACAATTGGATAGTAGGAAAGGGCAGGTCGGAAGGACCGAGGCTCATTGGCTAGTCTATTCCTGGACACCGTGGCCCTGTAGTGTGACACTGTTTCTCCATGTTGGTCAGCTCTCAGGGATCCCATTACCAAACTCCTCTCCGCACCCCTCCCGCCTCATGACTTTGGCACATTCCCAAGACGCTAATGATGTCATGGAGAAGCTTGTGGTGGAGGGAGAGCTGCTGGGAAATGACACAACTGGTGGCCAGGGGATGACAGCTAGGATTGAGTGTAATCTAATTACTGGAACTTCATAGCTCAGGACAGCCTCAGTGAGAGTGAAGCCCACCCAATTATAGAGCATGCCAGGCTCAGCAGGCACTGTGCTTTCTGCTATAGTGTCAGAGAATGCCAATAGTGTTCATTTTCCACAGCTGATAACTCTGCAATAGCAAAAACCAGCTCCAGATACAATTGGTAACATTGTACCATGTGGCAGCTTAGTGGGCAGGTTTCCTGTGTAACGCAAGGCTTTGGCACCAAAAAAATCGAGTTTTTGCAGTCAGGGCCGGGTCTACACTTTTAGCTGCTTGAAAGAAACTTGTGAGAATGCGCCGCCAACTGCATCACCCCCCCCCCCCCCCCCCCCCCCCGATTTGGAATGATCGCACAGCACCCTATTTACTCTGCTTCCTTTAATGTTCTCACGTGACATGCTGCAGCTCAACACAATAGCACACTGGCTGGCTGTGAGTCTGTGTCAAACGAACTGCTCACCTGCAGCCAGTCGACAGTTCTCCATTCTTCCTCAGGACAGCAGTGCCACCTCCTCCCTTCTGCTGTGCAAGTCAAATGAAACACTGCTGCGCTCCTACCTCCCCCCTCCTCACTCACTGTCAGACTCCTCAGACAGCACAACAAGCTGCTTTTCCCCAATGATGACCTCTTCACCTCGCTCTCCTCTCGCTTCTCCTCCTACTCTGACTGCATGCTGTAAGTGTAAACACACCGTACAAACATGCTGCCCCTGTAATCTCTGAACCTGATGCAAGTGTTTCACCTTGCTTCATGAGAGAACCAGCCCTGCCTGCAGCACTTTACAGAGTACATAGACTTGTCATGTCCTCAGAGAAGCTCACAATCTTCTCCTGCCATGATGGCAACAACTTAAAGGACAACTGAAGTGAGAGAGATATGGTGGCTGCCATAATTATTTTCTTTTAAACAATACCAGTTGCCTGGCAGTCCTGTTGATCTATTTGGCTGCAGTAGCGTCTGAATCACACCAGAAACAAGCATGCAGCTAATCTTGTCAGATCTGACTATAATGTCAGAAACACCTGATCTGCTGCATGCTTGTTCAGGGTCTATGGCTAAAAGTATTAGAGGCAGAGAATCAGCAGGCAACTGGTAATGCTTAAAAGGAAATAAATATGGCAGCCTCCATAGAGCTCTCACTTCAGTTGCCCTTTAAGTCCTGACAAGGGCAGATCTGAGGAATGTTTGTTTCTGAGAATTCCGAAGCCAGTGAAAATAATACCTGGTCTACCAGAATGCTCTGGGAGGAGAATTCCCTATTGCGAATGCTAAACAGCCTAGGCTAACCATCTCTGGGAGGGTGGGGCTACATTATTATAATTTAGTATTTATATAGCGCCGACATCTTCCGCAGCACTGTACAAACTTTATTGTCTTTTCACTAACTGTCCCTCATGCTGGGTATACACGGTAGAATTATTCCTTATCAATCAAGCCGCTGGTGGCTCGATTGATATTTTCCGACAGGTCCGATGACCCGCCGGATCGATTCCCTGCTCGATCCCCGCGGGCGGACAATAGGGGGGAATCAAGCGGAAGATACGGAGCGCCGGCGGGGACGAGCGGGAATCAATCCAGACGGCGGCGGGGATGAGCGGGGACAAGCGGGAGTCGATCCGGCTGCTAATCGAGCCGCCGGGTCGACTCATGTATGCCCAGCATCAGAGGGGCTCACAATCTAATCCCTGCCATAGTCATGTGTCCACTGTAGTCTAGGGCCAACTTCAGGGTGAAGCCAATTCATGTATCTGTAGCAAATCAGGAACCACGTGATGCCCAACGATTGTCGGAAAAAAAGAAGCATGATTATGTGAGATGACACCAATAGACATTGATTAACATCCAAGATGACCGATCCATCCTGGCTGTCTGATCTGTTCAGACGATAATTGGTGTTAGTCAGCTGAAAACATTTGTATTGGATGATGATAAACAATCACTTCATTGTAATCCCTTGTGTGTGGCCAGGGACGTACTTCCGGATGCTCTGCCAGTGATCCAATCAGTAGACCCTCGTTGGATTCAAAAGTGCCATCAAATGTTGTTCATTTATCCCTGGACTACCCCCCCCCCCCCCCCCATGTGTTCTTCTCCACAACCCCTGCGATGGTAAGCCTATTTGGCAGTGCCTTCCTCCCTGTTTGCTCTTCTCTGCCACCCTATGGACTCAGTGACTCGTCTGCTATACTTATCCCTACATTGTTTACATCGGTGTTTTGTGTACCATTGTTGGATGCTATGATGTCAGTTGCCGAGAGGCGAGAGCAGATCCAGAAAGCTCCTTGGATTCCACTCTTGCGACTGGGCCCCCCTTCAAGCCGGAGCATGACCATACTGCGCTTACGTGAAGACGGACGCAACTGCACAGTAAGCCGGAGCCGCTCATGCGTGGCTGCACTCCTGCATGAAGGGGTCGCAATGTGCAGGAGAGTGGCGGAGGACAGCGTGGACTGCCTCTGGAGGATGCTCTCCTTAGGTAAGTATTTAACTTTTGACCCAAGGTTCATCTCAGGTTCTCTTGATAGCAGACCTGAACTCAGAACTTCCTCTCTGCTCTAAAAGATAGACAACAGCATAATAACCTTAAAAAACAAAAACATTTCTCTGTTACAGCCGATACAAATACTGCAATAAATCTGCAGCGTATCTACTTCCTGCTTTCAAGGAAGCAGACAAATTGTTAACATCCTGTGTCTACAAATTAGCAGCTCTGCCCAGGCAGCCAGCTGACACAGCTGAGAGATCAAATTACAGTTGAGATTATTCACAGATGAGGGGGAATTAGGCAGGCTAAACTCTCTAAATACATACAGGGTGAAATTCTCTAGGTTTTCCTTCTGTCCTGTGCAAGAGTTCAGGTCCACTTTAAGCCCAGTTTGGAGGAACTTGTCAATAAGTTATTATACAATTGCCCTTGGAATCCTGTTAACTACACTTTAGTAGAACTACAAAATATTTGAAGTAATTTGTATTGACTGTAAATTATTGTTCAAAATAATCACAGTGCTCTACTGGGGCCTCTTTGGGAGGTGTGACTGTTTAAATATACGCATTACACTGCATATAGAAGCATGCCGTAGGTTGTGTGTGACGTTGCTGAGAAGGACTAGATTAGAACGACCTTTGGAGACCCAGGGCCCTGTTCAAAGGCTTGTGACGTTCAAGTGTGTGTGTGTGTGTGTGAAAGTGAGCGTACATATTTAGCGCTGGTGTCCTCCCCCACCAATGGGAACACAGGGATGTTGTACACCCTTTCATCACGCAAGGTTAATAGCAGAGGTCTCTCCTCATCAGGCGGTACCTCTACGCTGGTGGAGGGTCTGGTGTTACACAGTGTGCCACATAAGTCATCTCTCCATAACTGCTGCACTCTCCTGGCACTGAAATAAGATCCATGTTCAAAATACGGATGATACCGTTTATTGGGTCAGCCAATAAATGGTGACATCCTTATTCAAAACTTTTTGGGGCGTACTTACCTCGGGAGGAGGTAGGTTCTGGATCCTAATGAGGTTTCCCCTGTCTTCTTCCCCCTTCGGGATCCAGCGCTGGCAGCCCCCGAACAACAGCAATGTACATGACCGGCCTTTGACCTGAGTGACCGGAGCGGTTGCTCAGGGCGCCGGCTTACAAGGGTGCTCAGTACAGTGTCGCTGCCGCAACCCCCCCCCCCTCCCTGTCTCTCTGCCTACCACTGCTCCCTCTGTAATTAGAACAGAACTACAAGAAAATGGCTGCCGATGTCCACAAATACAGACATCAGTGGCCATTTTCTTGTAGCCCTACTCTAACTACAGATGGAGCGGAGGCGGGGAGAAGCAGGGAGAGAATAGTGACGTCGGCGCAGGAAGTCTGGAACGCGGATGTCAGGTGAGTAATTCCCCGCCTCCTGCCACTATCTGGATGGGGGAGCGCAGAAGGGGGGGCAACTATACTAACTACGTATACTGGCGAAACTACTACCTATTCTGGCGGCAACTATACTATCTATACTGGGGGCAACTATACTAAGGCAACTATACCACCTATACTGGGGGTAACTATATCAGCTACCTATATATATCAGCTACCTATACTGGGTTGACTATACTAGCAACCTATACTGGGGCAACTATACTACCTATACTGGGGGTAACTATATTATTTACCTATACTGGGGCAACTATACTAGCTACCTATTCTGCGGCAAGTATACTAACTATACTGGGGGCAACTATACTAGCTATCTATATTGGGGCAAATATACTATGCTTGGCTACCTATACTTGAGGGCACCTACACATTAACTTCCTATACAAGGGGCACCTATAGCTGGTTACCTATACAGAGATCACCTACACCTGAATTCCTATACTGGGGCACCTATGCCTGTGGTTACCTATACAGAGGGCCTTACACCTTACTTCCTATACTGTGGGCACCTACAGCTGGCTACCTATACTGAGGGCACCAACACCTGGTTACCTATACTGGAGGCACCTACGCCTGGCTGCCTATGGGGGTGGACCTACACCTAACTTTCTATACAGGGGGCACATATGCTTGGCTACCTATATTGAGGGCACCTACACATGAGATCCTATACTGAAAGCACCTATACCTGGCTACCTACCTGCCTATACTGAGTCTGAGGGTGTTTTCTTTGTTTGGGTGGGGGAACCAAGGCTATAATGTGCGGTGCAAAGCATGTGTGTGTAGGATGAATGGGAGGGGCACCAAAATCAGGTTTTGCTCAGGGCGCTGTGAAACCTAAGGTCGGCCCTGGCAATGTAAATATTTACCCTTCTGCACCCCAGGGTAAGCGCAGTAGCGGCTTTCCGATGAGCACCGGCGGAAATAGGTGAGCCCGATCTGGTCCACCCAGCGCCTGTACCACGGCTGATTTTTTGGGGGAGACAGCGCTGGGTCCCCGAGGCATATAAGGATGGAGAAAGCCGTATTATGATCCAGACGCTTCACCTTCCCGAGGTAAGTACCCTCCAGGGGCTGTTTTTTATATTACAGATTACCTTTAACTAATTGCTAACAGAGAGCAATACTCCGAAACAAAATGAAAAGGTAATAGCAGAACTAAATTTCCCAAATTAAAATGCACATAAAATGTTAGCGAACTCTGTTGATTGGGGGCAGTGCAGGTGTGGCGGTAAATTGACGGCCCGTAGCATTGCACTGCAACCCTACAGTTCAATCGCTTTTCAATAGATTTCATGCTGAAATCAATAGCTGAAGTGCAGTCTGTGGTAGTAATTGATTCCTCTCTTATCAGATTCAGATCAGGGACAGATCAATCGTTTTGCCACATTGGATGACAACCTGTGTGTGTGTGATTACCTTTAGGGCTGGTACACACACCATCGTGTCATTCAATCATTTCCAGCATGTCCGATCTGCGTCCGATGGAGAAAGGGATTGATTTTGACATAAGTAACGCACAAAATAAATCCCTCTCTTGATCGGACGGAGATCAGGCAGGCTGGAAATTAGCGAACTACAGGACGTTTCCTATCGATCTGATGGAAAAATTGCATGGTGTGTACCAGGCATTAGACTGCTTGTCAGTCACTACTGTTTATTTGCAGGGCACTCACATCCAGCATTTTGAATGCACATCTGAGCGGGCGACAGCCATCCCTAGTTGTCCGTGTGATAGCGCTCTTGGTAATCCTCTGTGCCGGGTCACTAAATGGCTGACACAAACGTAGTACCTTCTGGTCAGCATTTGATCATCACATCCCTTCCCTCTCCATAGACCAGAACGCTTGCCTGTATTGGTGCAGCATGCTTGTACAGCAATCCTTCCTACAGTCCTCCCCTGGAACAATCACTAACAAGGATTTGGGGCAGCAGTACTGAGGGTCTACAGTATATGGGCCATGACGGAGGCAGAGCACAGACTTGAACCCTGAGAAGTCTGTAGCCTGCAGCAATGGAAGTCCGTGGGTCAGGAAGTGGTTGGTAAAAGGGCTACTGAACAGCCAATCAGAGAACTTTGGAATGCATTGGATTTTGGTGGAAGATGCCTCTAAATTTCTCAGTGCAAGCAATTCCTATCTGCATAGACCATGAAGGAGACGGGACACAGACTAAACTCTCTGAAAAGTCTGTAGCCTGCAGTAATGTAAAGGCTCGTATACACGTCCGATGGAAGGCAACGACGGGTCCGTCGTCACCTCCGGCTGGGCGGGTTTTCAGCAGACAGTAGAGCGTGTGTACAGTCTGTTGGTGGACTGATAAGGCTGTGTCTGAATGATCCGCTGGACGGATCGCTCAGAAACAGCCTTATCAGTCAACCGACAGACTGTACACACGCTGTACTGTCTGCTGAAAACCCGCCCAGCGGGAGGTGACGACGGACCCGTCGTTGCCTTCCATCGGACGTGTGTACGAGCCTTAAAGGGATACTGTAGGGGGGTCAGGGGAAAATGAGTTGAACTTACCCAGGGCTTCTAACGGTCCCCCGCAGACATCCTGTGTTGGGGGCAGCCACTCACCGATGCTCCGGCCCCGCCTCCGGTTCACTTCTGGAATTTCAGACTTTAAAGTCTAAAAACCACTGTGCCTGCGTTGCCGTGTCCTCGCTCCCGCTGATGTCATCAAGAGCGCACAGCACAGGCCCAGTATGGTCTGTGTCTGCGCAGTACACTCCTGGTGACATCAGCGGGAGCGAGGACACGGGCGTGCAGGTGCAGTGGTTTTCTGACTTTAAAGTCAAAAATTCCAGAAGTGAACTGGAGGCGGGGCCGGAGCATCGGTGAGTGGCGGAGCAGGCACAGGACGGCTGTGGGGGACCATTAGAAGCCCCGGGTAAGTTCAGCTCATTTTCCCCCGACCCCCCTACAGTATCCCTTTAAGTCCGTGGGTCAGGAAGCGATTGTTAAAAGATTTACTGACCAGCCAATCAGATAGCTACTACAACAGAGGACACCAAGCTCTACCACCAAGCACCTACACAGGACTAGGAATATATTAAATTTTTTTGAGAAAGATCCCTCAATATTGCTCAGTGCAGCAAGCAATTCCTGCAAGAGAAGTGGAATATGCATACCTCCCAACTTTTTCAGATGAGAAAGATGGACACTTAAGCCACACCCCTGATCACACATACCATAAAGATTTCATAAGAAAAATATGTTGTTTTATAATTCAAACCACACTGGTCCTTTCTATCCTGGTTCATTTTCCTTCATAGTAACATTTTAAAATTAGTAATATATCAATTTAAAGGATGGGAATAAAGTTTAAAGTCAATCAAACACAGTTTTAGGCTGCTTACACAGTAAGATGTTACAGGCGCACGTTAGAGCAGCCTGTAACGCTCCCCAACGCACAGCAATGTAACTGCAATGGGCTGTTCACAGTGCCCACGTTGCGTTACATTGTAACGCTGCACGTCAATCTTAGGGTGCAGCATGCTATAGCGTTAGAGCGGCTTTGCCGCGTTAGCCTGCTTGCATAGGCGCAGTGATTAGCCACATGGCTAATTAATATTCACTGCACTGTGCTGACGTCACTGGCGGGACCACGTGATGCGGAGTGTTCCGCTCACGTGGTCTCCACCAGCGCATGCGTACTATAGTACGCATCACGGGCGCATCAAAGAGCCGCTTAACATGGCTCTTTGCTAACGTCCTCTGCCACCACCACCATGCGTTCCGTTAGGTGCACGTTATGCGACTTTAACGTAGCACCTAACGCAACGTCTTAGTGTGTAAGTAGCCTTAGTAGAGAAATACATATATTTACATAGAAAGTGGGACAAAGTCCTGAAAGAGGGACAAATGAGGAGGAAAGAGGGACAGAGGGACAGGGCTCCCAAAGAGGGACTGTCCCTCCAAAGGAGGGACAGTTGGGAACTATGGGAATATGACAGGAGTCTCTTACAATAAACATCCATGCTTTTGTCTTTATTTCTGCTGTTTGTAGGCCAGCCTGTGTGGCCTGTTGATGTTATCCCTCTCTCTCTCTCCATCCTGTCCAATGTTTTGCTTTTCTTCCATGATCCAGGGATAATCTGTGTGTATAGTGCATTCCCTGGATTCTTCCAGCTCAAAACTCTCCCCTCTCTTTATACAGCTATAATAAATTGTAATTGTTGCAAAATAATGTGACTGGATCTACGCACTTCGATACCCTACAAACGTCACCCGTGGGGTTTCCCCCCACCTCTCTGGATGCTTTTCAGAATAACACACAAGAAAGTAATAGTATTGTAGCCAAGTGATTGCCTTTTAGTGGCTATTCTTGAGGCACAGCTGATAAGAAAGGACGCTTTGTTACACAAAGGCCTACAACGACTGTAATTTTCAGGGATAATTCACTGCTGGCATATAAAGCTGGCCATGAGTAATATGTTTCACGGCTGCGACATTACAGTAAGTTCAGGGGCGTAGCAATAGGGGGTGCAGAGGTAGTGACCGCATCGGGGCTCTTGGGCCAGAGGGGCCCTCCCTCAACTGTAGTATTAGCTCTCTATTGGTCCTGTGCTCTTAAGCTCTTTATAATCACTTCTATAGATGCTTTAAATAGTGGTAATCATTAAAGGGACACTTAAGTCAAACAAAAACAATGAGTTTTACTCACCTAGGGCTTCCAATAGCTCCCTGCAGCTGTCCGGTGCCCTCGCCGTCTCCCTCAGATCCTCCTGGCCCCACCGGCAGACACTTCCTGTTTCGGTGACCGGAGCTGACAGGCTGGGGACGCGAGTGATTCTTCGTGTTCCCAGACACATTAGCACCCTCTATGCTGCTATATGGTATATGATATATGCTATAGCAGCTTAGATGGCGCTATTGTGGCCAGGAACGCGAAGAATCACTCGCGTCCCCAGCCTGTCAGCTCCTGTCACCGAAACAGGAAGTGGCTGCCGGCGGGGCCAGGAGGATCGGAGGGAGACGGCGAGGGCACCGGACAGCTGCAGGGGGCTATTGGAAGCCCCAGGTGAGTAAAATTCTTTTTTTTTTTACTTAAGTGTCCCTTTAACAAGCTGTACCCCGTCCCCTTCCTGCACCCCTGCACTGTAGTTGCCATTGGCAGGTTTTGGTGCGCCGTATCAATTGTTATATATAGAGTGCTTGGGGGGCCCAATGCAAAACTTGCATCGGGACCCACAGCCCCTTTTTTTTTGGGGGGGGGGGGGTGAATGTGTTTGGGGAATTGAGCCTAAGGCTACATTCACAATGGAGCTCTGTAAGGCGTCATAACGACTGCATTGTAATGCAGAACATCTCGCTGGCAGTCATTGCAATGCGGCGTTCACAGTCTGTTGCAGTCTGACAGAGTATGCTATCCCAACGCGCAAAACGCCACATTAACAGTACAGTGGAGCATATTTTTTATTGACTATAAATATACGATGTAACACGCGTATTTAACATGCGTCGCCGCTTTCACAATTGGTTGCATTGCTTTCCTGCCGTCACAGGGAACCCAACACAATGCAACTCCCACTATGAACCTAGCCTAAAGGTAGCCATACACATTTAGATTGCCACCCAATGTGACAAACAGATCATCCCTCTACAAAGATTTTCAATAGATTTCTCCATGAAATCTATTGAAAATCTATTAAACTACAGAATTACACTGCTCGATACTGCACTACGGGCCATCAATCCACCCCAAATCCTCCGCCGCAAATTGATTGAAATTACGGGCGATGTGGCTCATGGCGTCATAGATTTGCTGTGTGTATGACAAGATTTACTCTTTCATATAGTCTCTTTCAAGTCATATGACTTGTAATTACATTTTCAAAACAGTATAGATGACCGCGCATCAGGCGACTTGGCGACCAATCGACCCTCCGATTCAATTACTATAAAAGCATGCCCAGTCGACAATGCAACCAATTTCGGGCTAAAACTGGATGCATGAATTGGTCAGACATACTGCAAGATGTAGGCCGATTTGCTCGATCGGGTGCGTGGCGGTAACGACGAGTGATATTGAGATGAGCGATCAAACCCTGCCTACCGTTTTTTCATTAGACCTGTACACACCGGTGGCGCATAGCCCGACAGCGCATGTGTGACATCACACACCACGGCAGTGGCATGTATGCAGCTAATGGAAGAGCGGTGGATTCAGGAGATGGATGAGCACTGCGGCACAGTACAGGTGATGTATAAACGCACACATACATTTATTCACTAGGTAACAGCGGTGAGGCGGCGGACATGGCCAATTCCCGAGAGATTTTATGCTGAAATTGATTGGTAATCAGCCTGCGGTGTATGGGCAGCTGACAGATCTCTGTCCGATCAGATTCGATTAGAGAGATATTTGTCTCTTGGTCAAATCTGTACATCATTGCCTGATGTATGGGCACCTTAAAAACAACTATCAAAGAAACTGTCCTTCTGTAAATCCCACCTACCGATAGAGCTTTTAGCCAGCAACAATAGAAAGCTTTTCAGATATTTCTGATCACAGCCTGTGTGAAAAAAATACCTTGTTTACCAGCTGTTTGTAACAGTTTTGTGTCAGCGCCAGGCTAGAGCTTTACCATGTAGCTAGGTTCCACTTCTTCTCGGTCACTATTCACAAAGGACTGATTTACTGTTTGTTTTTGCCCTGCTTACACACAAATTAATTTTACACAGATTATATGAGAACAGCTGAGGGATTTTTAGATACAGAGAAGGATCTGAAGAGAAGCACCTGTAATTTTTCCTTACTTGGATGCCCCCTCCCATTCAGAATAAGCTATTCCTGGCTGTATACTGTTTCCTTTAGACTGGGAGAGAGAGAGAGAGAGAGAGAGACAGAGACAGTAACACACAGAGCTGAAGCTGATATTATTTACACCCATTTGAAGCTATATTTCTGCTTTCTATCATTCTGAACAGATTCCAGTCACAATAGTACAGCCAGTGAAGATTGTTTCTGTATCCTGGATGTGCTGGACACATTTCTCCATAGCGATGCCCACAGTGAAAACTGTTCTCTATAAATGTCATATTTTCTTTACATAAAACATGAAAAGGTGAAAAAAGCCTTTACATTGCTATTTGCTATTAATTACTGGAAATATATGTGGCATTTAGAAAGTTAGTTAACTTTGATAGTTGTCCTTTATGTTTGCCTGCAGAGGACTCAGTTGACTCAATAGAGGTAAGCAATAAGCATTGCGTTATCAAACACGGGATTAGATTTATGTCTGGAATAGGACTTCTATTTCAACACACTGAAGGCTCAAACCTTGCACAATGTCTTAATGAAAATTGCCAAGTGGTTTCAAAAGGGATTATTTAAGTTTTGCGAGTATCTGTTGTCATCCTGCTGGAGGAAGTTTGGGAAACGGAATCCCACCTCAGATAAACTAAACTTTTCCTTTTGTTTCTACAGAAAGGCTGGTTTCACAGTGGGACGTTAAAGTCCCACGTTACAGCAGCCAGTAACGCAGCCTAACTCACAGTACTGTAAAATCAAATGTGCTGTTCACAGTGCACACGTTGCTTTACATAGTAACGCAGCACGTTTAAACAAAGTGCTGCATGCTGTACGTTATCCTCGGCTAAGCCACGTTAGACTGTTTGCACATGCTCAGTAATGTTGGAGGAGGAGGTCTCCCCTCCTCCTCTGCAGCCAGCCACATGGCTAATTAATATTCACTGCACTGTGAGGACTCGTGATGGGACTGTAGTGTTGTCCGGATCATGAACGAATCGTTCATTTGATTCGGATCTTTTTTGTGAGTCGATTCATCCGGATCATCACAATGAAAGATTCGGTTCACAGTGGATGTCTGGAAGAAACAGGAACATACAGAATGTACAGTGCAGGGAAAGTCCTGTCCTGCTAGTCATTTCACCCCCAGTCTGCTTCCCTAGTAAAATGATTCAAATGATTCGGTTCAAAGATCTGAATCCTTAAAAAAGATCCGGACTTCCTATCACTAACCTGGAGCGGCTGCTTTGAGAGCTGCATAAAGCAGCTCAATCTGACGTCCAACTTCAACACCACCATGTGTTGCATTAGGGGCACGTTATGCGACCATAACGTCCCCTAAAACGCAACGTCTTGGTGGGAAAGTAGCCTAAAGCCACACTCTGGCAAAAAAAAAAAAAATTAAAGATTGCTTTCATTGCAAATAGGGCAAACATGGTTCATAATGTAGTAGACAGATTGTCCCAACAGTGTATGCTCCCTGCTTCTGTTATTGGACCTTTGTTTTTACCAGGGATCTGAGCAGTGCTTGAAACCTAATGCAATTTGGTGTCAGCTGTGCGGTGCATCTCCAAAAACAGGCATTCAGGGAATACAGCGTCACTATGCGGTATTCCCTGTTGGAATCCGGCCAAGCAGGAAGTGACACTCACTTCCTGCCGGGCAACCGATGAAGTGCGTGGAAGCGTATTGCAAAAAATACACTTCTGTGCATGGGCGACGCCTAAATCCAGCGGCAGGTATTCACTCTGACACACATTGCCATAGATTTACATGACTTCCGGTCCACCGCAGACACGGGCAGTAACGTAGTTTTGGAAGCGTGTCAGATTGAGGACTTCCGGCGCACTGCACCATGGGTAATAAGATTTTACCCATAGACTTTAATTGGACTGTCAATGAAGACATTTCGCCATATCATCTTTTTGGAACATCCGCCACGTCCAGCATGTGACCTTCTGCGCGGGAAGATCACATGACTCCTCCATTCAGCCCTAGCAATGGGAAGAGAGTTCAGGCAGAATTCTCAAGGAAACGATACTGGAAAGAGAAAACGTGAGAGTTTCACCCTGAGCCTTTGTGCGGCGGAGTCCGCTGTGCATTCCTTCCAGTGTTAGGTTCGGCTGGGGTATATCACGTTTTTATATCCTTATACTTTTGTTTTGTTTGAGTTCCATTCGCTCATACGCTGTAAGATTATCCTCCGTGAGGTAGTGGAATCATTCCAGCCTATTGAGATGTAAACAATGTATAGGTTAAAAATAGACGCGAGGGAAAAAATCATGGCCATTGCTCAGTCGCTATATACAAAAATGTCAGGTCTATATATATAGATAGAGATAGACGTATGCCTTTTTAACGCTCTGGATGTAAACATTGTCAAGTTGGAGGGGTGGGGCTGCTACAGATCACCAGCAGCATAACACGTGAATTCTGAGAAGTATACAAAAACATAAACACGCTGACGTGCAAAGAGGTGTATGCAATAAACGGGTAATGAACCACTGATAGCAACCAATCAGAGGTCTTAAAGGGGACCAAGCGCCACTTTTCTTTTCCTGGTTTCTAATAGCTATAGGAGCTGCCATGTCCCCTCCTCAGAGCCGGATTAAGGCTAAATGAGGCCCTAAGCAAAGTAACTGATTTGGGCCCCCCATCATGTCGTAATAGAATCAGAAGATGCAGCTGCACAGCAACATGCCGCACACACCGGGCAGACAAGCTACTGGTTGCTATGGGCAACAGCCCGCTTTCCTCTGTGGGTGCGCAATGCAGGGAATAGCAGCGGTAAATTGCAGAGTGAGAGATGAATGGCTGGGACATTTGCACTCAGGGGCTGGGGCACCCCTGTGAAGAGGGTGCCAGATATCACAGCAGCAGCACTTTCCTCCTGCATCTCCAGCCTGGCAATAGCAGAAAGCTCTGGACACCTCCAAACCGGAAGCCGTTCCCCAGACAGAATTACATAACCACTCCCACCACCGAACAACCGATTTCCTCCCAAACTAGACAGCCACCATGCAGCCTCCATCCCAGTGAATACGATAGTCCAGCAAAAAATGCAGCCGCAGCGGGGGAGAATGACAGCACCAAATGACTCACATTCACCTATTGCGATCCAATCAATAGAGGTCCCATCATCCGGAGCCCATCTGTCTCCTCTAGAGTGCTGCTGCTCTGTTACTACTACTATTACTACTTCCTACTTCCTGTCTGATCTGAGAATCAGGAAGTTCAGAGCGAGTGGCTGCACTGTAGAAGAGACAGATGGGTTTCAGATGACGGGATCTCTATCGCTTTCATCATGGATAGGTGAGTGAGCGTTTGCCATCTGCTGCTATCATTCTTGCTGCAGCTGTGGTTCTCTGTGGGAAGGGAGGGAGGAGTGGGCAGCGGCAGAGTGCACAGTAGCAGGAGGGGGACCTAGGAGGAGAGCCTGGCTCTGAAGACAGTCAGCAGCGCACGGCATCATTTGACAAGACAAATAACATTTATATTGCGCTTTTCTCCTGGCGGACTCAAAGCGCCAGAGCTGCAGCCACTAGGACGCGCCCTATAGGCAGTAGCAGTGTTTGAGAGACTTGCCTAAGGTCTCCTACTGAATAGGTGCTGGCTTACTGAACAGGCAGAGCTGAGATTCGGACCCTGGTCTCCTGTGTCAGAGGCAGAGCCCTTAAAGGGACTCCGAGCAGTGCCTGTGGGTATGCCTTTAAGCATACCCACAACTAATTAATTACATCCTCACACCTACCAGCATGATGTTTGTAATTATATCCCCCTGGGTTCCTTATATTTCATTGCATTGTGCTGAATCGAGCTGCCGACTTTGGAGAAAAGTCGTCCTGTGTAATACAATGTAACTATGGAAAGATGCATATCATTTTGAAGCTCTCTTTCTCCTCTTTCCAATGATAGATAAACTGCCACCCTACGCCTTTTAGTTTTCGCTATTTTCGCAAAATTGCCATGGCCGCGATTTTGATCGCGAAAATAGCGAAAACTAAAAGGCATAGGGCTGCGGTTTATATATCATTGGAAAGAGGAGAAAGAGAGCTTTAAAATGATATGCATCTTTCCATAGTTACTGCACTGCTCAGAGTCCCTTTAACCATTATACCATCCAGCCATCGCTGACAGGATGGCGAGGGCTGGTTTATGTGCTGATGGGGCCCCTTTGACTCTGAATGGGGGCCCCAAGCGACTTTTTTTGTTGCCTGGTTGGTAATCCGGCCCTGCCCCTCCTCCCCTTCTAGCTGCCCTTTATTTATCCAGGGGAAGGTGTGAAGATAGCATCTGTGACTTATTTAAATTATTTGAAGCACAGTGTACTATCAACCCACTCCCCCTGCTGATGAAAGCACTTTGTTTGCTCTCTGTAAATGTGTGCAATAAAATAGTTACATCAGTCCTTATATGCCTGAAACTTCTGCGGCCGGACAGACCTGAGAAGTAGGAGGAAGCAGGCTATTAAAACCCACTGCTAAACTTTTAAATGTAAAACTAAAATGTTTTATTAATGAGTTGCATTGTTGGCAAGCATATTTAAAGTGAACCTTAGCTGAAGGGGGAACAAAGAGTTTCACTTACCTGGGGCTTCCACCATCCCGCTGCAGCCGCCCTGTGCCCGCAAAGTCAATCAACGGTCCTTTAGTCCTCCATTGCCGGGAGCGTCCAGCGCGAGAATCCTGCACAGGCGCAGCAGGAGAAAATCTAACGGATTTTCCGGGGTCAGTAGCGGGCGAACAGGCAGTCAGCAGAGGGCGGCGTGGGAGCCATCAGGCCGGAGGGGGCTGGAAGGAGCCCCAGGTATGTATATTTTATTCCTGTGGCATACCGTCACTTAAAGAGAACCTGAGGTGTGTTTAAAGAATGTTATCTGCATACAGAGGCTGGATCTGCCTATACAGCCCAGCCTCTGTTGCTATCCCAAACCCCACTAAGGTCCCCCTGCACTCTGCAATCTCTCATAAATCACAGCCGTGCTGTGAGGCTGTGTTTACATCTGTAGTGTCAGTCTCAGCTGCTCCCCCGCCTCCTGCATAGCTCCGGTCCCTGCCCCCGTCCCTTCTCTCCAATCAGCAGGGAGGGAAGGGATGCAGGCGGGGACTGGAGTTCAGCAGGAGGCGGGGAGAGCAGCAGACTGACACTATAGAGATAAACACAGCCAGCTCTGACAAGCTGTTTGTCAGCAGCGTGGCTGTGATTTATGAGGGATTGCAGAGTGCAGGGGGACCTTAGGGGGGTTTGGGATAGCAACAGAGGCTGGGCTGTATAGGCAGATCCAGCCTCTGTATGCAGATAATATTCTTCAAACCCTCCTCGGGTTCTCTTTAATGTTGCCCTTATCAGTTGCTGCTCAGCTAATCATCAGGGTGTCATTTAGTGATCTTCTGCAAGCGACATTGTGGGGCAGCTGCACACATGTAATTCTTGGTTAAGACAACACTGAACTATCATCTTAGATTCCTTATGGAGAAGTGGGTGAGGATTTCAGTGGCAACCTGTGAAGCTCTAGTGAACTCCATGCCCAAGAGAAGGCAGTGCTGAAAGTCAATGATGGACACACCAAATATTGACTCTTTGCAGTGGCTTACCTACCACAAAGCTACAGGTGCTCACAGCACCGGGTGTAGCCATGGCTAGGGGTGCCATTCTTCCACCTGGGACATTTTATCATAGTTTGGGAAACATTCGGGAAAATAGCAGCAGGCAGTACATATGACTGTACTACTTCCTGCACTAGATGTAGCACCCCTCCCCCTTTCTCTCCCATGGGCAATGTGTCTTCTTGCTCTCTACACACAGCCTGCAGTGAGTGAATGTGCAGAGCAGCAGGGTGAGTGGAGAGAATGATTGCTGTGCTGCAGCTGGGACATTAGCAGGGAGACGAGGCAGGATGTGTTTAGTGCTTCGGAAGTTACCTGTCATTATTAGTAGCCGTGTGCACTGGCTGCTGTAATACCAGAGTGCCCTAGACTATTGATTGTTTATCCTGATCAGAGTAATGAATCAATAATGTGGGGCAGTCTGCTGTTGCAGAAGCCAGTGATACAGGTGCTGACAGTCAGCTTCTGTGGTGAGCAGAGAAGCAAGCTCCAGGCAATTTAGATTAGCTTGATTGCAGGTAATCTTCTTTCTTTTCCCAGCCTCCCCTCCCTCCCTGTTGTCTTCCCCCATGACCCTTTCCTCTTTTCAGATTTCAGTGGCTCCTTTTAACAGCATGTCCCTGCCAAACAGCACTGGTGATGTCTGCAGCCCTGATGAGAGGTCTTCCTGCCATTTCTCCTCTCCCACCAGGCTCTCTATCTTGTGCCTCTACGTCTTTATCCCCACCCCCTCCTCCTATGCATCCCTCTCTTTCATATGTCCCCCTTTTCTGACTGTCCTCAGAGGAGCTCACAATCTAATCGTACCACAGTCATAGTCCAATGTCCTACCATATTATTATTGTGTATTCATATAGCACTGACATCTTCTGCAGCACTGTATAGAGTACAGAGTTTCATAATTGGTAGCTCCACCCACATCCTGATGGCTCCGGTACCCAAAAATCCCCCAAAATTTGCAGTGACACCCTTGGCACCTCAACTCGTCAACCCTCCCTTCAAAAATGGTTGTTGTTTTTTTTTTTTTGGGGGGGGGGGGTTGTTGTCTGTAAATAATTCACAAATTCCCTAGGTACGCCACTGACTCTTTGGACACAATTTTGACATTCCTCACCTATAGGGTGTTCTCATTTTTGTTGGTAGCTGCCACAGCGAAAATCCTTGGACTAGTTTCAGGGGATTCATGGTATAGTATTTATGTTTTTATCCCCGACACAACCAGCACGTGACTTAAGAAGGTCAGGACAGTTACATAAAGAGACGCTTTTAATTGGCAGTGAAAGGGAAAGTGAGTGAGTTGCAATAATCCCGATCACAAGTTTGCAGTAATCCTTCTGAGATGCTGTCTGCCTGTAACCAGGTATGGCTGCTATGGAGAGAGACGCATAGGGAGATTATCGCAGACTTACACCAGTTCTCTGCAGTTAGAGCAGGATGACAGCTGCAGGAGGGCTGAGAGGAGGGGGGGGGGGGGGGGTGCAATAATGACATGACTCTTTCACAGGCCTGGTGTCTGCAGTTAAAGCTCAACTCTCCAGGAAATAGAATGGGATTTGGTTAATGTGGTAAAGGTTTTGGAACTTTTTTTTCCTGCATCCCCACTGAGGTGATTTTTACTTCCTGTCTCGGGGACCTCTACTTCCTGTCTCAAGGACCTCCATGCTCTTCTGTGACTTTAAGATGCAAACTGGTGGCCCTGAGGACAAGAAATTAGGGGGGGGGGGGATCTGATGAGAAGGTCCTATCTATTCGCCACAGTACAAAGGAAAAGCTTTCATTTTTTTCTGTCTCTTTCCTATTGGAGAGATTAAGGCACTTCCTGTCTGGACAGGAAATTAGGAAAATTCTTACAGGTGAGCATACAGACAGCAATAAAAACCCCAAATCTGTTCAAACCACACTTTCTAAAACTAAAGTATAAGTTTCCCTTGGACTTGGGCTCCCCTGTATTCAAACTAATTTTAATTTGACTTTCCTCTTTTTAGAGCTATCTGTTAAAAATAAATAAAAATTCTCTTTTAAAAAAAAAAAAATTAATTTGACTTTGATGCAAATTTTGTTGCAAGTTGTGTGCAGACTGAAATTGCAAGACACAGCTAATGTCCATTTGGACTTGTTCTTGTTCCAAACAGCGACCAAATCACAACTAAATTAGCATCTTGACCAGGAAAAAGCATTCTTTAGATGATGAAGTAATGGCGTGAGCTTCAGGCAATTCACAGCGTCATAGCTTTGTACTGCATTGAGCAGTATAAAGTTAGCAGTGATGGCATTCTAAACAACAATCGGTGAGATATCTGAATATCTATAGATGCAGGGTGCCAAGCCAGGTATACAATCAGTAACAGGCAGGAATCAATCGTTTGCCTTAACTCCCAAATATGTAATAGCATACATGGCTTATTATTATTATTATTTATATAACGCCAACATCTTTCGCTGCGCTGTACAGAGTATATGGTCTTGTCACTAACGGTCCCTCAGTTACAATATAATCCTACCATAGTCATATATCTATGTACGTATCATGTAGCGTACGTATCATAGTCTAGGGACAATTTAGAGCAGTGGTCCTCAAACTAAGGCCCGCGGGCCGAATGCGGCCCCCTGAGGCTTTTTTACCGGCCCCACACACACAAAATGTATTCCTTATAGATGTGGTCAGCTAGACAGCTACATCTTTAAATATTGGTGGTCCACAAATAGAATAGCAGTACTGGCACCACCCACCCACATGGAAGCCAGAAAGCAGTAATTCGCTGGTTTCCAATCATATTCCACATCAGGTGACACTGCTGTCCAATTGGACTGTAGGTTGTCACCTGGGTATGCTTCACTGTCTGGCCTGCAAAGAGATCATTTTATGTATAATCTGGCCCCCCAGCAGTCTGAAGTATGTTGAGCCGGCCCTCGACCCAAAACGTTTGGGGACCCCTGATTTAGAGGGAAGACAATTAACTTATCTGTATGTTTTGGGAGGAAACTGGAGTGCCTGGAGGAAACCCTCACAGACACGGGGAGAACGTACAAATGACATGCAGATAGTGCCGTGGCTGGGATTCGATCCGCAGACCCAGCGCTGCAAGGCAAGAGCACTAATTACTACGCCACCGTGCTGCTTAGCGCTGTTATCTGCAGTGGCGGGTTACAGGCTGGGCTACAAGCAGCCTCCGTAGAAGCATATCCGCGCGAAACGGCCGTAAGGCTCTCAGCCCCCAGCAGCCACCGCACAGCTTCACCAGCAAACCGGTATGTTAGCTCTCAATATGCATGAAATTTGAATCCACGATGTTGTACCATGTGTTATGAATAAACAAGCAGTTTACAGCAGTGCCGGCATTTCTCATCTTTTCCTCCGCCTGCATTAGTGCTGTTATCTGCAGTGGCGGGTTACAGGCTGGGCTACAAGCACCCATCATGGGATATCCGGCCCTGCACAAAAAGACAATTATGATTTGTCACATTAAAGAGGAAAGAAAAAATTCCTCCCACAGCCCACTTCTACATCCCAGAGGCGCGCTGAGGAATTTGTGTCATGTGCGGTCAGGGGCGGCCTGCATGATCGCCTGCTTACAATCCCCAGTTTGTTTAAGCCCTCCAGTAGCCTGGGGTGCCGGGCAATTTCCTGCGACACCACGCAGGGGGAAGCGCCCCCTCCGCTCTGCATTCTCTGGGGTTACAGCACGCTGTCTGCAAGGCATGAGGCGGTCACTCGCACAGTCACATGAGACGGTCACTCGTGAAGAGGCTGGACCAAACCAGACGCAGCAGTTTCCCATTAAAGAGTGACATTGATATAAACTTTCGCTAGGTCATTTGAGGCTGAGATCACAAGACTGGATTAACCACCTCACTGCCGTCATCTTGCATTATTCTGCCTCCTTCTCAGGTGCTGTTCCATGTGATCTATAAACTGCACAAGTGAGAGATGCCTTTACGGTTTGCTTTGTGTGTAATGGGTTTTCTACATGCCGTTCCCATGTGCCACAATCTCTCATGTGTCAATCACCAGCTCCAAGGTCAAAAAATATATTTTCGTTTTGGAGAATGATTGTTATTTATATAGCGCCAACATCTTCCGCAGCGCTGTACAGAGTGTATTGTCTTGTCACTTAAAGAGAAACCGTAACCAAGAATTGAACTTCATCCCAATCAGTAGCTGATACCCCCTTTCCCATGAAAAATCTATTCCTTTTCACAAATGGATCACCAGGGGGCTCTGTATGGCTGATATTGTGGTGAAACCCCTCCCACAGGAAGCTCTGAGGATCATGGTCCTGGCAGTTTCCTGTCTGAGAACCTCGTTGCATTGTGGGAAATAGCTGTCTACAGCGGTTTCCAACTGCCAAAAAAGCAAGCAGCAGTTACTTCCACTGACATCACCTGCCAGCAGTAAAAATGTCACCATGTGATAAATATCAGAATGTAAATCAGGGAGAGGAAAGATTTTACAATAGGCACACACTGACTAAATCATTTATACATAATTATTGTAAAAATTAAGAACTTTTTGTTATTACATTATTTTCACTGGAGTTTCTCTTCAACTGTCCCTCAGAGGAGCTCACAATCTAAACCCTACCATAGTCACATGTCTATGTATGTATCGTGTAGTGTATGTATCATATTTTAGGGCCAATTTAGGGGGAGGCCAATTCATTTATCTGTATGGTAGTGTGAGAGGAAACCCACACAGACACAGGGGGAGAGCATACAAACTCCATGCAGATAGTGCCCTGGCTGGGATTCAAACCGGGGACCCAACGCTGCAAGGCAAGTGCACTAACCACGACGCCACGGTGCTGCCCACACATCAATGTCATTATTATTAAACTTTTTTATTATCAGAGTGCTGACATATTACGCAGCACTATAAACAAGCTGGGGAGACATTACAACATTACACAGGGACAAACAATAAGACACAACACAGTTATGTAACAATAAACAATGGTGCACAGATTGCAATGTAGGGATAAATATGAAAGATGAGTTACTGAGTCCATAGGGTGGGGGAGAAGAGCACCCCGAGAGGAGGGCCCTGCCAAATAGGCTTAGAATCTAAGGGGTGGGAGAGAGAGGGAGGGAGGAGCGAAGCGCCGGCCACGTAGCGCCTGCGTAATGCTATAATTGGCGGCCCGCCCACAGGTAATTCGGGGTAATTCTCCCTCCGATTTGCTACACCTCAGAGGAGGAATAGTAGTCTATGTTGCCGTAATTTCAGAGGCAGCAGGAGGGTGAGCTGGCATTTGGCTCGCCCTGCGCCAAGCTGACCGGCGGCATACTGACAAGTACATAAGAGGAGAATGTAGAAAAGGGTTAAAAGAGCCTTTTCTGGTTTTTACGTTTGTCCGTTCCCCACATGTGGGAGAATTTGCATCATTTCCTGTTATGCCAGAAGGTAAGGGAACCTCTCAAAAAGACAACCAACAAGACTTAAAACCTTTCTTTGAACAGTACAGAAGGAGGTAGAAACCCTTTTATGTTTACTCCTATCCCTAATTTCATGTTTTGCAGCACAAGAAGTCCTAAGTACAGCAACTAAAGTAGCAAACACATACTAGATGAAACTCGGCCCAGGCGACTGATAAAGACCGCCTATTCTGAGAATCTAGTGTGTATATTGGCCCCTGATCCTACTTGGAGCATCGGCGAGGAATCCGCCTTAGCTGAATGCTAACCATCGTTCTCTTCACTCCGCCCACTCGGTCAGCCCTCTTTCAATTAGACATACGATTTGATATAAACATTAAAGCTAATGAAAACTGTGGCATTTTCGATCAACAACAAAGAGCAGACATGCCGATTCTTTGAGTGCTGGATCCCACCAGGAACCGTCAGGAGTGCTGCAGGATCAAGGTTTGCCATATTTTTTAATTGCATTGAAATCTTGTCTAACGATGAAAAGAAGCAATGGAAGTCTTTAGAGATGTTCACACTTATTGCAGTCTTTTGCATTGAGCTGGAAGTATCTGTTCCAACTCAAGGGCAGCAGCACGTTAAGGCACAGTGATTGGGACAATGGAAGTCTTTGGACAACGCACATAGTGTAAATGACAGAGCGATGCGTAAGCAGCATGCATGTGGGATCGACGGGAACCCCAGTGGCCTACTTCCTGCCCAGCAGGAAGTACGTCACTGATTAGAGGGCAGCGCCACGCATATGGCACACTCTGTCATATGACTGATATTTTCTGCATTGTGATGCGCAGAAGCATCGCACCGCATCGACATGCAAAAAAAAGTGTAAAACCTGCCTAAAGGAAAACAAAAAAGCTCTAGCTCTTTTCTCTTACCAAACCTAAGGCCTGGAACCCACTGCAAACCGCAAACGCTAAACGCAACCGCTAGCGTTTTGCCTGAGCGGTTTGCAAGCTGATTCATGCGAGTTTTCGGTCGCGTTTTGCAACAGTGTATTTTTTTCCTCAGCGGTTGTGTAGCGTTTTGCGTTTCGCGTTTTTATCCTGATTGGTCCTGTGAATAATTTTTAATTTTGTTACAGTGTGCTGAACCGCAAAACGCTAGCAGAACCGCTCAGTTTAGGTTTTGCTGAGCGTTTCTGCTAGCGTTTCAATACTTTGCATTGAAGCGCTAACGCTCCCAAAATGCTGCATGTCCTGCGTTTGCGTTTCTGAGAAACGCAAACGCTCCTGTGGAAGTTGCCCCATCCATTAACATTAGCCCAGCGTTTTGGCAAACTGCTAGCGTATCGCAGTGCTGCCAAAACGCTGCCAAAAGCGCTCCTGTGGGTTCCAGCCCTAAGATACGGGTTTTTTCCGGGTTTTTTTGCAACCCCCAGATTCAGGAGTGTAGCAATAGCCAAAGAAGTCATAGCAGCTGCTATGGGGACCTTCAGCAGAGGGGGCCCAGTTGGTACTTTCTTCTTTTTTGTGATCCTCCACCCTCTATCAGTGCCCGTGCAGGGCCGGATTTTTACTCTTTGCCGCCCAAGGCCACTGTCACCAGCCGCCCCCCTTCAGTATAGGTAGCAAGATGACCCCTCCCCCCTCCCCTCCAGTATAGGCAGCCGGATGTCCCCTCCTCCCCCCTTCCCTCTAGTATAGGTAGTCTGATGACCCCTCCCCCCCGCATAGGTAGCCAGATGACTCCCTTAATCCCTCCCCCCCCCCCTTTTCAGTATAGGTAGCCAGCTCACCTTCACACCGCAGCAGCCATCAGTGTCACTCATTTCTCCACTCATCTCCAGTGTAGAAGCTTCCTCTGCCTTTCTGTCTCCAATGCTGCCCAAGTCAATAGCCACCAGCCACAATGCAAACGTGCACAGAGAGCAAGTTGGCTGCTGCACAGGCAGCTAGCAGCAGAGTACCGTGGTCAGGCGCTCTCCTGATCTCCCTGCATTGCAAAATTTGCAAGCTTGCAAATGCTGCACCAGTTTAGCCTGCTGCTTTGGTGCCCTTGCTCCTGTGGTGCCCTAGGCCATGGCCTAGGAGGCCTTGGCCTAAATCCGGCCCTGTGTCCATGGAGTATATGCAGTGTAGATAGCACGAGAATGTAAATTGCAAATAAAATAGCATAGAGTGCCTACATTTGAGGGCCCCATAAAAGTTTTGCTATGGGGCCCCATGATCTCTAGCTACACCACAGCCCACATTCAAGTTTTCTTATTTTTTAAACCGGTTTGCATTTTAGAAATGGGGGCCCCCTGCGGTGGGGAAGCATTATCTTAGTTTGCGCGGTCCGCGAGTTGCTGCAGAGTATTTGCCAGGATTGTATAAATGAAGGATATGAATGAGGTAACAGAGGAGCACTTGCCAGAGCAGTTGACATTTTGGGTGCTGTGGAACTTTACTGACCTTGTAAGTCACTGAATTCCATGTAGGGCTAATTCTGTTTATGACACAAACCAGAACAAAACGTCTTTGGCTCGAATTCACTCTCGAGGGCCGCAGCAGAACCGCATTAACCTGAGCAGATTAATACTACATTTCTAAGCCATAAACAGCAGCAAGGTGCTACCCCAGGCTGGCTGGAAACACTCTCCTAAGTAAATGGAATTTCTCCTTCAGGAGACCAGTTTTCTGCAGCTGAAAGTAACAGAAATCCCGCACAGAGGAGTCACCTTAACCTTTTGGGGACTGAGCATAGTAAATCCTACTCCGGTGGATCGTAGTGATCACTATAAAGGCCCATACACATGTCTGATTTTTGCGAACGACGGGTCGTTTGAACGTCCCGTCGTTCAGTCGTTCGCCCGTCAAATCGGGCGTGTGTACAGACTGTCGTTCGCGTGATAAGACTGAGTTTGAGCGATCCGCCTGTGTCTGTACACACGCCCCATTTGACGGGTGAACGACTGAACGACGGGACGTTCAAACGACCCGTCGTTCGCAAAAATCAGATGTGTGTATGGGCCTTCAGAGCAGTGGCAGTAGGAGGGGAAGAAGAGGATCCACTCACCTTCCTGACGGTACCCCGGCGATCGTCGCTCCCCTCCGCTCTGGCCGGTGTAATGTCTGATTGCGCTGCCCGGAAGCTCCCTTCCACACTGAGTAGCACGCATGCTCAGTGTGAAGTTAATGATGCTGCTGGAGGTAAAATACTAAATACCTCCGCTCCCACACCTCTTACACTCCCCAAATTTTCAGGGTAGGGAGGGGACCCCCCGAACGACTTCTATGCCAAATTGCAGCCCCCGAGACCCGCTGGTTCAGGATATAGATCAGAGAAATCTATCTCGGGAACCAGCGGGTCTCGGGGGCTGCAATTTGGTATAGAGGTCGTTCGGGGGGTCCCCTCCCTACCCTGAAAATTTGGGGAGTGTAAGAGGTGTGGGAGCGGAGGTATTTAGTATTTTACCTCCAGCAGCATCATTCTATAGGAAATGTGGCCGCACAGTCTCCTACTGCGCATGCGGGGCAGCACAAATCCACAGGCAGCGTAAACAGACACAATACCGGCATCCCCGCTCGCTCTGCCCTAAGTGTCGCGTCCTGGCTTGATGATGCCATCAAGCCGTGACCTGAAACTTAACGGCAGTGCAAGCGGGAATGCTGGCCAGAGGGGAGGGGGCTAGAGATGCTCATCACTGGACTCTGGGAGGTGAGTAAAGCTGCTGGCAATACGGGGGACACCTGGCTACACTGGGGACACCATGCCCACCTATCTATTGTGAGGATCCGGCTGCCTGACCCCCCCCCAAACGCACCCCCCCCCCCCCCCTTCCCCGCATGTAAAGTGGCCTGGTCCTTAAAGAGACCCAGAAATGAAAAAATAACATATTTATACAGTGGGTTGCAAAAGTATTCGGCCCCCTTGAAGTTTTCCACATTTTGTCATATTACTGCCACAAACATGAATCAATTTTATTGGAATTCCACATGAAAGACCAATACAAAGTGGTGTACACATGAGAAGTGGAACGAAAATCATACATGATTCCAAACATTTTTTTACAAATAAATAACTGCAAAGTGGTGTGTGCATAATTATTCGGCCCCCTTTGATCTGAGTGCAGTCAGTTGCCTATAGACATTGCCTGATGAGTGCTAATGACTAAATAGAGTGCACCTGTGTGTAATCTAATGTCAGTACAAATACAGCTGCTCTGTGAGGGCCTCAGAGGTTGTCTAAGAGAATATTGGGAGCAACAACACCGTGAAGTCCAAAGAACACACCAGACAGGTCAGGGATCAAGTTATTGAGAAATTTAAAGCAGGCTTAGGCTACAAAAAGATTTCCAAAGCCTTGAACATCCCACAGAGCACTCTTCAAGCGATCATTCAGAAATGGAAGGAGTATGGCACAACTGTAAACCTACCAAGACAAGGCCGTCCACCTAAACTCACAGGCCGAATAAGGAGAGCGCTGATCAGAAATGCAGTCAAGAGGCCCATGGTGACTCTGTCGAGCTGCAGAGATCTACAGCTCAGGTGGGAGACTCTGTCCATAGGACAACTATTAGTCATGCAGTGTACAAAGTTGGCCTTTATAGAAGAGTGGCAAGAAGAAAGGCATTGTTAACAGAAAGCATAAGAAGTCCCATTTGCAGTTTGCCACAAGCCATGTGGGGGACACAGCAACCATGTGGAAGAAGGTGCTCTGGTCAGATGAGACCAAAATGGAACTTTTTGGCCAAAATGCAAAACGCTATGTGTGGCGGAAAACTAACACTGCACATCACTCTGAACACACCATCCCCACTGTCAAATATGGTGGTGGCAGCATCATGCTCGGGGGGTGCATCTTTTCAGCAGGGACAGGGAAGCTGGTCAGAGTTGATGGGAAGATGGATGGAGCCAAATACAGGGCAAACTTCGAAGAAAACCTCTTGGAGACTGCAAAAGACTTGAGACTGGGGCGGAGGTTCACCTTCCAGCAGAACAATGACCCTAAACATAAAGCCAGGGCAACAATGGAATGGTTTAAAACAAAACATATCCATGTGTTGGAATGGCCCAGTCAAAGTCCAGTTCTAAATCCAATTGAGAATCTGTGGCAAGATCTGAAAACTGCTGTTCACAAACGCTGTCCATCTAATCTGACTGAGCTGGAGCTGTTTTGCAAAGAAGAATGGGCAAGGATTTCAATCTCTAGATGTGCAAAGCTGGTAGAGACATACCCTAAAAGACTGGCAGCTGTAATTGCAGCAAAAGGTGGTTCTACAAAGTATTGACTCAGGGGGCCGAATAATTACGCACACCCCACTTTGCAGTTATTGATTTGTAAAAAATGTTTGGAATCATGTATGATTTTCGATCCACTTCTCACGTGTACACCACTTTGTATTGGTCTTTCACGTGGAATTCCAATAAAATTGATGCATGTTTGTGGCAGTAATGTGACAAAATGTGGAAAACTTCAAGGAGGCCAAATACTTTTGCAACCCACTGTAATTGATGCAAGTATAACACAGTTCCTTTTTGTCTGCATGCAAAGTTATGCGACAGACAGCAGAAGTCCCAGATGATATATGGCAGGTTATTGTGAGGCTATATGCACACTGTTAGTCGACTGATACGGAAAGTAGACTTATACTTATCGTCAAGTTCAAGTGGCATACAAACAATATCCACTGACACTTCAAGGTCGGTCCAGGCGGCAAACAAGGGATGTCCAATAACTAGCAGAGGTCGGTCTAGGTGGCAAGCAAAGGGTTTTCCAGGAATCCAGCAGAGGTTAAACACAACAGAGTAGTCAAATACAAGCCAAGGTCAATGTCCAGAATATCAATAAAGATCAGAGTGCGCACCCAGCAACTAGCCAAAGCTATGCATATCACGGACGATGACTGGGAGCACTCCACAGGTTTAAATACAGAGCAGCATCCAATCAGTGGCCGGCCACACTCCACACACAACCAATCACATGGCAAGGCCCTGCCTACATGTCAACTGAATGATCAGCTGACACAACTCTGTCAGCTGTCCGGCATTAGCTGACTAATGCTTACATTTTTGCGGAGGGTGTGTGGGGAACGCAACCTCCGCCTATTAGGAAGTGCGGCCTATAAGCCACCGGTAGTGTCATCAGTGGGGAACACGACCTGGAAGTGGCAGACTCAGCCCGGACTCAGCAGAATTAGCCCTCACAGGTACATTCCTTATACAATTGTTTTTTGATCTCTCTTCTATCTTTTCACTTTGCAATGTATTTATTTTTTTCCACTTTTTGCTAAAGTTCCTCTTTAAAGCAAACCTGTGACCAGGAATGGATTAAAAGTGACAAACTTACCTGAGTAGTGTGAAGCCTTTGGATGGTCCGGAGGCTTCTCAGATCCACTTTGAGCCCACCGTGATCATGATGTATTCGAGTGTTCAGTTTGTTGTCTGTACTCTTAATTTATTGCCCACTGCTACGTAATAAACCAAGCATGACCGGGTTGTGCCCAGAATTGGGCTTGACACCTACAGGAACAAGTATAGGATAGGACACAGAATACATCAGAGGAACAGAACATCATATCACATGCAGAGAAAAACAAGGTGGCATTGTTTACAAAAAACACACAATTTAAACACGAGAACCTGGGCGCATCTATGTACAAAGTGCGTCAGTGCAAGCATGGCATTTACCGACTTAAAGTGAGGGCGGGAACCCGGGGTGGGCGGGAGTGCGTAGAGAGATCATAAAGTTGACAGCCGAGGGGAAGAAGAAGCTGTTCCTATGCCTTGAGGTACTGGTGGAGATGGACTGATACCTCAGGTCCAGAGCGAGGAGAGGTTTCCCCCATGATCCTCTCTGCTAATCTGATGTCCCTCTGCCGTTTGTGTCTGTTTATAAATAGAATAAATAATACTAATAATAATGTAAGGAAAATCTTTCGGGAATGTTTTTTTCTTGCAAAGTGTCCAGTGACATTCGCATTTAATTTTGTTGGACACATCCTGTTGTAAGCCTCCTCCTGACAGTTTTGTTATCTCTAATAAATTGGGACATAATCCCACCCAGGCATTCCCCTGCTGTCAGGGGGCTTCATTCCAGATAGTCAGGAATTTACAGGGATGTTTCAGTCTCTTCAAATCAGTTTACTCCTCTTAACTAGTTTGACCTCTCTGGCTGGAAGGTCATTCTCAGCTGCTCACTGTGGACCTTCCCTGGTGGAATCTGAGCAGAGAAGACGTTAAACATAGGAAACAATCACTATAGATGGGGTCATGGGGGTCAAGATCAGACACTGCAACTGGTGGTAATACACTTCAGCATGGAGAGGGCCTGTCATCTCTGCTTTAGGACACTGGCACAATAGGGGTTTTTGTGGTAGTCAGTCACCCACATCCCTGCATCCTCTGCCCCCTGAGGACCCCGTCCAACCCCTGGCCTGTAGGACTTGTCATAATCGTGGTGTCCTCATAGCAGGCTGAGTCCTACTGACAGATCTGACAGAGAGGGGACTCTGCACTGAGCTCAGGAGGATTAAGTGTGAAAGAATCCCATTCATTTGTGCCCTGGATAGTCTACATCCCCCACTGCCTGAAACATGGTTCTCATGGGTATTTATTTCTAGGTACTATCGCCCAGCAAAACTTGGAAAAGCAACCAAAAGTTTCATCAAGCCTCTGGAAGCCGACTTCATGGAAAAGAGAAACCGTCCAACAAACGAGTAACCAAGCAGCTCGGGGTGACCCAAACCACCAGGAATGTATAGGGGACTAAAAGAGACCGAAAAGCCTGCTACTAAACAGCAATGCTTAGTGTGGTTTTCCTTCTTAAAACAGAAGGTACTTGCGATAATTTAGCTTTAAGTGAACATCTGTGGTTACCCACAATGCACCGCTACTGAATATGCAAATGATCTCTTTATGCCCCCTGGAGCCAGGCTCACATCCAGAACCACTGGCGTATAGCACACCTATTTCGCAAAGTATCACTGCGTACCGACACCCTTCTGCTTATCATTAAAACATTATTATTAAGCAGTGAAGGGATTGACGCTGCTGTTGGCTGGAGGGTGGCGGATGGATGACGCGGGCACAGGATGGCTGCAGGGGGCTACAACTTGGCACCAGGTAAATTAAACTGCTTTTTTTAACTCAAAGGACAAATATAGTTAGAAGAATATGGAGGCTGCTATATTTCTATATTTGTTTCCTTTTAAACAATACTAGTTGCCTGCCAGCCCTGCTGATCTATTTGGCTGCAGTAGTGTCTGAATCACACCTGAAACAAGCATGTGGCTAATTTCGCCAGATCTGACAATGGGCTTGATTCACTAAGACAAATAGCATGCCTTATCAAAGTTAGCACGCCTTATCAACGTTAACACGCCTTATCAGAGTAGCATAGCGAGCACTACGAACCCGCAGGGGCTCAGGGCAGGACGAGTGGAGCTCTCGTCATTGCCAATTAGCAGGCATAACTTCGCTATGCTACTCTTATAAGGCATGTCATCTCTGATAAGGCGTGTTAACTTTGATAAAGCGTGCTATTTATCTTAGTGAATGAAGTCCATTGTCAGAAGATCTACCAACTTTAGTTCATGTACACTGGCCTTCCAAAAAAGGTCTTATACCGCCTACAGCTGATACAGAATACTGCTGACAGACTGTTAACCAACCAACCCCGTCACTGCCACATAACACCAGTCTTGCACCCCCTTCAGTGGCCTTCCAAAAAAGGTCTTATACCGCCTACAGCTGATACAGAATACTGCTGCCAGACTGCTAACCAACCCCGTCGCTGCCACATAACGCTAGTCCTGCACTCCCTTCACTGGCTACCTATAGAATGGAGGGTCCTATTCAAGATCGGCCTACTGACATTTAAATCACTGAATAATCTGGGCCTTGGATATGTTGCAGCTGCGTAGCAATCCCCGCATTCTCAGATCCACAGGTTCTAATAATCTAGTCATACCCAGAGTTCACTTGGAAACTTTTGGTCCCAGAGCCTTCTGTCATGCTGCCCCTATGTTTTGGAACTCCTTACCTCAACAGATCCAGACTGAAAACCCACCTGTTCAGTTTGGCATTTGCATAAATATAACTTTTGTTGTGTGAATACTACATCCTACTACCAATTACTGAATCTGAGAGAGCCTATGGGAGAAAAGCGCTATTATTAGTATTATTTAGTATTTATATAGCGCCGACATATTACGCAGCGCTGTACAGTGTATATATATATATATATATATATATATATATATATATATATATATATATATATATATATATATATATATAAATATATCTTGTCACTAACTGTCCCTCAAAGGAGCTCACAATCTAATCCCTACCATTGCCATGTGTCTACATTATGTAGTGTAAGTACTGTAGTCTAGGGCCAATTTTTTTAGGGGGAGCCAATTAACTTATCTGTATGTTTTTGGAATGTGAGAGGAAACCGGAGTGCCCGGAGGAAACCCACGCAGACACGGAGAGAACATACAAACTCTTTGTAGATAGTGCCCTGGCTGGGATTCGAACCAGGGACCCAGCACTGCAAGGCGAGAGAGCTAACCACTACGCCACCGTGCTATAGAAATGTTATTGTATTGTATATTGTATTATTGTCAGAAATACCTGATCTGCTGAATGCTTGTTCAGGGTCTACAGCTACAAGTATTAGAGGCGGATCAGCAAGACAGCCAGGCAATTGGTATTAGTTAAAAGGAATTAAATATGGCAGCCTCTATATCCCTTTCACTTCATTTGTCCTTAAAGATTTCCTTTAAGGTCAATTTAAGTGGAGACTAATTCGTATCTGTGTGTGTGTGTGTGTGTGTGTGTGTGTGAGTGCGTGCGCATGTGGGTGTGTGTGCGCACGCACGCTTTATTACATTTTGTAGCAATATAAAAAATCATGTAGAACCACAAGGTAATATTGACATGAGATAGCCAAGACATTGAGCTAATACACAATCACAATCATGAGCAGTGGTTCTACTTTGTTTTCAACTTTAAATATGCTCTACACAGTATGCAGAGGAAATGGAGTTAAAAATTCAGGGCCAGAGTTCTGGAAAGGTCACATAAGTGGGAATCAACCAATGAAGAGCTACTGCCAAAGTGAGCTGTGCATAAAAGAGAGGGGATGCTGTCAGGCAAGTAACTGGGGGGAGCGGCCGCTGTGTGTGTGTGTGTGTGTGTGTGTGTGGATGCTGTCAGGCAAGTAACTGGGGGGAGCGGCCGCTGTGTGTGTGTGTGTGTGTGGATGCTGTCAGGCAAGTAACTGGGGGGAGCGGCCGCTGTGTGTGTGTGTGTGTGTGTGTGTGTGTGTGTGTGTGTGTGTAAGGGGCTTGGCAGCAACTACTAACCTTTCCCTCTCTGATACTTGTTGTACATTGTGGCTACATATGTCATGGGTGTGAAGATCCTGATGGCCACAAAGAAGTGGTTACCAAGAAGGGGCGAAAGAAGGGTTGTGAACGATAAGGGGCTCCATTAAAAATTTGCAGCCCCCCCCCACATGGATGATACACATGGAGGCGGGGGCTGCACATGGAATGGGAGGGATTGCTGTACATGGAAGAGAGCTGCACATGGAATGGGAGGGGCTGCTGTACGTGGAAGAGGGGGCTGCACATGAAATGGGAGGGGCTACTGCACATGGAATGGGAGGGATTGCTGCACATGGAATGGGAGGGGCTGCTGCACATGGATGTTGCACATGGAAGAGGGGGCTGCACATGAATTGGGCGGGGTTGCTTTACATGGATGTTACACATGTAGGAGGGGTTGCACATGGAATGGGAGGGGCTGCTGCACATGGATGTTGCACATGGAAGAGGGGGCTGCACATGAAATGGGAGGGGTTGCTGTACATGGAATGGATTGCTGCACATGGAATGGGAGGGGTGCTGCAGTAGATGGATGGTGCACATGGAAGAGGGGGCTGCACATGGAATGGGAGGGATTGCTGCACATTGATGATACACATGGAAGAGGGGCTGCACATGAAATGGGAGGGGCTGCTGCACATGGATGTTGCACATGGAAGAAGGGGCTGCACTTGGAATGGGAGGGGCTGCTGTACATGATGTTACACATGTAAGAGGGGGCTGCACATGGAATGGGAGGGGTTGCTGCACATGGATGTTGCACATGGAATGGGAGGGATTGCTGCACATGGAATGGGTGGGATTGCTGCACATGGATGTTACACATGGAAGAGGGGGCTGCACATGAAATGGGAGGAATTGTTGCACATGGAAGAGGGGGCTGCACATGGAATGGGAAACCCCTCACATGGATGTTACACATGGAGGAGGGGGCTGCACATGGAATGGGAAGGGCTGCTGCACATGGATGTTGCACATGGAATGGGAGGGGCTGCTGTACATGGATGTTGTCCCGTGTCCTCCGATGTCCCCCTGCATGCTCTTCTTTCCTCCAGCTCTACGCCACTGTGTCCCCGAGCTTTAGCATATGGGGAAGATGTGCAGCAACTTGTGTTTCTATGGGAGCCAATGGTCTTGCAGGAGGTACCATGGCTTCATTATTAAGTCAATCACTGCACACGCTGAGTAGCAGCAAGTGCAATGATTGGCCTAATGATGGATCCTTAATCCCACTCGCGAGATCATTGGCTCCAGTAATAACGCAAGTTGCCATACTTTTTACCCTTACAGCTGCTAGGGCTTACTTTCGAGGTAGGGTTTATATGTCAAGCATGCTTGAAATGCCTGCTAGTGCTTACTTTTGGGGAATGTCTTAATTTCGGGAAAACGGTGTGTGATCTTTCTGACCATTTTGTAGGGAACACTGTAAATTCGTTCATGCTTAACGTATAGCACAAATGCAGTCACATGATGCTTACTGAAGAAATCTGATGATTTTTCCCGCCTAACAACACAGAAATGGAATACGCTGACTGCAAAGTCTCTGGAAAATGCGTCTCATCCAAGACACGGTCACAATAAGGTTTTGTGTATGAGCGCGTTTGTGTATGTTTTTCTTTTTGCTCCTGCTTTGCCTATGGCTACAGCCATTAATCACTGCCTCATCCTATCAGCATCCCACAGGCCGTTCCCACGGCAACCACCGCGGAGGGCCATGGTGTTGAGGTCACAGAAATCAGTGACGCAGGGCCCCGGCCGCATAATACGGTTCTCTGTGACTGATCATTTACGTAGTAGCAAGGAGCGGTCACGTGGCGTGGGGTTCCATGTGACTGGGCCCGACGTTGTCATTCCTCTCCCTAAACAGAGAGAGAGAGAGGGAGGGATTGTCCGGGCCCAGCCTGAGTCCACTTGTCAGATTCTTTCCATCATGCAATCAGCCTCACGGCAGACGTTGCGCACAAGTAACGTTTTGTTGTGAATCATGCGGCGGTGAGTCAGGCTGCAGTCCGCGGTGATTACTTAATGATGCCTAGGAGTCTCCGCTCAGAGTTTGCACTGTGTACCAGGGATGGCAAAGAAAAAAGTTTTCTAACACTTTATTTTTCCTTCTTAAACCTAAAATAATATTATGTCTCCACTGGCTTACTTTCTCTGCGCTGGAGACAGACGTCTGAGCTGGAAATTGTAAGCACAGAAAGGGACTGTTAGCCTTGCTCGATCCTCGGCAATTGCGAGATAGGCCGTGGTGTCAGTTACATATTTCGAGGGCGTGAGGTGAGCCTGTGTTGCAATATAAATATGGCGGTCAGTTAACTCTAGCAGGGGGTGTCAAATTCAAATACAAAGTTGACCAAAATTTAACAATAGGACCAAGTCATGGGCCAACCTCGATGTCTAGAACCAACTCCCTCTGTAGTGTCTAATGGCACACCCTACCTTCCCTATTCAGTTTCCTGGTGTCTAATGCCTCCTCCCTCCCCTGTACAGTTCCCTGGTGTCTTGTGGTCCTCTCTCCCTCCCCTATACAGTTTCCTGCTGTTTAGTGCCCCCCTCCCACCACTACACATTTTCCTGGTGTCTAGTGCCCCCCCCCCCCTCCCTCCCCTATACAGTTTCCTGGTGTGTAGTGCTTCCCCATACATTTCTTAGTTGTCTAGTGGTCCCTCCCTCCCCTAAACAGTTCCCTGGTGTCTAGTAGTCTTCCCTCCCCTATACAGTTCGCCAGTGTCTAGTGGACCCCCTCCCTCTTATATCCAGTTCGCCAGTGTCTAATGCCTCCTTGCTCCACTATAAAGTTCGCTGGTGTCTAGCGTTCCGTTCCCCCATAACGTTTCTTAGTGTCTTGTGGTCCTCCCTCCCCTGTCCAGTTCCCTTGTGTCTAGTGGACCCACTCCCCTACACAGTCCCCTAGTGGCCCCCTCTCCCCCCTATCTTTTTTTGCGATTTTTGTTGTGACACGGGTTGGTCAAGGTTAGACGTGCGGAGGGGGTGTGTGGTTAAGGTTAGGCATAGGAGAAGGTTATGGTTAGCCCTGGGAGGGGAGGTTATGGTTAGCAGTGGGGAGAGGCGGTTAAGGTTGGGCTTGGGAAGGGGGCGGGTAAAGTTAGCAGTGGGAGAGTTTAAGCTAAGGCATCCAGGGGGTTGGTTAAGGTTAGATATCAAAGAGGGAGGGTTCTGAGTGAAAATAGAGTTAGTAAAATATCTGTTAATTTAACCGATATTTTACTGACGAATATTCCCTCTTCACAATAGGAGAGTATTGGTAAAATACCGATATTTTACTATCGGCTATTTCTAGGTGCCCAAATATCACAATGCCTCTATTTCATGCAGGCATTCAAAGCACATACAGAGGTGATTATTACCACAACATCATTAATAACTGGCGGAAAGGGCCCTGGTGCAGTCGTAACCTCTGCATCTCGGGTACAAAATTCGATACTTACCTAAAAAGGGGGAAGAAGCCGCAGGATCCTATTGAGGCTTCCCTTGCTGCTTTTTATGTCCCTCGTGGCATAGCACATAAAGGCACCACAGCACCCAGCATGCCCGCCACTGAGGCAACACAGCTGACTCTGCCTGGGGGACATCTGGGGCACCCCCAGAATAGATCCAGGGCACGTGCCACTGATCTTTGGGGCTAGCAATGCCCCTGCCACAAAGTAGCCACGTGAGCCTGCCTGTGCATGCGCAGTAAGCCTGAGCTGCAGGGTCCATGCTACTGCGCAAGCGCGGACGGGCACGAGCGTGGCTACTTCGCGTCCACAATGCAGGAAGATGAGCTGCACGGCCCCCATATGGAGGGGGGCCACACTCAGCAACGGGGGGTTTCAGACCACTGAAGGAAGCCTCAATAGGATCCGGAGGCTTCCGACTCTTCAGGGTAATGCGTTGTTTTGAACCAGAGCTTTGGCTCGGGATTACTTTAACCACTTCGGTACCAGCAGCCTCTACCCCCTTAAGGACCAGAGGCTGCTGGTACGCTAAAACGCTGCATTCCGACGAATCGCCGCAATAATCCGTCGCTCCTGCCGGTCACGCCGTTCTGTTCCCGCCGCAGGCTGCTCTCTCTGACGTCGCTATGACGGCAGAGCGCTGTGCGCCGGTCAGGAGCCACTTTCATTGGCTCCTGACCCTGTCACTCCATGTAAGCCAATGGGATTGGCTTACAGTAATGACAGGGCCAGGAGCCAATGAAAACGGCTCCTGACCGGCTCACAGTGCTCTGCCGTCATAGAAGCGGCAGGGCAGCACATTGCAGCGGGTAGAAAGAGGCGAGAGCGGTGGGAATGGCGGGGACACGCAGTGAATGGGACCAGGGCCGGATTACCGACCAGGCAACAAAAGCAGTCGCTTGGGGCCCCATTCAGAGTCAAAGGGGCCCCATTAGCACATAAACCAGCCCTTGCCATCCTGTCAGCGGTGGTTGGAAGGTATAATGGTTAAAGGGACTCTGAGCAGTGCAGTAACTATGGAAAAATGCATATCATTTTAAAGCTCTCTTTCTCCTCTTTCCAATGATATCTAAACGGCTGCTCTATGCCTTTTAGTTTTCGATATTTTCGCGATTGAAATCGCGGCCACAGGACGACTTTTCTCCAAAGTCAGCGGTGGCTGGATGGTATAATGGTTAAAGGGACTCTGAGCAGTGCAGTAGCTATGGAAAGATTCATATCATTTTAAAGCTCTCTTTCTCCTCTTTCCAATCATATATAAACAGCTGCTCTATGCCTTTTAGTTTCCGATATTTTTGCGATTGAAATCGCGGCCACAGGACGACTTTTCTCCAAAGTCAGCGGTGGCTGGATGGTATAATGGTTAAAGGGACTCTGAGCAGTGCAGTAACTATGGAAAGATTCATATCATTTTAAAGCTCTCTTTCTCCTCTTTCCAATGATATATAAACAGCTGCTCTATGCCTTTTAGTTTTCGATATTTTCGCGATCGAAATCGCGGCCACAGGACGACTTTTCTCCAAAGTCAGCGGTGGCTGGATGGTATAATGGTTAAAGGGACTCTGAGCAGTGCAGTAACTATGGAAAGATGCATATCATTTTAAAGCTCTTTTTCTCCTCTTTCCAATGATATATAAACGGCTGCTCTATGCCTTTTAGTTTTTGATATTTTCACGATCGAAATCACGGCCACAGGACGACTTTTCTCCAAAGTCAGCGGTGGCTGGATGGTATAATGGTTAAAGGGACTCTGAGCAGTGCAGTAGCTATGGAAAGATTCATATCATTTTAAAGCTCTCTTTCTCCTCTTTCCAATCATATATAAACAGCTGCTCTATGCCTTTTAGTTTTCGATATTTTTGCGATTGAAATCGCGGCCACAGGACGACTTTTCTCCAAAGTCAGCGGTGGCTGGATGGTATAATGGTTAAAGAGACTCTGAGCAGTGCAGTAACTATGGAAAGATTCATATCATTTTAAAGCTCTCTATCTCCTCTTTCCAATGATATATAAACAGCTGCTCTATGCCTTTTAGTTTTCGATATTTTCGCGATCGAAATCGCGGCCACAGGACGACTTTTCTCCAAAGTCAGCGGTGGCTGGAAGGTATAATGGTTAAAGGGACTCTGAGCAGTGCAGTAGCTATGGAAAGATGCATATCATTTTAAAGCTCTTTTTCTCCTCTTTCCAATGATATATAAAAGGCTGCTCTATGCCTTTTAGTTTTTGATATTTTCATGATCGAAATCACGGCCACAGGACGACTTTTCTCCAAAGTTGGCAGCTCGATTCAGCACAATGCAATGAAATATAAGGAACCCCGGGGGATATAATTACAAACATCATGCTGGTAGGTGTGAGGATGTAATGAATTAGTTGTGGGTATGCTTAAAGGCATATCCACAGGCACTGCTTGGAGTCCCTTTAAGGGCTCTGCCGCTGACACAGGAGACCAGGGTTCGAATCTCAGCTCTGCCTGTTCAGTAAGCCAGCACATATTCAGTAGGAGACCGTAGGCAAGTCTCTCTAACACTGCTACTGCCTATAGGGCGCGTCCTAGTGGCTGCAGCTCTGGCGCTTTGAGTCCACCAGGAGAAAAGCGCGATATAAATGTTTTTTGTCTTGTCTTGTCAAATGATGCCGTGCGCTGCTGATTGTCTTCAGAGCCAGGCTCTCCTCCTAGGTCCCCCTCCTGCTACTGTGCGCTCTGCCGCTGCCCACTCCACCCTCCCTTCCCACAGAGAACCACAGCTGCAGCAAGAATGATAGCAGCAGATGGCAAACGCTCACTCACCTATCCATGATCCAAGCAATAGAGATCCCGTCATCTGAAACCCATCTGTCTCTTCTACAGTGCAGCCGCTCGCTCTGAACTTCCTGATTCTCAGATCAGACATGAAGTAGGAAGTAGTAATAGTAGTAGTAACAGAGCGGCAGCACTCTAGAGGAGACAGATGGGCTCCGGATGACGGGACCTCTATTGCTTGGATCGCAATAGGTGAATGTGATTCATCTGGTGCTGTCATTCTCCCCCACTGCGGCTGCCTTCTCTGCTGGACTATCGTATTCACTGGGATGGAGGCTGCATGGTGGCTGTCTAGTTTGGGAGGAAATTGGTTGTTCGGTGGTGGGAGTGGTTATGTAATTCTGTCTGGGGAACGGCTTCCGGTTTGGCGGTGTCCAGAGCTTTCTGCTATTGCCAGGCTGGAGATGCAGGGGGAAAGTGCTGCTGCTGTGATATCTGGCGCCCTCTTCACAGGGGTGCCCCAGCCCCTGAGTGCAAATGTCCCAGCCATTCATCTCTCACTCTGCATTTTGCCGCTGCTATTCCCTGCATTGTGCACCCACAGAGGAAAGCGTGCTGTTGCCCATAGCAACCAGTAGCTCGGCTGCCCGGTGTGTGCGACATATTGCTGTGCAGCTGCATCTTCTGATTCTATTACGACATGATGGGGGGGCCCAAATCAGTTACTTTGCTTAGGGCCCCATTTAGCCTTAATCCGGCTCTGAATGGGACGTAGAGTTTACGTCCGGTCAGAACCCCAGCGCCACCCGCCCGACGTAGATTTAAACTACGTCGGTCCACAAAAAGTTGAGCAATTTTATTCATTATGTTATTTTCACTCTAGTTTTTCTTTAAAAACAGGACCACTATGCTGCCAATATAGACCTCATGCTTTATCTAGGAATGATAGAAATGTGTGTTTGCGATCCCCCTCCAGGCACTTCTCAGCTGATGGTGGGTAATGTGGGTGTATGACTTGCAAAACAAAGCTAATAAAGAACCGAAATCCATGAATAAGAGAAATTGTTTGCTTGTCTGGTGTGGGGCTTGGCATCTGTCAGCGAGGCCTGCGGGAAGGTGGGCGTGCTTGGCACAGGGCGGGAGCGGGTAGACCCAGAACATGGTGACTGTATGCTCATTAGTGGAACTCCGTGTTCTCATTCACTTCATCGTGATGTGATGTTCCTGGACGAGCCAGACGCCTCGTATTGCTTGGTAAATACTCCGGCATGTGCTCAGCGAGTACAGATCCTGCTGCGCACCACGCCGCCTCCACCGCTGGACGGCAAAACACGCTCTGGAAACTTCTAGCTCAACAAGTTTGTAATAATAATACTAAAACTGACATGGGTTTGTTTCCTCTTCAGAATTCTTTGAATATTTGCTACTTTTTAGAAACCTTACTTCCCATATTTTTGAGATAAAAAAAAGTGGTACACCTTTAAGACAAGCCCACTACTACAACTCTGGTCATGCCCCTGCCACACCCCTTACCCCACCCCCACCACACCCCTAGAAAAGCATACCACAAAGAAGTCATAAGCAAAAGATGTAGTTTTATAATAAGAAACCCACTGGTCCTACCAGCATTAGTTTTGCATCTGAACATAAGAAATATATCAGTTTGAGGTAGGGATGATCGGAACCAACAAATTCCGTTCTGCCGGAATTCACGGATTCCGTCAATGATAAATTCCGTCGCTATAAAATTCCGCCGGATTTAATGAAGTTCCGCGGAATTAAAAAAAAATATCTATCTCTCTCTCTCCATCTAATCCTGTAGGGAATTGCAGTTTTTCAAAACAGCTTACATACCTTAGCCAGGATTTGAACCCAGGTCTCAGTGTGTAGTAGGTATCTGTCTTACCCCCTAGACCACCAACCACACTACATGCTACAGCTGGCCTAGCATGTACCATTATGAGGATACAGGATGATAGAGATAGAGAGAGAGAGAGAGAGAGAGATTTTTGTGTTATGCCGGAAAATTCTGCGGAAATAATAAAATTTCCGCGGAATTCCGTTTGCGAGGTTTAGCAATTCAGTTCCGACTACCGGAATCGGAAATGACCTAATTCCGGCCGGAATCACGGAATTAACAATTCCGCGGAATTCAGCGAGCATCCCTAGTTTGAGGTATGGAAATAAAAGTTGAAAGTAATTTAAAGTGACACTGAAGCAAAAATAAACTTATGAGATAATTAATTGCATGTGTAGTACAGATAAATAATAGAACATTAGTAGCACAGAAAAGAGTCTCATATTCATTAATAACATTGTACCACACTCTGTATTTTAAGCTGTAAAATAGAGCAGAGCTATTGACCCTTTGAACTTTCCTGCGGTGAGGGCTGGTGCACACCGAGCGGCTTTTTCCACGTTTTCAGATCCGCTTGCGGCTGCGGATCTGCTTGGTCAATGTATCTCAATGGGGTGGTGCACACCAGAGCGGGGGGCGTTTTGCAGAAACGAAAAATGCCTGGGTGAGGCATTTTTTGGATTTCGGATGCGTTTCTGCCTCAATGTTAAGTATAGGAAAAACGCAAACCGCTCTGAAAAACGGCACTTCAGAGCGGTTTTGCAGGCGTTTTTGTTACAGAAGCTGTTCAGTAACAGCTTTACTGTAACAATATATGAAATCTACTATACTGAAAACCGCAGCAGCAATCCGCAAAACGCTAGCAAAACGCCTCATAAAAATAAAAAAAAGCGTTTAAAAATCTGCTAGCATTTTGCGGATCTGCTAGCGGGTTTTGGTGTGCACCAGCCCTAAAAGCTTATCTCAAGCTGTCTCTCACTGGCTGTTTAAGCCATTGGAGCGCAAATGAGAATGCAGTGGCCGGCGACAGGCTCAGTCCCCAAAACCGAAACTGAGAGGTGGCAGGGGACCAGAGGATCGTAGAGTACCGGCACGGGCAAAGGGCGACTGCAGGGGGCCGGTAGAAACCCCAGGTAAGTAAAACTGGCTTTTTTGGGTACACTTAAATTTCCCTTTAACTCCTAAATAAGACTATGGGATTCCAGGAAATACCTATTTAGGATTGGGACTATAGATACAGGTATTTATGCCATCACTTTATTTTCATTTTGAGGAAATAAAGATGTCCGAAGTTACTCCATATAGCGTGAGCGATCCCTGAGCTCTCGTCACACCATCCAACAACTCCCACGCATCCAAGAATCCAATAAGCCAAGTTGACGTCAGGAGAAAATGTCCACTTCAGCTGTCATCGTCTGGAGCCCTTTATTGGAAAATAATCGCTTGAGATAACAGACAATGGCTTAATTAATGTATGTAACACCGGTTTGTTTTTATAATCTCGGCACAGCCTCCATTGCCTTATGCAACATAAACGTTTGACCTCACCGACAGGCTAGTTCTGACGACCACAGCGCTGGCCGTGTTCTCAGCATCCTCTGTTCCCGATGTTCATGTGTGAATCCTCCAAATAGTGAAAGGAGCCCTTTCTTCACCTAATTAGGAGGGGGTTACACCTACTGCTTAGGAACAGGTATAATTAGCCATATTAATTGCATGCGATTGGGCCCTGCTTGCGTCACGGCCTTAGTACAGCGCAGTGGGGATTACAGAGAGACAAGTATTGTAGAGGCAGAGAAGCGCTGCCTTTCTATGCACTCCCGTAACCTTTTGTCTGAAGAAAGGCCAGCGAGTCACATGCTCTCAACAATGAGTGACAAGAACTGCCAAGTGCGTATTTCACTGCTGAAGGGTCCTAGCTAATGGTGCGGGCCAGAGGTCCTGCTACAACAGCACGCAAGCCCTCAGGCCTTCTTATGCAAAGCCTTCACCAGGGGAAAACAGCAGGCTGAAGGACAGCTTTGAGAGTCCCACATTTAAAGGGCGACTCTAGGGAAAGTACTTTGGGATAGTAGTAAAGGAGTTGCCTTCGTCTTCATCTGCCTTCGTCGGCCCCATTTCCGTAAGTTAGAAGTTTGTAATTATCTCTAAAAGGGGATAAGAGAACAACAAAGAAAACAAACTTCCATTTGTTTTTTGTTGCTGTCTTCCACTCCCAGTTTTCGAGACAAGCAGGATTTAAGGTGGCCATACATCTGTAGATTTGGCGGGCGATCTAACTTTTGATTCAATAATTATTATCGAATAAGATGAAAATCGGTGCCGCCAAAAGCATACCTGATGGATGGTGGGACCAATTTTGGGTTGAAATTGACCGCATGTATCGATTAGACATGACGGGAAATCACGGCTTGCAATAATCGTGAACAGTGAGCCCCAGCTGATGCCCTCCTTTATTATTATTTAGTATTTATATAGCGCCAACATCTTCCACAGCACTGTACAGAGTATATATAGTCTTGTCACTAACTGTCCCTCAGAGGGGCTCATAATCTAATCCCTACCATAGTCTTATGTCTGTATCATGTAGTGTATGTATTGTAGTCTAGGGCCAATTTTTAGGGGGAAGCCAATTAAATTATCTGTATGTTTTTTGGGTGTGGGAGGAAACCAGAATACCACACAGACACGGGGAGAACATACAAACTCCTTGCAGATGTTGACCTGGCTGGGATTCGAACCGGTGACCCAGCGCTGCCAGGCGAAAGCGCTAACCACTACGCCACCGTGCTGCTCCTTAATGTACATGCACCCCCCCCCCCCCCGGTTCCCTGTACAGTTATATATTACCTGTCCTGTGTCCACCGCTGTGTCCGCACTCCTCTTCCGGATTCATGGCCCATGTGGTTGCTGGTGCATTGCACACAAGGGGCATTGTGACGTCACATATGCGCCCCATGTGCTATAACGCTGGAAGACAGGTGGGCACGATTACTGAAGAGGAGTGCAGACACAGCGACAGATGCCGGCAAGTAATGTATAACTGCACAGGGCATGGGGGGCGGGGAATTGCATATACATCGGGGGGTACAGCGTCCGGGGGCTGAACTCAATAGGGAATAGGCCTGCGGTTTATGGCGGCCAATAGGTCTCTTTCCAATCAGATTCGATCAGAGAGAGATCTGTCTATTGGTCGATCGGCTGCCAAAATCGCTAGATATATGGGTACATTTAGGCTCCTTTCACACTATGCAAATACAGTGCAGTCGCAACGCAACGTAGCTGAAATGTAGCATCACGACCATACAGTAAGGGCCCTTTCACACTGGCGCGGTGCTGTGCGGCAATCCACAGCCTAATGAAACCCTATGGGAAAGTTGATACCTCCCCGTGGCAGACCCACAGCGATTTGTTTTGGCCTGGAAGTCATGTTAGTCTATGACGATGCAGGGTTTTAAAAAAAGTTGGCATCAGAGCGCGCGTGTGAGGAAGCATCATTTTACAATATGCTTCCGCATACCCGAAGCAGGAAGTGACCGCAAACGCATCACTTCCTGCTTGGCTGGCGGCCTGACAGGGAACATTGCGTACTAACGCGGTGTTCCCTGAAGACCTGTTTTTGGCGGTGCGATGCCGTGCAGCGGGCGTGCCGTACCGCAATGCTACCGCCAGTTTGCAGTGTGAAACTAGCTTAAGGGCCCGTTTCCACTTGTGCGGTGTGAATTAGTCGTGGAAAACGCAAAACAAACTTGCACGCGTATGCAAATTTTACCGCGAATTCACGGGCGTTTTTGCATATGTTAGTAAATATGCGAATTTAACCATGTCAGTGCCTGTGTGCTTTTACATTGATTTTATGCGAAAACGCCCACAAATTCGTGGTAAAATTGGCAAACAAAAACGCATGCAAATTTCCTATGAAATACATTGTATGCAAATCACATAGCGGTATGCGAATTCTGCGGGGTCTACCGTGCAGATTTTTTCTGCACAGAAAAATGCTCAGAAATCCTGACAAGTGGAAACAGGCCCACCCACTTGTATTGTCTATGCGAATCTGCATGCAGGAAACGCATGCAGATTCGCTCTAGTGGAAACGGGCCCTTAAGCCCAATCTACACGATACGATTCTTTGTACGATTCGATTACGATTCTATTTACGATCCGATTAAATCCAACACGTCCGATTCGGATTCGATTCGATTTGCCATTGCAAAACAATGGCAAATCGAATTGAATTGAATCCTGATCGGACATGTTGGATTTAATCGGATCATAAACAGAATCGTAATAGAATCGTACAAAGAATCGTATCATGTAGATTGGGCTTAAAGAGACACTGAAGCGAAAAAAAAAATATGATATAGTGAATTGGTTGTGTACTATGAATAATTACTAGAAGATTAGCAGCAAAGAAAATATTCTCATATTTTTATTTTCAGGTATATAGTGTTTTTTCTAACATTGCATCATTCTATAATATGTGCAGATTACACAACACTCAGCATTCAAAATGATTCTTTCAGAGCAGTCTGTGAAGTAATGACCTCTCCTCTGGCAGAGAAAAAGTAAACAGTTGAGATAATAAAAGTCAGATAACAGCCCTCTCCACGACTTTGAAAGTCGTAGAGCTTAATGGCTTGTTTGCATAGAGATAACAACTGGAGTTTCTTAACTCTTCCTGTACTGGAAACAATTAGACTGATGTGTCTGATCTTAAAGGGAACCAGAGAGGATGCAATATACATACCTGGGGCTTCCTCCAGCCCCATACGCACGGATCGCTCCCACGTCGCACTCCTCCGCTGCCTGCATCAGCCGCCACCGGGTCCCGTCATTGCCGCGAGTCGGCAAGTCGGCCGGCGGACGCGGCCAATTCTCCGCATCACAGGGTGCTCTCCCCATACAGATACGCATGTGGCTGTTAACTGCGCAGCCGCATGCGTACATGTATGGAGGGAGCCCCTGTGATGCGGACAATTGGCCGCGTCCGCCGGAAGTGACGGGTCCGGTACCGGCGGAACCAGGAAGCTGAGGATGGCGGCGTGGGAGCGATTCAGGCTTATGGGGCTGGAAGAAGCCCCCGGTATGTATAAAATCTGTTTCTTTTTTCACCCCCCGTTCCTCTCTGGTTCCCTTTAATGTTTTATTTCTTAGCTGTACTACACATACAAATCATAATATCATAATTTTTTTTTCGCTTCAGTGTCTCTTTAAAGCATACAGTATAATGAAAGTATAGGCCCATACACACGTCGGATTTTTGCGAACGACCCGTCGTTTGAACGTTCCGTCGTTCAGTCGTTCGCACGTCAAATCCGACGTGTGTACAGACTATCGTTCGGGTGATAAGACTGGTTTCCAGCGATCCGCCAGTCTTATCACGCGAACGATAGTCCGTACACACGTCTGATTCCGCGTGCGAACGACTGAACGACGGGACGTTCAAACGACCCGTCGTTCAGAAAAATCCGACGTGTGTATGGGCCTTATGCCTCACTGGCAGCCTGAATTGTTTGCTGGGGGGGCAGCGTTTTTAAGTTACTCCCAGGAGAGGGGAGGCGGTATGAGGACGTGGCACATTATAGATTATAAATTATTATGTCGGTAAGTGAAAATCTTGTGTGTATCTATGTAGTTACTCAATGAAGTTATAACAGGAGGTGACATTTGATCCATTAAATATCAGATATTTTTGGGGGGAGAAGAAAGGTTATAAAATGCAGAGAGACACTCCGACACGTTGTATACAGACTTTGGCAAGGAAGAGAGACGGTTTCATGCAATGAACACGGGGTAATATCTCTAGTCTGGAAGACAGCTATAGCAGACATATATGAAACAGCTGGGGAGGCTGCTGAGGCAGCCAGCACACAGTCTACACTCTAACCCAGAATACAAGAATGCTGAGCATGCAATATTATGCAATGTGACTGCCGCATTCAAAATTATGAGCCCCATAAATAATTATAGACCTCGACTCTCCTAACGATTCCTCTTTTGGAGAGTCAGTCTGTTTCGTAAGCAATTCTCCCTGCGCCTCTTTTACCTTCAGTTGTCCTTCAAGTAACGTGGACCTGAACTCTTGCACAGGACAGAAGGAATACATAGAGACATCTAATCTAATTCCCCCTCATATGTGACTAATCGCAACTGTAATTTGATCTCTTAGCTGTGTCAGCACAGGAATCTTGGCAGAGCAGCTGATATGTAAACACAGGATGTTAACCCTATGTCTGCTTCCATGAAAGCAGGAAGAAGACACACTGCAGATTTATTGCAGGATTTGCATCGGCAGCAAAAAGGAAATGTTTTTCTGTAAAGGGTATTATGCTGTTGCTTATCTTTTAGAGCAGAGAGGAATTCCTGACTTCAGTTCTGCTTTAAGGCGGCCATCCAGGCATAGAATGCCACTTAATATGGAACACAGATGGATCTATATTCTGAATCTTATCAGGGAAGGATTGACTCCCTCCACACACTGCACACAGATTTTCTATAGATTTCAGCAGAAGGGTAAGCTGAATAAATATAATGGGCTTGATTCACAAAACGGTGCTAACTGTTAGCATGGGCCTGCTAAACAGCAAGCGAAGTGGCAATCACTGACTTTTGCAAGCGCAATGCCCCGCGATCACGAGATCGCGGACATTTGTGCGCGATAACACAGACTTTTGCCCAATTGCACGCAAAAGTCTGCGTCATCGCGCAAAGATGTCCGCGATATCTCGATTGCGGGGCATTGCGCTCGCAAAAGTCCACGAGTGACACTTTGCGTGCTAACTGTTTCGCACGCCCGTGCTAACAGTTAGCACCGTTTTGTGTATCAAGCCCATTGAATGTAAGGCCGAGCTGAGGCAGAGGTGAGAGAGGCTCCAGTCTCAGGAGGGGGTGCGCAACTCACTCAGCTATCATTCCCCTATTGTGTTTGAAGCAGAGAGAAATAAGAAAAGGGGATACATGGCAGTGACTAGAAGCCAGATAACTAGAGCTTAAGGTGTTGGGGGCCCTGGGGCGCCTCTTAGTCTAATAGCAATCAGTGTGTGACGGCTGGGGTGGGAGGGATGGAGGGGCGCACTTTGGTGTCTCAGCCTTGGGTGCTGGAGGACCTTGTCCCGGCTCTGGGTGAATGGAAACTTTAGGCAGTTCCTTATATTACTTAGAAATGGTAAGTGTGAACTGCAATGGAGACTGGACATAGACTTTGTAGGGAACCCGAGATGAGAGTGATATGGAGGCTGCCATATTTATTTCCTTGTAAAAAATGCGCGTTGCTTGGCAGTACTGTTGATTTTCTGGCATATGTGCTGTCTGAATCAAAACCATGTAACAAGCATACGGCTAATCCAGTAAAACCTAAGTCAGAGTACCTGATCTGCATTTGCTTGTTTAGGGTCTATGGCTAAAAGTATTAGAGACACAGGATCAGCAAGGCTACCAGGCAACTGGTATTGTTTAAAAGGAAATAAATATGGCAGACTCCATATCGCTTTCACTTCGGGGTCCCTTTAATACAAAGCGTGCATAAAGCAAGTTAGAATAATGCGATCAGTTACAACACAGTACTGTGAACTGGCCCATAGAAGTGAATGGGCATGAGTTGGCATGCAGAATTATTCTGCAACACATCTGAGCACTGTGAACTAGGCTAGCCCTAAGACTGGACAAAAAAGATTGCATAACTGAAGTAAGTTAAGTTACCCCAGGCAACTTTAGATTTCGTTTTCTGCATTGTATATCTTTCAGTGGATACATTGAAAGTACCTGGCTGGCTGCATCCTGTAATGTCTTTTCCAGTTCAGCCGACAGTGCGATTTCATTGGACTGAAACAGTCTAGACTCCTCCCCTTGGCCTATCCTATCATCACCCACACAGAAAGAAGTCAAAAGTGGTAGGGGTGATGCAGCACCCTATGGGAAAAGACACAGGAGACAAAAACGGGAGCCAAGTAGTGCAATATGTATGATACCACAGTATGAAATGAAGAATAAAAAAGCACTACTCACAAAGGAGGGTTGCTGGGGGCAACCAACCACAGGAAGCAGGTGGAGACAATAAACCCGACTCCACTCGGGGTGGTCCTAGCCAGGACCGGACGGCTGGTCGCTCTCTTATTGAAAAAAGTTGAGACAACCACTGTGGGACCCCACTAGTGGTGTAACACCACCCCTCCAACAGGATCTGTTCGAGGGTATACTTAGCACAATAGAGGAAAGAGGCGCCCTGGGATATAAAAGCGTTTAAAAACAGCTAAAAACAATCGGTATTGTGAGGTAGCTAACCTCAATGACGAAATCTCTGCAAAAGTTTACAAAAGATTTTTATTAGCACAATTGTGCTAATAAAAATCTTTTGTAAACTTTTGCAGAGATTTCGTCATTGAGGTAAGCTACCTCACAATACCGATTGTTTTTAGCTGTTTTTAAACGCTTTTATATCCCAGGGCGCCTCTTTCCTCTATTGTGCACACAGAAAGAAGTCAGAGAGGAGCTGGAAAGAGGCGGCAGCCAGTGTCTCCTTACATGTCAACTGAAGTAAGGAGAATATGGAGGCTGCCATATTTATTCCCTTTTAAGCAATACTAGTTGCCTGGCAGCCCTGCCGATCTATTTGGCTGCAGTAGTATTTAAATCACACCAGAAAGGAGGGATGTAGCTTGCCAGTTTTAAGGGGGTCGCTGCTGCTGACTGGAGGGTCTCGGAAGGACAGCGTGGGCACAGGGGGCTGCAAGAAGCCCCAGGTAAGTTAAGCTGATTTTTTTTTTTTTTTTTAAACGCTTAAATAACCCTTTAAAAGAATGGAAGGCTGAACCAGGGACTTAAAAAGAAAGCTATCAGCTGGACTGTTTGCAGAGTATAGGCCTAGCAAATAAGTATGAAAACTCCAGATAAAGAAGGAAGGGATGGGAATATAGGTAAAAGGGCATCCGTTACCCAGACATGACCCCTGTATTGTGCCACCATCTCTCGGCCTCCCTTTTGTCCCACAGAGGCTTGCCGTTAGCCCGGCTGAACTTTTCCCGATTTGATCCCCAGCTGCTGTCAGACTGGAAAAGTCGTGCTTTAGCCTATAATTGCAGCCAATGAGCTCCACTTAAACCGAAATCCCAGACTCCGGATACAAGTGTCACGCAATCGCTTCTTATATTTCAGCAAGACTCCAGGAGCGAGCCAGCTCCACTGATGCTCCATGGCACCGTCTTACTTATATTGTCTGATAACAAAGGACGTAGAAAGGGTAGCAAGAATTTTGGGCGCCACGGTAGGCGTCAGGGCTACCCGCTATGTAAACTATGGCTACAAATGGTGGTCACTTGCATTCAATAGGACATTTCTTACTTAGCTTACCTATCCTGTTGTGTTTAGTGTTCACTGTCGGCTGGTTTTTATGTTACTGTTTCTCTGTGATGCCAAAAGTGAATCACTTGCCCTTTTCTTTCTTAGGCTCTTCCCTCAGTGCTCATCTCCAGCATCAATCAGTGACAGCAGGCAGGAACACATACCTCCACCCATCACGGAGGTACGATCTCTAAGTGTCTCACGCTACTTCCTGTTTAAACAGGAAGTAGCAGCAGACACTTAGAGAGAGGAACCTCCGGCGCATGGAACGCGTGGAGGTACGAGTTCCGGCCCGCCGCCTGCTGCCACTGATTGATGCTGGAGGGGATCGCTGAGGGGAGAGCCCAAGGTGAGGGGGGGGCTGTCCCCCCTCCCCACCGATATGTGGCTACAATCTCTTCTCATGCTGCCTATTGTTACCAGGGCCGGGTTTGTACTCTTTACCACCCAAGGCCACTGTCACCAGCCGCCCCCCTTCGGTATAGGTAGCGAGATGAACACTTCCCCTTTCCCTCCAGTAAAGGTAGCCAGATAACCCCTACCCCTTTCCCTATAGTATAGGTAGCCTGATGACCCCTCCCCTTTCCCTCCCATATAGGTAGCCAGATGACCCCTCCCCTTTCCCTCCAGTATAGGTAGCCAGATGACTCCCTTAATCCCTCCTCCTCCCCTTTCAGTATAGGTAGCCAACTCGTCTTCACACCGCAGCAGCTATCAGTGTCACTTATCTTTCCACTCGTGCAGAAGTTTCCTCTTCCTTTCCGTCATTAATGCTGCCCAAGTCCATAGCAGCTGGCCACATTGCAAACGTGCACAGAGAGCAAGGTGGCTGCTGCACAGGCGGCTAGCAGCAGAGTACCGAGGTCAGGCGCTCGCCTGATCTCCCTGCATTACAGCTTTAGTTTAGCCTGCTGCTTTGGTGCCCTTGCTGCTGTGGTGCCCTAGACCATGGCCTGGGAAGCCTTGGCCTTAATCCGGCCCTGATTGTTACAACAGTGCCGTTACCGCCACACCCGATCGAGCAAGTGGGCCCTACATCTTGCAGCATGTCCAACCAATTCATGCAACCTGAAACCGATTCATAGGGCATGAAATTGATCTCTTTGTTGATCAGGCATGCACTTGGCGGCGCCAATTTTCATTCGATTCCAATTATAATCATTGAAACGGATGGTCGATCAGCCGCCAAGTCACCTGATGTATGGCCACCTTAAGAGCTTATCAAAGCAATTCTTTCAAAGTATTTTCAATCTGTTGGCACTTTTACTACATAGATTTGGTAAATCTGTACAACCAAGATTGTATGGTGTGTGTTGAGCCTTATTGCCATCTCTCTCCACATGTCCATATACTGCATACATATTATCCTGTAGAAAAGCCTGCAGACTGCAGCCAGCTCTCCCTAGCCGGATGCAGAATGAGGTCAGGGACCGAGGAGCAGCTACCTTTCATTTGTTTTGCATTAGCCAGCTCTTCAAAGGGAGATTGCAAAAGATGTTTTCTCTTCTGCGCCGCATATTATTCTTTGTGATTCCAGAGCTGGGAAATCACTGGTGATCATGTGCCTGGGTACAAATGATTCATCAGCACAGCAATGCACAGCGCATAGAATTGTCTTAAAAAAAAAAGAATAACAGAGTCTCGTGCTTCGGGGGCTGCTAGCATGAACCATCACGGGGACTCTCAACGTTTCTATTTAATTACCGCCCCCGTTCTATTAATAACAACAAGAGATCTCGCATGTATTAACACCTACGGCGCCAAGGCGGGGAAAGCTTAATAAACGAAGGTGCGGAGGCAGCCTTCTGCTACGCCAGTCTGATGATGAGCGATACGATGAGACGGGCTTCCTTGCATCCCCGCTGGCTCCGCACCATCTGGGAGGACACAGGAGGACATGGCGGGAGGGAGCCAAACTTTAAGGTGCAACTCTGGCAACCGTGTGTTTTTGTGATTTAAACCTGGATAGATTGGAGAAGTTTCAAATCTTATAGGATACCACAACTGAAAAGATGAAAGGTGCGGTGGCTAGGGAGGGAAAATTAGATACTTACCGCCTCTCTTGTTCCCCGCCGTCAGCCACCGGTCTTCTCCGCCGGTGTCCGGGCGACTCTACTGACCTCTAATCTAGACATTCTGCACTGCGCATGTGCAGTATGGCCGTTCTTCACCGCTTCTGCCGGCGCATAATTTCGGCAGAAGCAAGTTTACTCCCTTGGATCCTCCTTCCGTGGAGGGCAAGACGCTATGAAGGAGGAGCCAGGGGAGTGAACTTGCTTCTGCCGAAATAATGCGCCGGCAGAAACGGTGAAGAACGGACATACTGCGCATGTGCGGCACAGTATGTCCGGGTTAGAGGTCAAGAGAGTCGCCCGGACACCGGCAACAATTGGAGAAGACCGGCGGCTGACAAGACAGAACAAGAGAGGCGGTAAGTATCTAATTTTCACTCCCTAGCCACCACACCTTTCATTTTTTCAGTTGTGATATCCTTTAACCTCCTTAGCGGTAACCCCGTGTGTGACACGGGGTAAGCCGCCGGAGGGTGCCGCTCAGGCCCTGCTGGGCCGATTTAAATAATTTTTTTTTTTGCTGGACGCAGCTAGCACTTTGCTAGCTGCGCCAGCACCCCGATCGCCGCTGCCGCGCGCCCGATCGCCGCTATCCGGTGAAGCGTGCGGCCCCCCCCCTCCCCCAGACTCGTGCGCTGCCTGGCCAATCAGTGCCAGGCAGCGCCGAGGGTTGGATCCGGAGTCCCAATGACGTCCTGACGTCGGTGACGTCATCCCGCCCCGTCGCCATGGCGACGGGGGAAGCCCTCCAGGAAATCCCGTTCTTTGAACGGGATTTCCTGATCGGAGATCGCCGAAGGCGATCGAAGCGGGCGGGGGGATGCCGCTGAGCAGCGGCTATCATGTAGCGAGCCCTGGGCTCGCTACATGATTTTAAAAAAAAAAAATAAAAAAAAAACTGCTGCGCTGCCCCCTGGCGGTATTTTTCATACCGCCAAGGGGGTTAAAGGACAGGTGCGAGCTGAAAAAAAACTACTTACCAGCGACTTACTCCAGCCTCTGGCAGCCTATCAGTCCCTTGCCGCTGCTCCGTTGCAGATGTTGACCTTGCCAGGTCGGCATCTTCTGCGTCTTCACGCTCACATGGCCTAGAGCGCTCGCGCAGGCACAGAAGATGCCGACCTTGCTAGGTCGACATCTGCAGCAGAGGGGATCCCGGGACACCAGAGCTGCGGCGACGGACAGATAGGCTGCCAGACGGTGGAGGTAGTCGCTGGTAAGTAGATCTTGTTTTTTTTTTTTCCACTCGCACCTGTCCTTTAAAGTGTACTCAAGCCAAAGCTCGGGGGGAAAAATCAAACACTTACCTAAGGAGAGGGAAGCCAACTGATTTAGTGAAAACGGTGCCTAAGCATGGCTTCTAGCTGGTTGGCAACTGCTTTCTCGATAACTTTTGATAGGAATAGTAAGTTCGCCACCGGTCTGTAGTTGGTCACAGAGTCCGGATCCAGTGATGGTTTCTTCAAGAGGGGTTTTATGATTTCTTTCTTTAGTTCTTCCGGGAACAGTCCACTTTGCAGCACCAAGTTATTTTGTGTGCTGGTCTGATCAGCGCTGGGCACTGCATTAGGGATCCAGTTGGCCAGGATCCAGGTTGCAGGTAGTGGGGCGGAGACTTTGGATGAGAACACCAAAATCTTCTTCACTCAGAGTGTCAAAGACTTGCCATGGTGGTACGGTAGTAGGCAGATGCAAAGTCTAGTGTCCAAAGTAATCACAAGTGTAATTTGACCTCTCAGCTGTGTCAGCACAGACATTTGGGAGTCCTCCGCAGACACGGCTCGGGCCGGTTCACACTTGTTTTAAAAATGTAAAGCTCTACAAAAACGCAGGAAGTGGATCCTATGTTAAAAATAGCACCTGCTTCCACTGGTGCAGAAAGACGGTTCACACACTGATCCGTGTTGCATGGAAAGAATATGTAACGGAGAGTCCGGATTTGACACTTTTTCCCAGACGGGAAAACGTGTCCAATGCAAGACTTTGAGAATGGACAATGTCCGCTCTAACTAGGCTAGTTGCCGCATCCAAATGGCCCATTTCAGCCGCATCCCATCGCTATCGTGACGTTGTACTCAAGCATCCCGATTCCCGCCGTCCATCATCACTGCTCGATCCATTCTGAAGAGCCGGAGGCCGACAAAAGCATAGGGATTCTCCATTGGGCTGCAACAGACAAATGAGAATCTTCAGCAACAGAGAGAATTCTAATTGGTTCATGTTAAACCAATGAAAATTCTCCCTGTTGCTAGGCAGAATTGGCCTGTTGCAGCCTACAGAGAGCCATGCTTCTGCTGGCCTTCAGGCTATGGAAGGGACCAAGCGGCGGGACGAGCAGTGGCGGAGAGACAGGTCAGCAGCTGACGCATACGCACTGACGCGCGGTCGTGGAACGTGCCCTACAATCCAGATCAGATCCGTGTCAAGCAGATCAGTTTTTCAGAAAAACTGTTCCGTTTGACACAGATCCAATCTGGAACCGGACAAGTGTGGACTGAGTAATATCTCTGTCTGCTTCCATGAAAGCAGGAAATAGACACACTGCAGATTTATTGCAGGAGTTCTGTAAGCTGTAACAAGAAAATGTCTACAAAGGTTATTTATTATACCGTTGCTTATGTTTTAGAGCAGAGAGGAAGTTCTGAATTCCGGTCCGCGTTAAACCAGAAAGCATGCGTATGGTAACCCAAAGCCTCCTTGTTACAGATTTGTCTTTTATAGCCTTTATGGGTGACAGGATGTCTTACATGAGCCGAAATACTGATAGAAGAAAAACAAACCTCTTGACGCATGCAAATTTCACGCCTCTCCCCTGCCGGCATACAAGGACACAACCTGACAGCCGGCAATCCCCGAGAAGCGCACGTGCGGCAGCGGTAAAACCTTACACCCGTGCAGGAAGAATAATACTGCATGCCTCTCACTTTGACTGGTTTACAAGGGAGATTTATCCGCGCATTTTCTGCTCGACCGTCCAGAAAACTGACAGCTCAATATCTCCAGAGAGATTATGACAGATTTCATATCCGCGATTCGCATCTGTTGGCGCAAGTCAGGAAGCAAACAGCCTAGCGGTACCCCCTTCGGAGTTTCCAGTACCTTCTGCAGCTAATCCGACAACTGATGTGTGTAGTGGGAGTTTACATACAGATGCCTGCAAGCAACACCCTTAAAGCTACATAATCACCTCGCGACACAGGAAGATGGATCCAGCGATGTCTCCCTAACGACGACCGCTCCTGATCGATCTTCCAGCCGGCCGGTGTGAGTGGCATCACGAGACGTTACACAACGGGTGCGAACGAGACTTCAAGCGATCATGGTACTTTGCGAGGGAGTCGTCGGGATCCTAAATATCCGCTGTGACGGTCGCTATCGCCGCGTGACGCTAAAGCTACATACTCACCTCACGACGCAGGAAGATATATCCAGCGACATCCCCGACAACGATAACTCCCCGATCCATCTTCCGGCTGGCGGATATGCGCGATGTTACACGACAGGTGCGAATTGAGACTTCAGACGATCGTGGTACTTTGTGCAAGAGTGGTTGGGGATCTTAAAGATCCGTGTGATGGTTATGATCGTTGTGTGACGCTAATCAACGTTCGTGTGATTGTGCGCCTGTACCCACATTGCGAGATTGCAAAAACGACCGCTTGTCGCTCAAAAAATTGCCGGTCGTCAGGTAAATCGGCAGAAAAATCACAAGGTCGGTACGGGCCTTGAGCTTTACATAATACTTAGTAGAGATTTTGATTTATGGTAAAAGCAACCTGTAAACTTTTAGACGTTTTTTTTTTTTTTACACCACCGACAAGGATAGGATGAGTGGAATGTAACCAAATACGCCCCTCTCACACACGCTTGGTAAGGGCCCTATTCCCACTGGGGCGCTTTGCAGGCGTTCTCCAGCCCTTTGCTAGCGATCAGCGAAGTGTTTTATCCCTATGGGATCATTCATAACACAATGTTTGCGATTTGTGGAAATCGGGAACGTGCTGCATGGAGTATTTTTTGAGGGGTCACAATGCGATTCTCATTTCACCGATTGAGAATCACAAAGCGCAATCACTGTACAATCACAATGCAAAATTGTGATCACAATTGCTAGGCGATTCTAGCGGCGGTTGCATTCAGTGTTCCATATAGGGGTTCAAGACAGGGCACAACGATAGAACAATGGGTATTTCTACAAAACGTTTTTCAGTTTGGCAGCAGAAAAGCTTTTAGCGTTGGCTAAGCGAGCTGCCGGCAACTGTCCATCTAAACCGGCTTTTATACAGCTCCATGACTTCTCTAGGGCTACCCCCACTCTCGGTAATTCTCTCCCTTAGGCTGGGTCCACACTAGACCCGGTTGCAGGACGGACCCTGCAGTCCGGATCAGGGGAAGTACCCACCGTACTGCAAACTGATGAAAGTGCATCAGTTTTGCATCAGTTTTGTATCAGTTTCCGTTCAGGTTTTTCCCTGACAGAAAACGTCTCTATCATTAGGAAGGAGTGGGAGGATTTTTTGGGCCAATCATAAAGCTCAGGCTATCCGTTTTCACATCCGTTTTTTGCCTGTGGAGCTGGAGATGCGTTTTCTCATTGCTTTCACTACCCCTGCGTGTATCCGTGGTCCTGATCCGTTGCGTGAAAATGCAGCAGATCCGGACCTTCCGTTCAGGTTTTCAAAACGGATCCCCGCAAACGCAGACGGATCCGTTTTTTACTTGGGTGAGGCTGGCTGCTATTTTAAACATTAGTATCCGGGACTCCGTTTTTCATCAGGTTTGAAAAACGCAGCCACTGATACGTTTCCGGACCTAGTGTGGACTGGCTCTTACTCCATTAGCCTTTAACATATTTTTAAAAATAGGCCCCCAAAACCTCTCTCTTCAAACTCTGCTCCAGATCTTCGTCTCTCTCCTAACAATCTCCAACTAATAATACTAATATTTTTATGCTTTTCTCCCTGGGGACTCAAAGTACTGTGACCCGGGCTCATATGCAATAAACTTTAAAAAATAAAACTTTAAAAAAATACTCAAAATAATTTTCGACCATCAGACAGACTTCTGTCAGATGCCTATCAAGTTGAATCTGACATGAATCTATCTGATGTGAGCCACACACTAGGAACAGATTTCCAATAGATTTGAGAATGAAATCTATTGGAAATCTATCCAAATGCATTATTGGACCATTAGATTTAACCACCCTGGCGTTCTATTAAGATCGCCAGGGCGGCTGCGGGAGGGTTTTTTTTAAATAAAATAAAAAAATTTTCCTGCAGCCAACTGAAAGTTGGCTGCATGAAAGCCCACTAGAGGGCGCTCCGGAGGCGTTCTTCTGATCGCCTCCGGCGGCCAGAAGTAACACGGAAGGCCACAATGAGCGGCCTTCCGTGTTTTGCTTACTTCGTCGCCATGGCGACGAGCGGAGTGACGTCATGGACGTCAGCCGACGTCCTGACGTCAGCCGCCTCCGATCCAGCCCTTAGCGCTGGCCGGAACTATTTGTTCCGGCTGCGCAGGGCTCAGGCGGCTGGGGGGACCCTCTTTCGCCGCTGCTCGCGGCGGATCGCCGCAGAGCGGCGGCGATCGGGCAGCACACGCGGCTGGCAAAGTGCCGGCTGCGTGTGCTGCTTTTTATTTCAGCAAAATCGGCCCAGCAGGGCCTGGGCGGCACCCTCTGGCGGTACTGGACGAGCTGAGCTCATCCATACCGTTAAGGTGGTTAATGCAACTCTATGGGCCATCGATCATCGTAGATTTTCCATACTGTCAGATAGATCAAATCCATCGAAATCGGCCGCAAAACAATCGATCGATAGATTTGATAGAATCGATTTCTGATCGATGGCTGAAATCGACCAGTGTATGGCCTCTTAAAGCGGACCCAAACCAAACATTTTTTTATTTTAAAATATTTAGTTTCACCACTCCGACACATATAAAGATAAATAAACACTCCTTCAAGCCTATGAGCATTTCAGTGCATGCTTTTCACAACTAAGGTTATACAGGTGGCCATTACTTCTGAGCTTAGTAGGAGGTTTTAGATGATGGGTGTGTTTGTCATCGGCTACCCTACCCGTCGTCTATGTGAAATCTCACACAAGCTGAGATCACCTCCCCGGTGACATCATCAGTAGCAGCCTGTTTTTCTGTTTGTTTGTTTTTTATCTCCTCCACCTGTCTGCCGGATTCTGTCCTGGCAATATGAAAGGAAAGGCGGGGTTCCTCCAATAAATGTAAAATATTTTATAATTGTCATCATGCAGCTGAAAAAAGGCTGCTATTTATTACTATAATTTAGAAAATTGATTTTATTTCTGAAATCTTGTATTTTTAATTTGGGTCCACTTATAGGCCTAGTGCACACCAGAGCGGTTCGGCTGCAGTTTGCGATCCGCTTGCGGGTGCGGATCTGCTAGGGTAATGTATTTCAATGGGCTGGTGCACACCAGAGCGGGAGGCGTTTTGCAGAAACGCATACTCCCGGGCTGCTGCAGATTTTGGATTGCGGATGCGTTTCTGCCTCAATGTTAAGTATAGGAAAAACGCAAACCGCTCTGAAAAACGGCACTTCAGAGCGGTTTGCCAGGCGTTTTTTGTTACAGTAGCTGTTCAGTAACAGCTTTACTGTAACAATACAGGAAATCTACTATACCAAAACCGCTACACAAAACCGCAAAACGCTAGCTGAAACGCTGCAGAAAAATAACAAAAAGCGTTTCAAAATCTGCTAGCATTTTGCGGATCTGCTAGCGGTTTTTGGTGTGCACCAGGCCTAAGTGCTGAAAAGTAATTTTAAATCAAAGATAAAAATTATCTCCTAGGAGAAAACTCAGGAGAAACCGTTAATTGCATATGGCCCCTTGTGTTCTGCAGTTTTAAAGACTTGGGAAAAGAGGTGAGTTTGTAGCCTTTATAAAGCAGTCCAGAGAAGGAGCCTCTCGCACTGACTGCGCAAGCGAGTTCCATAGAGTAGGGACTGCATAGGGAAAGGCCCGAGCACCAAATGCTTTTAAGTGGTTCCTGGTAATAACCAAATTCATCTTGTTGGCAGAGCGGAGGGTGTGTGGAGGGGCATATAGTTCCAATAGATTCGCTATGTACTTGGGTCCCATGTGGTTTATGCCTGGTACCATCAGATAGACAGGTAAAATCGATTAATTCCGACAGTTCCAATCTGATTCCCGATCATTTTTCTGATCGATTTTGTATAAAAGTGATCGGAAAATCGATCAGGAAAACGATCGGAAATCAGATCGGCCCTGTCGGGAATAATCGATTGGACCTTTGAATGTCATCAGGCAGATCTTGAAACCCGCACCTGTCTTTAGTATCCAATGTTGCTCCCGCCCCCGGAGTGTGAGCTGGATTGGGCAGGGTTCTTGCCTCCTGTGTCACACTATGTTCTTGTTATGCATGCTGGCTTGCCATCTGGCACCCCCTATTCATTGTTCAGAGCCGCGTGATACCTTGGCACTTTATAAATGAAAGATAATAATAATTTACACAGCTCTAGTTAATTATAGGTAGCAGACACAGAGTATCTAGCCTAGGTCACGATGAGTAAAGAGACTTGTTTAGACAAGAGAAATCACTCAGAGGGAAGTGTAGTAATTCATCTGAGTGACTTGTTCTAAAAGAGGATAAAGATAGTAAAAGGATAGAAAGGATAGTAAAATGTAGGTCAGGCCGGAAGGGAAAGGACACTCATACAACAACAACAATGATTTTAAATGATAACACTATGGATTTCAGTGTGCCATATATAGCACTCACCGGTATTATTATTATTATTTAGTATTTATATAGCGCCGACATATTACGCAGCGTTGTACAGTGTATATATATATCTTGTCACTAACTGTCCCTCAAAGGAGCTCACAATCTAATCCCTACCATTGCCATAAGTCTACATTATGTAGTGTAAGTACTGTAGTCTAGGGCCAATTTTTTTTTTTTAGGGGGAGCCAATTCACTTATCCGTATGTTTTTGGAATGTGGGAGGAAACCAGAGTGCCTGGAGGAAACCCACGCAGACACGGAGAGAACATACAAACTCTTTGCAGATAGTGCCCTGGTTGGGATTCGAACCAGGGAACCAGCGCTGCAAGGCGAGAGAGCTAACCACTACGCTACCGTGCTGCCCAAATATGTCATATTTCTGCGACTGGAGACAGGGACAGCCATACTATACCAGGGAAAAAAACACATACATAAGAGATAAATACTCGTTCTACTTACATAACATATCTATTGTACTGTCCACGTTTTGATTTCAGGGAATTTTATATAGTAAATAAAGAGAAAACTGTTCCAGGCATCTTCCATCTTTACTGCATCTGACTGAAGCCAATCCTGATGTCATTTCCTCTTACTCTTTTTTTCTCCTAGAAACTGCACTGTCATATCTAGACTGCTTTATAAACACATGTGAGCACAATACAGATGGTATTTCAGCAGCTTCTGCAGAGGGGCGAGGTGTATTTCCCTTCTCAGCCTCCAGTGACACTGAACTGCCCTCAGCCAATCAGTGAGGAGCAGGAATGTGGGAGGGGAAATAACAAGCTTCCCTCTCCTGGCAACGTTAAGTACCAGAATAGAGCCAGGCTGACTGATTGGACCTGTTGGAAATTATCTATTTCACAAATCAATCTGACACGAAATTGCATAAAACTTTTTCCTTAGCAGTTTTTTGTACTAGTGAAAATTGTTGGGTTTGCGCTCACCTCCTGATCACCATACCTCCCAACTTTTTGAGATAAGAAAGAGGGGCACTTAAAGGAGTTATCAGGAAAAAAAAATAATGAGTTTCACTTACCTGGGGCTTCTACCAGCCCCATGCAGCCATCCTGTGCTGTCGTAGTCACTCACTGCTACTCTGGTCCCCCTCCATCAGCTAGAACTCGGGGTCGGCGGGCCGCATTTTTACGCATTCCCGCTGGTTCAGGAAGATTAACACATACGTTTTTCCGCGTTAGTGGTTCAATGCACAAAAATGTACGCGTTGAACCACTAACGCGTAAAAATGTATGTGTTAATCTTCCTGCACCAGCAGGAATTCATAAAAATGTACGCAACCCCGAGGTCGGCAAAAACTAAACTAGCTGACGGAGGGGGACCAGAGCAGCAGTGAGTGATGCTGCCCGATATATCACTGCCTGCCACCAACTGAGAGGAACATGATACCACATAGACTGTATTCCCCCCAATACCCCTATGGACTGTATATCCCAGTCCCTTATGCTGTCCCTTACATCCTCCACACACCTATGGACTATATACCCCAACCCCCTATAACCTTCCCTTATTCCCACAACCCCCCCCCCCCCCCCCCCCATGTTAATGCTTTGTTTTGGTTTGGCAATGCTAAATGTATTTGGTCCTGCCAATAAAGCTTTTTTGGATCTGGATTTGGAGTGACTACGAGGGCACAGGATGGCTGCATGGGGTTGGTAGAAGCCCCAAGTAAGTGAAACTCATTTTTTTTTGCCTAACTCCTTTAAGCCATGCCCTTGCCACACCCCCAGTCAAACATACCATAAGGATTTCATATGTTGTTTCATAATTCAAACCACACTGGTCCTTTCTAAATTGGTTCAGTTTCCTTCATATTAACATTCAAAAATAGGAAATAAATCAATTTAAATGATTTAGAGTCAATTAAACACGTTTTCAGTAGAAAAACGCATATATTTACACATATCTGTACATCAGTCCTGACTCCTGGAAGAGGGGCAAATGAGGGAGAAGGAGGGGCAGAAGGACTGGGATCCCAAAGAGGGACTGATGTTCCAAGAGAAGGACAGTTGGGAGCTATGTGATCACTAGTGAAAGAATTGGCCCTTGTGACTGATGCTTTCTGCCCATCACACTACACTTCCTACTGTCACTCTACACTTCCAACTGTCACAACAAAGAGCGGAACACAAAGGGAACCCCCTATTTACGGTCTCTTCTAAGGGCAACTGGCCCCTATGTTTACTGGTCTGTCCTGTTCCAAGATAACTGGAAATGAGAACAAGTGAGGAAACTTCTCAGCTGCGAAACAAAACAGGTCTGTGTTGGAGCTGGTGGAGATTTCCCAAGAAGTGATCTCTCATTCAGTGTGTGCAGATGATGAATAGCAGCCATTTGTTTATCTCTCCTTATCACAACACAGGCCTTGTGTGGCTGCAGGGGCTGGAATCGGAAGTTGGGGGAGGGGGCGGTGTACTATCTATTGTATTTTAGAGTAGCTTTAATCCTCTGGGGTGAGAAGGGAAAAAAAGAGGACTCCTCAAAGAGTCTCTTGTATACAAATTATGTGCCACTGTTTTTATTGTGCCTGTATTATCATATCATTAGGTGCTTTACCAGAAGCTGGCTCAATTTACTGCTCTACACCAGTTGTTTACAGTGAGGTTATTATCCCTAATTATCCCTGATTGATTACAGAAGACGCTAATGAAGCAGGTCAATCATGTGATGGCCTGGAAACTATGCAGAAAAAAAAGATTTCAGGCATGAACCTCCAGACTAAAAATCTACTCAGCAGCACTGAAAAGTCCTGGTGTTTCTTTAACAGTTTCACAGCATCAGAACTTTGTTTCTCTTATACAAACCTCATTTTTAACTGCCCAGAAGAAAACTGCCAGGGCATTTTCCCTGATGCTGTGCAAAGCATGATGGGATTTCTGATATTGTTGTTCTCCTTCTGCTGTTTTGGCACAAATTTGTTTTTTTTTTAATTTGAGATTTGAAGCCTAGCGCGTGCAGCTGGGAGGGGTGATCGGGACCAGGAGGACACAGGACAGTTGGAACTGTGTCTCATGCTCCCTATCACCTCCTTTCAACCAAAAAGATGGCTACACCCATGAAATCACAAACATTTGCCTGTTCTTTTAAAACAGGGTGGGTAAGAGATTATATTACCGATCCATTTTAACATAACTAATGTAACTTAATGACAGTATTTTTTTTAGGTTATAGTTCCCCTTTAAGGTGGCCATACCTCTATCGACTGAGCAGGAATCGGCCTGCGGTGTATGGGCAGGCAACAGATCTCTCTTCGATCAGATAGAGATCTGTCTCTTGGTCGATCAGGCAATTGACGCTAGACAAAACAAGCAAGTCGCTCTGGTCCAGCGACAGCCTAGAGTCCTGTTCCCACGCGACTCCCACGGGTTGTCAGACCCGCACCATTCTGTTGGTCCTCTGCCAACCCCCCCCCCCCCCCACGCACACACACATCAGGACGCAAAATTAACATTTGTTTTGTCCGTTTTGCCGGAATCAGAAAACAGAAATTGACGGTTCCAATCACATTCACACAGTCCAGGCAGGTAGGATTCTTGCATTCCGTTGAGTGCAACGAATCAGTGGAATGCAGTTAGAAGGGCTGGATTATCCACAAGGTAAACCTAGGTGTTGAGAAAGGCTTGACAAGAGTCTAGGGGCCTGGCAGATGCTATCCCCCACCAAATATTAAAAAAAAAAAAAAAAAAAAAGCCAGGTTACCATCAGCGGTGGGCAAAAACTGCTCTCTTGCCTAGGGCCCGATTTCATCTTAATCCTTTTCTGGCAGTTAGCAGACCCGACCTGCATGATTTATTGGGACAAGCAGATGCGTTTCTCGCAAGAGCTTTTGGTGGAGACGCATCTGCACCGTACTCCAAGCAGACAACGGACCATCGGTGTGGACACTGCACTCACAATCTGGTCTGCTCCGGCTGGCCATTGGAGATTCATCTCAGATGTGATCTGAGCCTTATGCCTCGTTTCCATTACAGGCTTGCGTTTTACATGGCCGACTCTGCATGGTAAATTTCACATGAAAAAAACAAAAAAGTGCAAAGTTTTGCTAAATTTTCAAATGTGCTTAGCCTATAGGACAGCATCCTTTGTTTGCTTCGTTCTCCTCTGCTTCGTTCTCCTCTAAAGGTGCCTACACCCTTGAGACATTTGGGCCATATCCCTCAGGCCAGGGCTGGATTTACCATAAGGCACTGTAGGCATGTGCCTACAGGCGCCTGATGATGGAAAGGCGGCTCACTCCCTGAGTGCCCCCTCCCTCCTTCCCTATGCAGAGTCCCCAGCAGAGTGAAAATGTGAGTTTACTCAACTGGCTCTCTGCATTCCACTGACCAGCTCTCCTTTCAGCCTGGGGCATCTTTATCTAATACTTGGGGGCAACTCTAGCTACTTAGTATTAAGTTGGCAGAAGTACCCTAAATATTAAGAGGCATCTGAGGCCAACTACATTGGGCAGAGGTGGCAGCCAGCCAGCGTAAGTACATTGCGGTTTTGGTGGGGGTTTGTGAGTTCATGGAGGGCAAAGTTTAGGGTTCCAGAACATTTGTGCCTATAGGCTCCTGTGATGTAAATCCGGGCCAGCCTCAGGCAACATCGCTAGGCCAACACTGTATGAACGAGAAGTTAGCTGTACGGTCAGGAACAATTTATGCTCGCAAATCAAGGTTTCACCATATAAAGATTCACTTTTGACTTGGTCCAAACTTAAAATATGTATTCCTGGATTTAGGCTGCAAATAATAATAATAATAATAATAAAAACAACAAAACATGCAACACCTTTATGTTACTGTTAAATTTGAGGCATTCGGCAGCAGTATCACTACAAATCCTGCAAAACTTTGACCCCTTAATGTTCACAACTCTTCCTTTGCCTCTTCTTGTAGACCCACAGCCTGGGGGGAGGAGCTGTCAGCCATACTATCTCAGAAAAAACAAACAAACACACATATATAAATAGATAAATACTTGCTCTACTAACATACCATATGTATTGCACTGTCCGCGTTTTGAATTGAGTGATTTTTGTACTGTAAAAAAAGAGAAGATCCTCCTTAGCATTTTCCATTTTAACAGTGGCTATTTTTAAGACAATCCTGATGTAATTTCCTCCCTTACTCTCCTCTGCCTGATTTGCCCGACCTTCGCTATAGAAAGTGCATTGTCTCAGCATGAGAAATATTGGCCAATCAGAGAGGAACAGAGGTGTGGGAGGGGAAACCAGGAGGGAGAGAGGCTTCAGCCAATCAGGCTGCATTAGTCAAGTCTGAGGGGAAAGTAGAGAAGCAAAAAAGGACAACCCAGCATGCCCTGCAACGTCCTTTGTGCGGCAACGTACCAAATAAGAGTCAGGTAAACTGGGGAATGATCATTTATCAACAAGAAAAGTAATAGTGATTTTAACTTTTGAATTACCTGGTTAGCATCGTTATTACTTGTTTACCAGATAAAAATAAAGAATGGATTTTTGATTTTCTGCCCGACAGTTACACTTTAAAAGAAGTGTGGATATCGGGATCTTCACACCCATAACAAGTGTAGCCAAAAAAGCACCTGATCTGGAGTATCAGAGAAAGGTAAGGTTAGTAGTTAGGGCCCCCCATACCCCTGGGCTTCTGCCCCCTGGTTACGCCCCTGGTATCGGGCTGTGTTTGCATGGCTTCTTTGTCCTCAGTCACCTCGTACGAATTGGTGCCAGTCTGGCAGAGTCACTCAGCACCAAAGACTCAAGGAGATGCAAGTTCCATAACCCAAGAAGACAAGCTGATGATAAAGTACATTAATCTGTATACAAATACCGCAGAATGTTTACTTCCTCCTCGCTTAGCCGTAGGGGAATGTGCTGCATTACTGACTGTTGTTATTATAGTTTTCCTGTAAAGTAAAATGGAAATTGTCGTAAGGCACTTCCACAAGAAGATTGCTACATTTAGAACATCCTTTTTTTCTATGTTTGTTTTGCTTTGCATAAATAAAACTGTAGAATAGAACAGAGATGGGGTCACCTGTGGCTCTCAGCAGGTTAAGAGTCAATGCTAGGCTTATTTAAACAGCACCTTCCATGAGTGTCAGAGGGAGGCTACCGTTACCGAACTACTGGGCAGCACGGTGGCGTAGTGGTTAGCTCTCTCGCCTTGCAGCGCTGGGTTCCTGGTTCGAATCCCAGCAAGGGCACTATCTGCAAAGAGTTTGTATGTTCTCTCCGTGTCTGCGTGGGATTCCTCAGTGCACTCCGGTTTCCTCCCACATTCCAAAAACATACGGATAAGTTAATTGGCTCCCCCTAAAAATTGGCCCTAGACTACAGTACTTACACTACATAATATAGACATATGGTAGGGATTAGATTGTGAGCTCCTTTGAGGGACAGTTAGTGACAAGACAATATATATATATATATATATATACACTGTACAGCGCTGCGTAATATGTCGGCGCTATATAAATACTAAATAATAATAATACTTCTAACAAAATGCTACTTTGCCAACATTAACATTTCTTCTGTTGCATGGCTGTTTTTAAGTACAGGCAAACATGTAGTTGCCTAAAGGCCCTTTTCCACTAGCCGCGATCCGCTTGAACAAATGGATAGCCGGTGTTTTGCCGACTGCTAGTGCACCGTGATTTACATGGTACGTTTTGAATTTTCCACAAGCGCAATGGTGGTGCTGTGTGCGATTGGGCGGGCTAGAAGCGCAAACAATGGGATCAACTGGGGATCGGCATCGCTGGGTTTGAGTAGATCCGCCCAGTGGATCACTCTGGGTCGGGGGGCGCCGGCTGCCATACACACGCCTGATCATCGCCTCAACCATCTTAAGTCAGGTATGTGTCCGAGGCTATAGAGCTGTTTCACACTGAAAATAGCAGCGATTTTGTTGCAATTTTATTGTGATCGCTCCCAAAGCAGTGTGAATGCTCCCATAGGGGGCCATTGCACTACTGATCGGCAATTACAGGACAAATGCTGCCAGGGCTGGCGCTACCATATAGGCAAGGGGGGCACTTGCCCCAGAGTCCATAGAGGCCACTCCAAGTGTCCCCATCACCTCCTCTCAATGGGAGCCATGGACACTGACCACCCGGGCCGGGTATGGAATTATGTGGAAGGGACAGGGCACTGGGCAGCAGGGGTAAGGGAACATACATTACCTGCTATGGATGCTTGGTCCTGTCTCGTGGCTTCATCCAGAGCAACGCTGCGACCCGTTGCCATGGCTCCCCGGGCGGCGGCAGCAGTGTCACTTCCATGATGCAGGGTGAGGGTGGGGCCACTAAGTCCATCAGGGAATACTGGAGGGGGGGGGGCAGATCTGGATTTATACCACAGGAGCCTGTAGGCACAGATGTGCTGGCACCTTACACTTTGACCCTCCATAAACCTACAAACCCCCGCTGAATCACACCACGTGTGCTGGCTGGCCCAGCTGTCACTTCTCCACTTCTCCTTTACTTCTATTGCCTGTCATAGGTAGCTACAGGTGCCCCTTAGTATTAAAGGGGAACTTCAGCCTAAACAAGCATACTGTCATCAAGTTACATTAGTTATGTTAATTAGAATAGATAGGTAATATAATCTCTTACCCACCCTGTTTTAAAAGAACAGGCAAATGTTTGTGATTTTATGGGGGCAGCCATCTTTTTCATGGGGGCAGCCATCTTTTGGGTTGAAAGGAGGTGACAAGGAGCAGGAGACACAGTTCCAACTGTCCTGTGTCCTGATCACCCCTCCCAGCTGCACACGCTAGGCTTCAAATGTCAAATTCAAAAGGTATGAATAAAAAAATTGCATCAAAACAGCAGAACGAGAACAACAACATCAGAAATCCCATCATGCTTTGCACAGCATAAGGGGAAAAAAGCCCGGGCAGTTTTCTTCTGTGCAGCTAAAAATGAGGCTTGTATAAGAGAAACAAAATTCTGATGCTGTGAAACTGTTAAAGAAACACCAAGCCTTTTCAGTGCTGCTGAGTCGATTTTTAGTCCGGAGGTTTACTTTAAGTAGCCAAAGCTATACCCAGTAGTGAGAGGTGCCCATAAGTATTAGGTAGCTAGAGGTGCCCCCGACTGAAGGGAGATCTCATCAGTGGAATGCTGAGACCCGGGTGAGTAATCTTTCATTCACACTCCGCTTGGGACTCTCTGAATAGGTAAGGCAGGAGGGAGGCACTTGGGGAGGGAAGTGAGCCACATTTCCATCATCAAGCGTCTGTAGGCACGTGCCTACAGTGCCTTATGGTAAATTCAGGGTGGGGGGCATCACTAGGCCAGCAGTGAATACTGTGGGAGAATAGAGAATTTGTACCAGAAATGAGACCCTAATGCCGTTTATGGGGGGGGGGGGGGGTAATTTTGTTCTGGGGCCCCGTCACAGCTACAATCGGCCCTAAATGTCCCCTTCCCCCTAAAATACAGTGGGATGCGAAAGTTTGGGCAACGTTGTTAATCGCCATGATTTTCCTGTATAAATCGTTGGTTGTTACGATAAAAAATGTCAGTTAAAAATATCATATAGAGGACACACTCAGTGATATTTGAAAAGTGAAATGAAGTTTTTTGGATTTACAGAAAGTGTGCAATAATTGTTTAGATAAAATTAGGCAGGTACATAAATTTGGCTACTGTTGTCATTTTATTGATTCCAAAACTTTACTAATTATTGGAACTCAAATTGGCTTGGTAAGCTTAGTTAGTGACCCCTGACCTAGATACACAGGTGAATCCAATTATAAGACAGAACTTTTAAAGGGGGTCAATTGTAAGTTTCCCTCCTCTATTACATTTCTTCGAAGAGTAGCAACATGGGGGTCTCAAAACCACTCTCAAATGACCTGAAGACAAAGATTGTTCACCATCATGGTTTAGGGGAAGGATACAGAAAGCTGTCTCAGAGATTTCAGCTGTCTGTTTCCAGTTAGGAACATATTGAGGAAATGGAAGACCACAGGCTCAGTACAAGTTAAGGTTCAAAGTGGCAGACCAAGAAAAATTTCGGATAGACAGAAGTGACAAATGGTGAGAACAGTCAGAGTCAACCCACAGACCAGCACCAAAGACCTACAACATCATCTTGCTGCTGTCACGGTGCATCGTTCAATCATTCGGGGCACTTTACACAAGGAGATGCTGTATGCAGAGGAAACCTTTTCTCCACACACAGCACAAACAGAGCCGCTTGAGGTATACTAAAGCACATTTGGACAAGCCAGCTTCATTTTGGAATAAGGTGTTGTGGACTGGTGAAACTAAAATTGAGTTATTTGGGCATAACAAGGGGCGTTATGCATGGAGGAAAAACAACACAGCATTTCAAGAAAAACACCTGCTACCTAAAGTAAAATATGGTGGTGGTTCCATCATGCTGTGGGGCTGTGTGGCCAGTGCAGGGACTGGGAATCTTGTCAAAGTTGAGGGATGCATGGATTCCACTCAGTATCAGCAGATTCTGGAGACCAATGTCCAGGAATCAGTGACAAAGCTAAAGCTGGATCTTTCAGCAAGACAACGACCCTAACCACTGCTTAAAATCCACTGAGGCATTCATGCAGAGGAACAAGTACAACGTTCTGGAATGGCCATTTCAGTCCCCAGACCTGAATATAATTGAACATCTGTGGTGTGAGTTAAAGAGAGCTGTCCATGCTTAGAAGTCATCAAACCTGAGTGAACTAGAGATGTTTTGTATAGAGGAATGGTCCAAAATACCTTCAACCAGAATCCAGGATCTCATTAGAACTTACAGGAACCGTTTAGAGGCTGTAATTACTGCAAAAGGAGGATCTACTAAATATTGATTTATTTTTTGTGGTGCCCACATTTCTGCACCTGCCTAAATTTGTTTAAACAATTATTGTACACTTTCTGTAAATCCAATAAACTTTATTTCACTTCTCATATACAGTATCACTGTGTGTGTCTCCTATATGATATATTTAACTGACATTTTTTATCATAACAACCAAGATTTATACAGGAAAATCATGTCGATTAACAACGTTGCCCAAATTTTCGCATCCCACTGTAAATAAATAAATAAAATGCTGTTGAACTTGTTCATTTGTTTCAAGAGTCAGAGTTTCATTCAAACCTTACAATAGACTCAATGGATTGTTCCAGTATATTAGTTCATTGTCCTAGCAGCGCTGGAGGGAAAGGAAATTGGCAGTGGATGTATCGCCTAGAGCAATACAAGGTCAGAAACGGCCCTGTCCTCGGGCTACAGCACTTCCTAGAGCACTCGGGTTCAAGTACGCAGATCACGTGTACTGACTTTCCTGATCTGCGTAATTCCTCCAGATTAGGGACTCAGAACACCATAATAAACAAAAGGATCTACATGACAGTCAGCTGACTATCTGCCAGCGGCCTTCCTGTTTATTTCATGACATACTTTCCTTTGGAGAACGTGATCTGTACCTACAGCAAGCACATAATATATGACTGCTATGCTTTAGAGCAGACCTGAACTCAGAACTTCCTCTCTGCTCTAAAAGATAAGTAATAGCATAATAACCTTTACAGAAAAACATTTTTGTTACAGCTGATACAAATCCTGCAATAAATCTGCAGTGTGTCTACTTCCTACTTTTGGACACAGATGAGGGGAATTAGGCAGGCTTAAAGGAATACTGAAGGGGAGTCGGGGGAAAATGAGTTGAACTTACCCGGGGCTTCTAATGGTCCCCCGCAGACATCCTGTGCCCGCGCAGCCACTCCCAGATGCTCCGGCCCCGCCTCCGGCTCACTTCTGGAATTTCAGACTTTAAGATCTGAAAACCACTCCGCCTGCGTTGCCGTGTCGTCGCTCCCGCTGATGTCATCAGAAGCGCACGGCGCAGGCACAGACCATACTGGTCCTGCGCAGTACGCTCCTGGTGACATCAGCGGGAGCGACGACACGGCAATGCAGGCGCAGTGGTTTTCAGATTTTAAAGTCTGAAATTCCAGAAGTGAACCGGAGGCGGAGCCGGAGCATCTGGGAGTGGCTGCGCGGGCACAGGATGTCTGCGGGGGACCATTAGAAGCCCCGGGTAAGTGCAACTCATTTTCCCCCGACCCCCCCTACAGTATTCCTTTAACTCTCTAAATACATACAGGGTACATTTCTCTCTGTTTTTCTTCTGTCCTGTGCAAGAGTTCATGTCCACTTTAAACGGCCATAGGGCTTAGTGGAGATAGTGTTGGGCGAACACCTGGATGTTCGGGTTCGGGCCGAACAGGCCGAACATGGGCCAGATGTTCGGCATGTTCGGCCCGAACCTCGAACTCAATGGAAGTCATTTGGGACCCCCGAACATGCCGCAATACGGCCCCCCTATGAGGTCGCAGGCATAAGGGGGGAGCATGCCCCGATCGCGGGGGGGGGGTCGGAAATTCCCCCCATCCCCTCCGCTAGCGCTCCCCCCTCTGCCCGCTTCCCCATAAAAAAAGTTTTCTGAAAGTTAATAGTACCGGTGGCTGGCTGGCAGTGGTGTGAGTGAGGAGGAGGAGTCCGACTAGGACGCGTTGAGGCCGGGCAGCGGGCGGTTCAGCGGTAGTACCCTTGTGGTACTTCCGCCCTTTCTCTGACCTCACGTCCTCTATGTGATGACGCATACGAGGGTACGCGTGACCTTCAGGTGTTCGGCCGAACTCGAACATCATCCGAACAGGGAGATGTTCTGCAGAACCCGAACAGTGGCGAACACTGTTCGCCCAACACTAAGTGGAGTACAACCGCCTGGTGTAAAAAAAAAATTGACTCTGAAAGGGTTAACACAACTGCGATACAGAACAGTTCACAGGATAAGAGAACTCTTTTGGTAGTTCACAAAGCAGGAGGATGTCTCTTTCCTCTGCATGAAAGTGAAGACTTTTAGGATTAAAGTGGTCCTGAACTCTTGCACAGGACAAAAGGAAAACATAGAGAAATGCACCCTGTATGTATTTAGAGAGTTTAGCCTGTATGATTCCCCCTCATCTGTGTCTAATCACAAGTTGTAATTTAATCTCTCCCCTGTGTCAGCTGACTGCCACGGCACATAAACTCATTTGAAAGCACAGGATGTTAACAGTATGTCTGCTTCCATGAAAGCAGGAAGTAAACACACTGCAGATTTATTGCAGGATTTGTATCAGCTGTAACAAAGAAATGTTTTTCTTTAAAGGTTATTATGCTGTTGCTTATCTTTTAGAGCATAGAGGAAGTTCTGGGTTCAGGTCTGCTTTAAGTGGGGATGAAAATCGACATTTTCCAAAGGCCTGGTGATAAGTGTCCGGATATATTTGGCAACGGACGGCACTGGCTTTTCTCAAACCCCTCCATTAGAGCTTCCACATAACTAACAATGCTTGGAATCTGACAAGTAGGCACGGCAGAATTGTCACTGAGCATTCTTTCCTAGGCTGAGTGCAACGGAAGAACCCCCCACCCCCGCCACGCAATGACGTCACATGTAAACACTCCAAGGTCATCTTTCCATGCCTAGTTTTGCTCTGCGGCGGGTCTCCTTTTCTCTGTGTAACAATGCTGCCATGCCATGTATAGGACTCGGCGATTGCATGCCGTGTGTTCACAGCAAAGAATTTATAAGAGGTATGGAAGTGCGTTCTCCAGTCCTGGAATGACGCAGGCACAGCTTTCGGTGTGGTCCGCTGGAAGACCAACAGCCTGCCGCGATGTGCGGTTATCTGCAGTAAACACTGCTATTGTTATCCTACAAACCGCTGTAAACAGGGATGTTGTCTGGTCCAAACCTCCCACTAACGGACTGAAATCTCCTAATCATTCCAATCAGAGAATTGTATTGTTAGTGGCCACCTTAACAACTTCAGTGCCAGTGGTACAAAAAAAGGGCCTACCGACGACACGCTGCACGACCCACCGCTACCGGCAATCGCGCCGCTCTCCTGACGCTAAAGCTCATTCACTCTGCCGTCACTATGACAGCCAAGCTCAGTGAGCCGGTCAGGAGCCGATTTCATTGGCTCCTGACCCTGTGATTACTGTGAGCCAATGTGATTGGCTCATAGTGATCATGGGGTCAGGAGCCAATGAAATCAGCTCTTGACCGACTCACAGAGCTCTGCTGTCATGCCGACAGCTGGGAGAGTGGGCTGCAGTGGTGGGAAAGCAGCGTGATCGGTGGTAGCAAGCAGCAGGCTAATTGAAATCTATGCCCTGGCAGGGATAACAAGGCCCAAACAGGGCGTAGGTTTCAATGTGTGCGGTCTGTAACCCGTTAGATGAAACAGAGGAGACAACCTTTACAGCAGAAGTTTTTGGGCAGAAGCTGCAATGGATTTTGTACAAGCATTGAATTTGCATGATCTTCCTCTGGACACTCCAGTTAATTCCCGCATCCCAATAACATACTGTGATGGATTAATTGGTTCCTCTCAAGCATAGATTTAAAAATAGCATCACAAAAAATGGCGCAGGGTGATGGCGATAATGACATCTTGCTACTAATGTCATAAAACGTTAAATAACCTTAGTAACAAGATGTAATTACCGGCATTTATCATACATTACCTGGTGCTGGTGATCGCGTCTCCTCCACTTCCTGGTTCATTTGCTGGAGTCCTGAAGCCAGCCAATGACCGTGCAGGGACTGAAGCCGCATGGTGATTGGCTGGCTGCAGAACAGCTTCAAACTAACTAAGAAGTGGAGGAGATGTGATCGTCGGGACCAGGTAATGTATCACTTTACCCATTCCTACTCTTACACTGAACCCTTCATCTACCTAGGCCTAACCCTTCAACCCCCCTCAGGTGCCTAACCCTACCCACTCCACCCCTGCTGCCTAACCCTAATGTAAATCAATCTGTATTTGCACTAACTCAACCTCGTTGTGTGACCAAAATAATGCTGATAGCAGGAATGGCGTCACGTAAAGCGTGAAACTAGAAAAATTAGGAAGGTGCCACCACTCATCTGGTCTAAAGTGAAAAAATCCTTTATTGGTACAAAAAGTGCTGGGGGAACAATCTAAAACCACTTAAAAATGGAGCGCTCCCACACACCCAAGCTCACTGCAGCACCACACAGCCTCTTCACCACTCATACCAGGTACCGGTACCAAGAGTCTCAATACAACTCCTATGGGTGTCAGTGGGTTAATTGTGTAAGCAGTCTTGGTACGTCCTGTAAGGCTATATCATATTTCTGCCTAACCCTAACCCCCAGGTGCCTAACCTTACCCACTCCACCCCCGCTAACTCTAACAACTCCACTGCCTAACCCTAACCCCCCTGCTTAAGTGCACATACTCCCTGCCGCCATTTTTATAGACGCTTGTCCTGCGCTATTTTTATCTGCTTCACCTCTCCAAACTTTTTTAAAGACAATTGAGCATCTGGAAATACAAACTTTTAAAATGAATCCCGTGGTCTTCGTTTTTTGTTTGTTTGTTTGTTTTAACACCCACTGCCTCATGGCATATAGAGGGCGAAAAATGGAAGCAGTATCAGACTTTGTGTTCTTGGGCTGAAAGATCACTGCAGAAGAAGAATGCAGCCATGCAATTAAAATACGTTACTCCTTGGAAGGAAGGCAATGACCAACTTGGACAGGGTCATAAAAAGAAAAGAAGTCACCTTGTCAACAAAGGTTCGTATAGTCAGTCATGGTTTTTCCAGTAGCAATGTATAGTTGTGAGGGTTGGACCGTTAGGAAGGCTGAACGCTAAAGAATGGACGCCTTCGAATTATGATGCTAGAGAGGACTTTTGAGAGTCCCTTGGACTGCAAGATGATCCAATCAGTCAATCCTTAAAAAAACTAACCCTGACTGTACATTGGAAGGAGCATTGCTGGAGATGAAGCTGAAATACTTTGAACACACAATGAGAAGGCGGGACTCATTAGAGAAGACCCGGATGCTGGGAAGATCGGGAAGGAGGAGGGGACGGCAGAAAATCGCAGAAAATGAAAGCTTGGACAAGCTTTGAGAAGCAGTAGAGGATAGAGGGGCCTGGTGTGCTCTGGTCCATGGGGTTGCAAAGAGTCGGGCATGACTGAATAGTGACTGAACAACAAACATGAACCCCCAAGGAAGGTTCGTAATGGAGTGTTCCATTTAGAGGGCGGGGGGGGGGGGGGGGGTTAGGGTGAACATCATTATTTACCTACAGGGTGCTGCTACTCTGACCCCTTCCCATCATATAGATATAGGAAGTGTTTCTGATGCTGAAACCAGGATACTTTAAAGTGGGTATCCTGAATAATTTATTGCATTCTACTCTATGTGACTATCCCATATCTGATGGCAAGCAGGGCCGGCCTATGATATGAGCGACCGAAGCGGTCGCTCAGGGCGCCAGCTCTCAAGGGCGCATGCGCCCCGTCGCCCCTTGCCGCCCCCCTGTCTCTCCCTGAGTCCTCTCCGTCTGTAATTAGAGCAGGACTACAAGAACATGGTCGCCGATGTCCACAAATGTGGACAATCGGCGGCCATTTTCTTGTAGCCCTGCTCTAACTACAGATGGAGTGGAGGCGGGGAGAGAAGAGTGACGTCGGCGCTGGAGCATGGAAGTCAGGTGAGTCAGTCTCTGCCCGGCCCACTGCCGCAGAAGGGGGGGGATTGACTGGGGGCATACTACCTACACTGGGAGCATATTACCTACACTGTCTGGGGCATACTACCTACACTGGGTAGCAGCTATGCTACCTATACGGGGCAACTATACTACCTACACTGGGGGCAACTATGCTACCTATATGAGGACAACTATGCTACTTACACTGGGGGCAACTATACTAGCTACCTCTACTGGGGCAACTTTACTAGCTACCGTTACTGTGGCAACTATACTACCTATGCTTGGCTACCTACACTGAGGGCACCTACACATGAGATCCTATACTGAGGGCACCTATACATGGCTACCTACCTACCTACCACAGCTATAACGAGTGTTGCAAATTGTTGGTGCTATATATGGGCCTGTGTGTGTGCGTGCATATGTGTTTACGTGCGCAAAGAGGATGGAGGGACACCAAAATCCGGTTTCGCTCAGGGTGCAGTGAAACCTAAGGCCGCCCTGATGGCAAGGAACTCAGTATAAGCAGCTTCAGCATCTGGGGAAGGAAAATGATGGTGGAATCGGCACAAAGTCCAGGCTTAATGTTTAGGCGCATTCTGTCTCTCACTGCCTGTTCTCTGCCATTCTGACTTTTTATTCTGTGACATCCGCTTCTGGCCATATAAAGGTAGGTAAACCTCAGAAGCAGCTTTCTTTTTTACCCACTACAAGAAAGAACTACTTTTTATAACAAAAAATAATAATAATAATCGAATTTACTAATTGTGTCATGTTCCCTGTGGATTCACGCTGTGTGATTTTAGTAATGGGCCCTTTTTATAATCCTACAGAAAAATACAATTTTCCTTCAGTGGCAGCACAGTGGGCGTCCTGTCTTGAAGTCATAATTCCTCGACCGGAGGGTTTGTACTGTTTGAAAACAATGGCCTAGTTTCTGAGTGGCTGGGAGCTTGCTGAGTTTTGTGCACAGCGTCAGTGTGAACCACTAATCTTACTCATATAGCCGGGCACAATGGTCTGACCTTCTACAGTTCTGGAAGTGTGTCAGAGCCGACCCCCCGCCAAGAATTGTTCCTTCCCTGCGAGGCGTGATCACCTGTGCTCTGTATCGCATAACCTGCTTCTGAGCGTGGCTGCGAGATGTGTATATAGGCGTCTGACATCTTGTCATTTTAAAGAGTGCCTGGGGCTGTGGAGTCGGTACTAAAATCATCCAACTCCCCGTTTTATGAAACCACCGACTCCAACTCCAGGTACTCAAAATTGCTGTGACTTTCGACTCCTTAGTCCAATACTTACCAGGGCTGTGGAGTTTGTACAAAAATCATCTAACCCCCCAGTTTATGAAGCCACTGACTCAAGACTCAAGTACCCAAAATTACTCCAACACCAACTCCTTGACTCCGACTCCACAGCCCGCTGTAGGGGAAGGTACTGATCTTTAACTGTACCCAAGGTAAACCTAGGGTATGAAAATACATACTTACCTAAGAAGAGAGAGGCTTCTGGATCCTATAGGGGCTTCCCATTCCGTCCTTTGGTCCCTTGTACCCCAGCACGGATCCCCAAAAAATGGCTGAAAAAGGATTCTGTCCCGATGTGCAGGAGGGTCCTGGGTTGCGGCAGAGAGCCAGAGGTCAGTGTGAGAAGCCTCTGGAGGATCTCTGGAGGCAGAGACGGTTGTAGCTACAATGGGGCCATGGGGCAAAAATAACTTGGGGGCCCCCTAGCACAGCCCCACACCCCACAGCAAATTCACCACCCTGGGGCCCCCAAGCTGACTTTTTCTGCCGAAGCTTGTCAGTGCTCGGCCGCGCTCAGCAGGGGATCGCCTGATGCTGGATACAGCATTAAATACTTACCGAGTGTCCAGCGCTGTCTTCTAACCACCCTGTATCTCCTAGCGGCTTTCTGACATCCTCTGTGCATGGCTCCCGGCGTGTCACCTGACCCGTGTCAGATCATGTGAGACGCCGGGAGCCATGCACGGAAGCCGGAAAGCCGCTAGAAGCAACAGGGTGGTTAGAGATGGCACTGGACACGCTGTAAGTTTTTAATGCCCAGCCAGGGCCGGATTTACCATAAGGCACTGTAGGCACGTGCCTACAGGCGCCTGATGATGGAAGGGTGGCTCACTCTCCTACCCTAGTTCCTCCCTCCTGCGTTACCTATGCAGAGTTCCAAGTGAGAGGTTACTCACCCAGGTCACGGCTTTCCACTGACCAGATCTCCCTTCAGATGGGGGCACCTCTAGCTACCTAATACTTGAGGGTACCTCTAGCTGCTTAATACTGAGGCTACCTCTGGCTACCTAATACTAAGGGACACCTGTAGCTGCCTATGACAAGCAAGGGAACTAAGAGAGAAGTGACAGCTGGGACAGCCAGCACACTTGCGTTGTGGTTCGGCGGGGGGGGGGGGGGGGGCATGTAAGTTCATGGAGGGTGAAGTCTAGGGTGCCAGGATAACCGGGGCCTATAGGCTCCTGTGATGTACATCGGGGCCTGTGCCCAGCAAAAACAAGCTCAAACCCCTTAAAGGGAACCTGAAGTGAGTAAAATGATTTAAAATAAACAAATGACGTAGCTGCAAATGAATATGACCTCACTGTCAGTTCCTCTCAGAAGTTCACCATTTTCTTCTTACAATTATCCCTTCCAGTTGTGACAATATTTTATCAAAACTGACATATACCAGTTACTGTCAGTTAATATAGCTGCAGCTGACAGTCACAACTGAATGTGCAAGGTAATGTCCATGTTTCCCTATGGCTCACGTGGGTGATATTCCAGTTTAACAGTGTGTTGACCAGGAAGCTGTTATGGGGTAATGGCCATTTTTAAAATGGAGGACGGAGAATTCCATTGATCACAGTGGACAAATGGGACTCGGGAGAGGAGAAAGAGATTGAGGAGTAGACTACACAGGAGGTAAGTATGACCTGTGTATGGTTATTTTGACTTTTTAATTTTCAGTTCAGGTTCTCTTTAAAACACAGTCCGCGTTATCCCCAGTTAGTTGAGACTTCGGAGTTCCGGATAACAGGGACTTTGCTGTAAAATGCTCGGGTGTACAATGACGGGTGATCAGACTGCAAGCTGAAACGCACAGTGCACTTTGACCAGCGTACCGTATGCATGTCACAGCCTTTGTCCCAGAATTACATCAAGAGTAATGTGCAAAAACTTGCAGCCGCCCTCATGCAGCCAGCATGAAACTGTAACGACTGAACTCTGGCTGCTGGGATTGCTGTACAACACGTTGCGAAACACATGGCAAAGCAGGAGACGGGTTCTGCACAGTGCAAACTGTCTACAAGCTAACACTTGGCTTCTGTACTGTATAAAAAAAATTCAAAGCAGCTGAATTGTTACGTAAAGTGTTACTGAAAGTGACTAGGCACTTCTTCTGTAAAGACGCAGGAGAGAAGTGTTATGAATACTCACCTTGGATAAATGGTGCTTCTTTGCGGGTTTGTAGCGCAGATTATTGTCAGAATCACACATCACCAGCCCACTGTACTGACAGCTTGGGGAGGTGATGCTTTTCTATGCACAGTGCTTATATCAGTGCAGTCACCTGCTACTCGCAGCTCGCACTCCCTCAGCTGACGCGTTAGGCAGCAGAAGCAGGGGCGTAACAATAGCCACTGCTATGGGGCCCTGGAGCAAAGGGGGCTCAATGGTAATTTATGTATTCACTATTAATGCTCTTATGTTCATTTACCCTCTACACCAAATTGCCCAATTAACTCATATACTCATGTATAAGTCTAGTTTTTCAGCACAAACAAATGTGCTGAAAAGTTACCCCCTCGGCTTATGGCCTCTTGCACACTGCACGCGATTCCGATTCAGATTCCGCTTTTTAATCAGTTTTTACATCCGATTCCGATTTGCAGTGTGCAGGGAACAAACTGCAAATCAGAATCTGAATCGGATGTAAAAACTGATTAAAAAGCGGAATCTGAATCGGAATCGCGTGCAGTGTGCAAGAGGCCTATATGTGAGTCAGTGGAGCAGAACGGATGGTGGAGCAGGATTTGTTACTGGCATTGGAACGTAAGGATCGTGCACTAGTGATGCTGCTCCTGCCAGCTGGCTCCCTGCTGTGGCCATGCCCTGCATCCCCTCCAACATGGTGTGCAGAGTGCGCTGCTCAAGACTACCTGTGCCCCCTGGCTTGTGGAGTGGAGCAGAGCGTGCCAGCAACGTGTCAGCAGTGCAATGATCGGAGATTCTTCCTGTGTGGCATCTTGAGACACAGCTGTATCATCCTTGGAGCACATCTGGCTACGGGAAGGGTGCTGACTTGCACTGGGGGCACATCTGGCTTCTGTGGAGGGGGCTATACTGGGAAGGGGGCTTATACGCGAGTCATTAACTTTTTCCTGGTTTCTTAGGGGAAAATGGGTGCCTCAGCTTATACACGGGTCGGCTTATATGCGAATATATACGGTATATAGAGTAGGGACCGGTGGCATTGCTCAAGAATGCCTACATTTGGTGGCCCCATGAAAGTTTTGCTATGGGGCTAGTAAAGGTGGCCATACATCAGGCAACTTGGCAGCCGATCGATCATCCGATTAGATTATTATAATCGAATTGGATGAAAATACGTTCTGCCAAGAGCATGTCCCGATCAAAGATGCAACCAATTTCAGGCCGAAATTGGTCGCATGAATCGATCGCATATGCTGCAAGATGTCGGGCTGACATGTTGAACGGGTGGGGGGCGTTAACGGCAAGATATTTGCAATTTTTAAGGTTCAACTCCTATTCCACAGAGCCACATTAATCCATGCCATGCACTGATGTGCATGCTGGAATCAGATCATGTGCAGCTTTGTACAATTAACATGCTGACACATCAACTCATTCCAGTGGCTATGGAGGTGTGTTTAGCTTTCAGGGACAACAAAGAGATAATTTGCATATTTAGCAGTGATGCATTGTGGGACACCTCAGAGCTCACTCCAACCTGAATAATCGCAAATACCTTCCGTTAAGAAGGCAAACTTCCGTTTTACACAGCATTTTAGTAAGGAGGCTTTTTGATATCCTCTCAGCCCCTTACACACTCCTTGGAGTTCTTGTTCACCATGAGCTCGTTGGGCAATTTGTAACTCTGGTTGTTTCAAGTCCTACCCCATAGAGTCAAGCCGCTCACTCCGCTCCTCCAATGAACTTCGCCTGACCATCCCCCGCATCACCCAGTCCCATGCACGCCTCCAAGACTTCTCAAGAGCCTCTCCAACACTATGGAACTCCCTACCTCTACCTATTAGGGCAGCCCCCTCCTTCAACACCTTCAAGAAGGCCCTCAAAACTCACCTTTTCACTCTGGCCTACCCCCCTCACAAGTGCTCTAAACCCACAGCTGAACTCTGGTCCCCTACCTTTCGTGTCCTTACCTCTCCCTCTAGATTGTAAGCCTTTGGGCAGGGTACTCCTCCTTTTGTGTCCTACCTGATCATGCACCGCCATTACTGTGCACCTATGCTATGCATCTGAGTGAACCTAACTTGCCTAATCTCCATGCTCCATCCAGTGACTGACTAAGTATTACCTTGTACTCATACTGTGCTGTGTGATCTGGTTTTCTTGTATTCCTGTATTGTCATATTGCTGTATGTCACCCCTAAATATTGTCTGTAACCTAAACTAATGTCCAGCGCTGCGTAATATGTTGTCGCTTTATAAATACAGTAAATAATAATAATATTAATCCATGCCATGCACTGATGAGGATCAACCAGTCCGAAACAGTCTGCATGCATGTTGGATTAGTGTGGCTCTACTGTATATAGCGTTTTTAGTAAGAAGGCTTTTTGGCCCTTTTCAGCCCCTTACACACTCCCAGGAGTTCTGGTTCACCATCAGCTTGCTGGGTAATCTAAGTATTGATCTCTCACTGCACATATACAGGAAGCAGATTTCCTATGCATACGCAGTGCAATCAGTGGATGGCCATATGCTGAAGGCTGCTGATTGCCCCGTATAATCGATAAGCACAGCCTGAGGAGCGAGGAGTTCACATCCTCTCCTGAAGCTGGGAACACACACAGGCATTGTCGGCGGAGGGAGGGAGGGATGCTGGATCCAGCGAGCAGGCTGAAGTGCCATGTCCTGCCTGTCCCCACTGACCTCTTGCGGTTGTATCGCTGATGTAGTGAGGTCAGGGCGGTCGCAAGTATAAACTGTTTACACAGTGGCTGCAGAGAAGAGATCTAATGCACTCCTTATAAATAAAGGCAGCCTCCACTGACTCCTCAGCCAGGACACAACCAAATACATTCTGTCTAAATAAATTAACCCATTCATTTTCTGACATTTCAGAGAGGGATTCTGAGGTGAAAGGAGCGCTGCTGAATGGAATGGAGGAGGCAATTTATAAAGGACCGCCTCATCCAAAACTGATATTCCAGCTCCAGGCGCAGGATTGCAACCTATTCCCTCGCCTTATGAGATTACGCTTTTTCCAATAAAATATATGAGCAAAAGACATGCCCTGCCTCCATCTCTCCAGCCACGCTTCTGCCACATCCCCACATCTCCATCCACGCCTCTGCCACACCCCCACATCTCCAGCCAAGATTCTGCCACACCCCCACATCTCCAGCCACGCCTCTGCCACCTCCCCACATCTCCAGCCACATCATTGCCACACCGCCACATCTCCATCCACGCCTCTGCCACCTCCCCACATCTCCAGCCAAGACTCTGCCACACCCCCACATCTCCAGCCACGCCTCTGCCACCTCCGAACATCTCCAGCCACATCATTGCCACACCGCCACATCTCCATCCACGCCTCTGCCACCTCCCCACACCTCCAGCCAAGACTCTGCCACACCGCCACATCTCCATCCACGCCTCTGCCACCTCCCCACATCTCCAGCCAAGACTCTGCCACACCCCCACATCTCCAGCCACGCTTCTGCCACACCCCCACATCTCCAGCCAATACTCTGCCACACCCCCACATCTCCAGCCACGCTTCTGCCACACACCCACATCTCCAGCCGCATCATTGCCACACCGCCACATCTCCAGCCAAGACTCTGCCACACCCCCACATCTCCAGCCACATCATTGCAACACCGGCACATCTCCAGCCAAGACTCTGACACACCCCCACATCTCCAGCCACATCATTAACACACCGCCACATCTCCAGCTAAGACTCTGCCACACCCCTACATCTCCAGCCACGCTTCTGCCACACCCCAACATCTCCAGCCGCATCACTGCCACATCTCCAGCCAAGACTCTGCCACACCCCCACATCTCCAGCCACGCTTCTGCCACACCCCCACATCTCCAGCCGCATCATTGCCACACCGCCACATCTCCAGCCAAGACTCTGCCACACCCTCACATCTCCAGCCACATCATTGCCACACCCCCACATCTCCAGCCAAGACTCTGCCACACCCCCACATCTCCAGCCGCATCATTGCCACACCGCCACATCTCCAGCCACATCATTGCCACACCGCCACATCTCCAACCACGCCTCTGCCACCGCCCACACATCTCCAGCCAAGACTCTGCCAAACCCCCACATCTACAGCCACGCTTCTGCCACACCCCCACATCTCCAGCCGCATCATTGCCACACCGCCACATCTCCAGCCAAGACTCTGACACACCCCCACATCTCCAGCCACATCATTGACACACCAAGACATCTCCAGCCAAGACTCTGCCACACCCCCACATCTCCAGCCACATCATTGCCACACCCCCACATCTTCAGCCAAGACTCTGCCACACCCCCACATCATTGCCAAACTGCCACATCTTCAGCCACATCATTGCCACACCGCCACATCTCCAGCCACATCATTGCCACACCCCTACATCTCCTGCCACATCATTGCCACATCTCCAGCCACGTCTCTGCCACACCCCCACATCTCCAGCCACATCATTGCCACATCTCCAGCCACGCCTCTGCCACACCCCCACACCTTCACATCTCCAGCTACATCTCCCACATCTCTGCCACACCACCACCTCTCCAAACACATCTCGGCCACACCCCTACATCTCCAGTCACATTGCTGCCACACCAACATATCTCCAGCCACGCCTCTGCTACACCCCAACATCTGCCACACCCACACATCTCCAGCCACATCTCTACCACACCACCACATCTCCAACCACATCTCTGCCACACCCCCACATTTCCAGCCACGTCTCTGCCACACCTTCACATCTCCATCGCACCCCCACATCTCCAGCCACATTGCTGCCACACATCCACGTCACTGCCACATACCCATATCTCCAGCCACATTGCTGCTACACCCCATGTCTCTGCCACAGCCCCACATCACCTGCCACATCTCTGTCACACCCCATGTCTCTGCCACAGCCCCACATCATCTGCCACACCCTATGTCTCTGCCACAGCCCCACATCACCTGCCACACCCCATGTCTCTGCCACAGCCCCACATCACCTGCCACACCCCACATCTCTGCCACAGCCCACATCTCTGCCCCAGCCCCACCCCCATGTCTGTGCCACAGCCCCACATCACCTGCCACATCTCTGTCACACCCCATGTCTCTGCCACAGCCCCACATCATCTGCCACACCCTATGTCTCTGCCACAGCCCCACATCACCTGCCACACCCCATGTCTCTGCCACAGCCCCACATCACCTGCCACACCCCACATCTCTGCCCCAGCCCCACCCCCATGTCTCTGCCACAGCCCCACATCACCTGCCACATCTCTGCCACACCCCATGTCTCTGCCACAGCCCCACATCACCTGCCACACCCCATGTCTCTGCCACAGCCCCACATCACCTATCACATCTCTGCCACACCCCATGTCTCTGCCACAGCCCCACATCACCTGCCACACCCCACAACTCCTGCCACACCTTCATGGATTCCACATATCTATACATATGGGGATTGGGGACTAGCCCAAAGCCAAGAACAATATGACCAATGTTATTCTGGGGTCACTATGCTAGCAGTAAATACTAATGCATCCAACACAAACCATCAGCCCATCCATAATGGAACACATATCTGAACGGACAAAATCCTAGAGAACACGGTTGCCCACTGAGCCTCCTGCACAATAGCAGTTCTATGTGATCACAACGAATTACTTCCAGTGCCATTCCTCATTACACTCAATTTATTTGTCCTTCACATGTCATCAGCTTGTTTCCCAAGTCACTTATCTAGTCAGCTCCCTGACTAGTTCCCTGGGAAATAAACCTCTATCTTCAATTGCTCGCTTAACATCTCAGAGACAATAGAGACCACCACGGACAATGGCATTGGCATCTAGTGCCTGGGAGAAATTGCTTGTTATTGACACCAGTGGGGAAGGTTTATTCTCACCTCACCTGTTCAAAGAAACTGGAATCACAATACAGAGCCGCTCTAGCCGCAGAGCCAGACGTGATCGCTAGGCTAAAGGGGGCCATACAACTGGCAATTTGGTGGCTGATCAACCATCCAATAATTATTATCGAATCGGATGCAAATCATTGCCACCAAAAGCATGCCTGATCGACGATGCGACTAATTTCAGGACGAAATTGCCCGAATGTATCGATCAAACATGCTGCAAGATGTCGAGCCAACATGCTCAAAAGGCTGCGCGTCGGTAACAGCGTGCGATAATCGAAGGACAAACATGACAGAAACCCCCCGCCGCTGTCCCCCCTAGTGTACATGTACCCCCCCTTGCATTAATACTTTACCTCTCTGCCACCGTGCCCAGACTCCTCCTCTTGATTCGGACCCCAAGTGGTTGCCGGCGCCCCATGCATGGGGAACGGAGGGGGTTACATGTACACAAGGGTTGATAGTGCCTGGGGGCAGCAAGGAAGCAGATGTGGCGTCACAAGGGCGATTCCTGGGAGATTTCAAGCTGAACTCTCTTGAGAGCTGATGTATGGGCAGGCAACAGATTTCTCTTCAATCAGATTCGATCAGAGAGAGATCTGTCTTTTGAGCGATCTGCCCACACATCGTCTGCTGATATTTCAAAGCAAATTACAAATAAGGAGGAAAAATAGAATTTAAAGATGTATAACAGCAATAAACGCAAGTAAAGGTGGGTACACCTGCACAGATTGTCGCCCGCAAAGATCAGGACTCGATCCCTCGGGTGACAGTTAGTGGCTCAGTGCTGTACAGAAACGTTGCTAGGCTACAGCCTTGTGACATATTCTGTTGCTATGGATGGATGGAGGAAGAGGCTGGACAATGCAGCGCACCATGGAGCAGCTTCTAGCAGGCAAGATAAGGAGGGGAAAATGCGCTCTGCTGAGATGTACTTTGGATCTTTTAGCGATGCATTGAGGCAGCTGTACAGATTCTGCATGGCTGCCTTGCAACTCCCTTTTATTAGAGGTATGACAATAAGGTGTAACAGCGTAGAGGTAGAGATGCTATCTTAAATTCAACATACAGTAGCAGGTTTTACTTAGACTACAATTACTGGATTAGCAGGGCTTGAACCGAAACTGTGCACAGGGCTATTGAGATTCGGAAGTGAATGATTAATTAAATCATCAAGCTGTCAGTTAATTAACCTTTCCCTTGTGAATCACTAAATATGGGGCCCTGGGCAAAAATAGCATGGGGCCCCACTGACCCACACAACCTTCCCCTTTCCCCCACCCAAATACAGCATTAGGTGCAAGAGTCCCCCCCCCCCCCCCCGGACTCCAGGACAGCTGCATTGGGTGACCCCTTTGTTCCTTCGCCCTCCATCCCTCATGGCATTAGGTTATCCCCTGGGGCCCCCCATGTCTCCCCCGAATAGTGCTCTTTGGGGCCCCTGCAGAGTACTAGCAGCAGAAGAGCACACTCGCATTCTGCAGGTGCCCCCAGGGGAGCCCTATCAATTGGGGGGAGACCTAAGGGCCCATCAGCCCTGAGCCATTGCCCAGTTTGCCCCATAAAAGTGCCGGCCCTGCAGTTTACTCAAATTCCAGTTCTTGTAGATGGAAAGTCAAATAAAAAATCAAAATTCTATAGGTGCCCCATTTTTAGCAAATGATCGTATTTTCGATAAGATCATTCAGATCGAAAGAAGAGATCGTATTTTATCGATCCACAGCATTGCGCCCGTGAGACTTTACACAGCACACAGGCATGGGGTAGACACTTATACACTTGGGGGGGACACAGGTCGGGGGTCATTGCAATATCGAATGCTATTACCACTGCTCACCCAATCGAGCTCTTGCCACTGAGAGTTGTTCCACCATTCCCAATCGAACCATTTGAATGATTATGGCTGCTAATCAATTAAAAGATCGTTTGGGTGGCCATGTTGCAGTACCGATTATCTTCTCATTTAGTAAAGTTATCGATTTGAAAGGTGGATTGGGCCACAATATCGACTAATAGACAAATGTATAAGCCCCCTTAAGGTGTCCAGTAACGGTACTAATTTTCAGCAAAGAATCGCCCAAGCGATCAGATAAATGCAATCTGAAATAAAATGTCGTAATACATCCCTACGGAAATACAGCGCTACGGAAGATGTTGGTGCTACATAAATAAAAAATAAATAAATAATAAAAAAGAATAACAAATACATCAATTACCAGTATTTCACCGCCAATGGAACAATCTCTACATGTTAGCCATCACAACCGATTATAAACACCATTTTTCTGATAGACTAAATTGTCATTGAACGTCACGCTGCAGAGCTCTTTGCTAGCCATCAGCGCTGTGTCTGCATTTTTTTTTTTTAAATGCCCCACTTACTTGCGGTAAAATCACGGAAAAAAAACAATTTTTTAATGCCATCACAATTTACTTGCATTAAAATCACTGTAAAATCGAAATTTTTTGAAAAATCGCAATCGCATCAATTTTTGCTGCGATTATTAAAATCATGGGAGCGGTTTTATAAAAAAAAAAACACAGACGCAGCGCTCACGGTCAGCAAAGCGCCGTACGGTGTGTCTCAGCCCTTTGACTCGTTCTCAGTCATTTTGGAACACCAGCAAGGTTTATTTTCGGTCCACTTGATCCCATGTATCTGATCGCACGCATGATTCTTTGTGGAAAAATTGTACCGTTTAGTGGGCACCTTAAAGGGGAACTGAAGTAAGAGGTATACGGAGGTCGCCATATTTATTTCCTTTTAATCAATACCAGTTGCCTGGCAGCCCTGCTGATCCTCTGCCTCTAATACTATTAGCCATAGCCCCTGAACAAGCATGCAGCAGATCAGGTGTTTCAGACTTTAAAGTCAGATCTGACAAGACTAGCTGCATGCTTGTTTCTGGTGTTATTCAGATACTACTGCAGAGAAATAGACCAGCAGGGCTGCCAGGCAACTGGTATTGATTAAAAGGAAATAAATATGGCAGCCTCCGTATACCTCTTACTTCAGTTCCCCTTTAAGACAGCGATCATAATAATAATAACTGTAAAATAATAATAGCAACAGAACACAAAGAAGGCGGACAATAATTAGTCATTAAAGGCGAAAGGTCGCTCGGCGTGGGTCCAGCCCGAAAAGTCACGAGCGAAAATGTGATTGGTGTGGATGCGTTCGCCCAGGCGCCCCAGCAGCTGCAGTACTCAGAGCCTGACAGAGAATGTCTCATCATCAGTTCCAGAGAAACAAGCTCCATACTTAGTCACTGACACTGAAGGAGTGGGTAGGCGTGTAGCTTCACCCGCCCTCAGACACTCCCTCTGCCTCTGTCAGCAGTATCATGTTGCGGAGTCCTTGAGCTCCAGTCAATGTGAACACTGCTACCTTAGAGGACTGTTCCTCCACTTGGACTATACCAGCTTCAGGGACTCCTAAAGTGTCAGTGTTGTGGACTATACAGAAAAGCAAGGGAGGTGTCCAGCCTGCCTGAAGAAACACTGCTGCCACCTTCTCAGAAGAATCTTTTTCGCTGCTAAAAACCACCATAATGTCTTCGGTACAAGTCATCTATCATCAGAAGATCCATAATTACCTCTTGAATTCCGTCTTTCCCAAAGACGAGCTGCCAGCCGGTGAGTTGCACGCTCCGCGACCTGCGAAAAAAAAACGCGTAACCTTAAAAGCTGTGTTTTCTATTAGATGGGTAGCCTTGTGTTTTCTTGTAGACTGATCTGTTTGACTAGTATGGAACTGCATCAACTGACAGGCAGCTGGGTGGCTGGTTGGGAGTGCATGATGATGGGATAGATTGTTTAAATATTTGTTTGTATGAGGATGTGATTCACAAGACAAGGATTCAGTAACTGTAGACTGTGACAGCTTTCCTCAGAATTAGTGTTATCCCAGCATATCTTGTGATCCCCCCCCCCTTCCCCCCCAAAGCGGCTGTGTAATATTTCTGAGAGTGGGGGTGAGGTATCCACTGGGGACGCCTCGCTAAGCAGGGGGAAACACACACCATCTGTCCGATTATTATATATTTATATATATATAAACCGCCGGTCGCTGGTACTTCATGTCTTATCTCTGAAGAGTCCCATCTTCATTTTGGCAATGTACCAAACAGGCTTGCTTTAATACAAAAATAAAGCCACCAGCCTTAATCTGGGGGTTGCTGGGCTTTCCATAACAATAACATTCCAATAGTATAGGTGACAGTCCACTGACTTACCACAAGGCTTGCCTCCATACAAGAATTGAGGCACCAGCCCTAATCTGGAAGTCCCTTTACTTACCAAAATATTGTATACCGGTAGTTGACAGTTCTCAGACTTACCAAAAGGCTTGCCTTTACACAACAATTAAGGCACCAACCCCTACACTGAAGGTCCCTTTGCTTACCAAAACATTGTATGGTTGACGATTCTCAGACCTACCAAAAGGCTTGACTTCCTACAGAAATTACAGCACCAGCCCTAAGATGGGCGTACCTAGGCTTCCCATAATAATAACAACATGCCAATACTACGCTTCACAGACCACCGGCTTGTTCTGTGGGGAAGCACCAAAAGGATTGCCTTAATACAAAAATAAAACCACCAACTCTTACGCGGGGGTCCCTTAGCTCCACCATAATAACATACCGACAGAACAGCTGACAAGCCACCCCTGTAGCCTATAATAAACACCCCTTTTTGCACGCCTTACGATATCAAACGAGAGCTAACCATTGCCAAACCACATGATGACATTTCAGAGTACACATTTGACACATGCAAATAAAATTACAACAGAGAAGTCCAGGTTAAAGGTCGGTGACCCTTGCCACCTCAATAACGGCCTCAGAGGGCCAACTCTATTTTTAGCAAGCAGCTGTGCCATCTAACCACACGGTTAGCAATACATTCTGATGATGCTGAGAAAAAAAAATAATGCAATTTCAATTCTGCAAAAATAACAAGGCTTTTTCTTGGCTTTGGGGCGACGGTACAAATTAAAATTAAATTAGGCAACATAGAGTGAGAAAGTGCAATCCAAGCTACGCACATTTTTGACGCTATCTTAGAAGATGCTCGATTACATAACATGGCCGGTCCAGTTGATTTAAGGAGACAGGTTATTTATAGATTGTAGGGGATTTGCAGTGTGGATTGGATGTTATTGGTGCATTGTGCATTTTACTGTTGTTATTTGTTTATTTTTTATTTATGTGTTTTTTTAAATGAAGCATGGAGAAAAAAAATCTGAAATTTATAACCTTGCATAACAAATATATCTCGTAAGGCTATATTGCTGGGTCTTTGGCTGAGGGCGGTGTAAGGCGTACTCAGAGCCTGCTGGCGTAACTAGCAGATTTGGAATTCCTGAGTAGAAAATAGGCTATTGAATATGAGCCGTTTTGTAAGTGCGTAGAAGCTCAGGGCGGTATTAACAGGGAATTTCTGTAGCAGCGAGGCAATGAATTGAGCGCCATAAGTGGTTAACAGAATTTGTATGAGCTAGCTGGCAAGAAAAATGTCAACAAAGCGCTCTCGCCTGGCGCCTAGTGGATGAAGTTCAAATCAAAACCCAACAAACAATTCACTGTAGAGAGAAAGATGGAGAGAGAGAGAGCGGTTAGGCATCTGGTTTAGCAAGGCGCGCCAAAACACAATGACAACATGATCTGGAAACGCGCGTGCTTTTTTTTTAATTGGTCTCAGTTACGCTGGGTGTACACCGAGCAGGTTTCGATGACTGAGAAATATTTTCTAAAATTAGGAAGAGAGACGGAATGCCAAGAGCTCACAGGAAATAGTGATCTAAATATAAAATGACTGAATAAATAGAAAACCTAAAACAAGAGTTTACAAAAATAATTTGAGGTGCTACAAAACAAAACAAAAAAGTGCCTATCAATTTTAATAATAATAAAAAAACACATCCAGAAATTAGTTTCAGAAAATAATATTGCAAAAAAAATTGAGTTGGGAAAGAGGGGGTTATTCTGTCATGACTACTTATTCTGTCATGACTACTATAATTGCAAATGGATGAAGATCGGACGTTGTAGTTAAGAGTATCCAAATTTTTTATTTGGGGGTGGGGGTTTGTCTGCTCTCTGACCTAAGACCACGCCACAGTCACGTGACTAAATTTACAAACACTGTGGCTGTGAATATGGTTTCAATAAGGAAGTTACCATTCATTGACCAACTCAACAAATTAAAAAAAAATCAATTCTTCTTCAGGCTTTCCAACAAAAAAAAAAACAAACAACTTTCAGCACTTGAAGTCTTTCCTTGTAGTCAGTGACTCATCTTCACATATGTATTTCCACTGGGCCAATTGGACAAGCAGCCATGCCCCTCAGTCTTTGCTGTGAGTGTCACCAACAAATGTGACCAGCACAGGGGGGTTCATTTTTCTCCAGGGCACTAAATCAGTAACCAATAGGCCCCTGTCACCATTGCCATCAATCTTTGGCCTGGCTGACCACTGGAGATGGCAAGACATAAAATATTACAGCATGCAAATCCTGACAGAGAGAAATCTCATGAACGTCTGACCTTAGAAAATAGGTTTAGACATGCGTTTCAGAGGAGAAAGGCCCCAATTACCTGTGTCAGAGGTAATCTAAGGTCATTCTAGTTATGTGTGCTAATTTTCTGAGGTGCTTGCGCAGATAACCATGTGATTATCCATACGTCAGGAAACAGGATGCCCGAAATGGGGAATTTAGAACTGAGTAGCGTATCTGTGAGGTAATAATACTTGTTAGACATGCTGCTGTCGAAACTGTAACAGAAAGTTTACAATTATCCAGGTTGGGACACTCTCCGCATGCCATGGAGTTTCCACAACCTCCTTGGTTAGGCATACTTTTAAGTTAGCTGGATGTCTTCTCAAACCTCTTGGCGACAATCAGATGTTGGAAAAAACTATTAAGGTGGTCATGCTTCTAGTGATTTGGCTGTACAATCGGCCATTCAATCCGATTGCTTTATATAGTCGAGAACGAAATCAAGTGTGCTCCAGTATGCCTGATCGATGAAAAGGGGCCGATTATCCTATCAAATCAACCAGGATGGAAGATATTGATCAACTGCATAGGCATCAGCCTCTGTACACATATCATTCGATAGAAACTGAATTGATTTTGCATGCAGAGGGGCACAACAGCCATCAAATTGATTAGCGAAGGTGAATCGTATAGGCTATCGCTTGTAGCACAAAGGCCACTAGTCGATCGACTTTTGATGTCTTCAACCACATTGAAGTCGGTTGAAGCAAAATCACTACATGCATGGCTACCTTTACTGATTAGCATTTGACCATAATAGGGAGATTATGGTAGGGATTAGATTGTGAGCAGTTAATGACATGAACTATTCAGTGGGTTCTGTGAAATGCTGCATAAAAAAGTCATTAAATAATCGCAAAGTAATCATTTTGTGGCTTTACTGCCATGTTGGTAGCTATTGTTTTCTTTTATGAAGGGGGGGGGGGGGCTTTTGCATCTGTCTTGGAGAAACTATTACATTTGCATATTAAAGTTTCTAGGCAGAAGTTTGCTGAAAGGCTGATGGATGTGCAGAATGTGGCCAGGTGCATGGCCTGAACAGAGTGAATAGAGACCACCCAGCCCCTTCTAGCCTGAGCCCCCCTTCCCTGTGGTGTGCAGCTCTTTACCTCATGTGCTCCCAGATTTTGGCGCCACCAGCAAGCCCCACTCTCACCCTATAGGAATGTGAGGGAGGGGAGGAGGGAGAGGGGAACGTACAGCCCCCCTTCTTTTCTTCATACAGCTCTCAGCCCCGCAGCGATAACCTCATTAACAGTCAATTGTTTCGCAAATGTGCCCACCGCCCCCTGCTTGTGTAACAGTGACCAGCACTATACGGGAGAGCTGGAAAATTCCAACTCTGAGGTGTTACAAAAGAGGGAGGTGACACAAAACTACTCCACATTGTGAACGTGTTTAGGGAACTGTTTAAAAAGGCGGGTCCTGCTGCGAAGGGCTGAGGAGACAATAGCAGCAGAAGCTCCTCCCCTTCTCGCTTCTATTTTGCCTGAACCGCTGTGGAGGCTGATTGGCTTGTAGGAGGGGAGAGGAGGCGGGGCTTGTTCTCGGCTAAGGGCGCGCGAGTGTAACTCCCGGGACGCGCGGCCATTGGCCAGTGCAGAACATTCCCGGGACGCGAGCGGAGCGCTGATTGGGCCGCGCAGGATACAGAGGGGCGGGCCCAGTGAATTTCTAAGCGCTCAGCCCACACGTGGAGGTTTTCGTTGTTCTACCGGCCGGCTGGGCGCGTGGTGTTTGTGCGGAGGAAACTGGCGATCATGATGCTGGCAGCTCAGGGACCGTTCATGGAGCATCACCTCTCCCACTTTTACCGGAATGCCAACACGGCTGGCGGGGCAGCTTCAGCCTCTAAGTCCAAGGCTTGCTCTGTGCCTGATGAGCAGGGGAACCTCCCCGGAGGTAAATGGCAATAGTGGAGTGGCCATAGCCATCATCATCATCATCATCAGAGAACTGGGGCATTCATGTGTGTGTGGTTGTATGTGTAGTGTTGGATGGCAAGGAATAGGAAATTGGCCGGCGTGTATTTTTGTTTTGTTATTTTATTTTTTTGATGGTCAGGATGCACCATTGGTGAAATGGTGTGGCTTTTTTTTTTTGTAGATTTGTAGTGAAAGATGAAAGTGTGATTCTTGTAAAAAAAAAATTTTTTATGTAAGGGTGTTGTCTTATTTGGTAAATTTTTGCACCCACTATTGCAGGTGATTTTTATGTTGCATCAGAGATGTGCTGGTCTCCTGGTTACAGTGGCATAGCAATACATTGTTATACCTTGTGCAGTACATAAATACTGGATATAAACATAGCTCTCTGTTACTGTATCTGCTCCCATGTGTGTGGATTGGTACCATATATTGGCAGAGGTGAGATCTCCATGGGTGTGCGCTGATTGTATAAGCAGTGCTCATTATTCCCCCCCCCTTTTTGACTAGTGGTCATTGGTGTGTCTAGATTGCACGTGGAGTGCTGCTGAAATTGTCGGGGGGGGGGGGGGTTGGGCTTTGGTTATTTGGGGGTTGTTAATTAGATTTTTCTATTGTGCTTTACCTGTGTGGTGTATGTATATAGTGTTCAGTATTTGTTTACAGTAGTGATCAATTCAGGTTGTTGTAGCTATCCAGAGTGCTAGTTGTACCGATAATAAAAAAAAAATTCTCTCTCTCTCTATATCTATATCTCTATCTATATCTCTATCTATATCTCTATATCTCTATATCTATATATATATATATATCTCTATATCTATATATATATATATATATATCTCTATATCTATATATATATATCTCTATATCTATATATATATATATTTTTTTTTTATTTTTTATTGCCTGCATGTATATAACCAATATGATGGACAGTCAGAGCCATTGGGGGTACAGCATAAAGAGATCTGACAGTTCCACCTGTGTGTCCTCATTAGATAACAGCATCAGTGGTTGTAGCTGCGTCTGTGCGTCATTTTACACATGATCTATTCATGCCAGTGAGATATGTCTGCAATATTGATGCTTCGTGCCTTAGATCTATCTATGCCTAGCTAGTACTTGTTATATGGCTGCCTTGCACTCCCCTCCTCCCCCTCCTGTGTTTTGCATTACCTGCATCCTACCATAGAGAACGTGCCGGGCACTTGATTGGGCTACCTGCAGTGTGAGGCTGCAGCCATTGATCTGGCTGAGGTGGGGGCGGCTTTGCAGATGAGCTGGTGGTGCAGCAGGCAGGCGGTGGGGTGGTCTCCTCCTAAGGGAGGGGTTTTCCTGGGATACCCGCAAAGCCCTGCTTAGGGAAGGGAGGAGGAAGGGGGGTTGCCTTTTCTGCAGGGAGTCTCCCTGATCCTGCTGCTTTCTAGGAGAAGATGCTGCTGTGAGTGGCGTTTCTGCTCTGTGCACACAAACAAACAAGTTTTGCATGCAGAAGGAATCGTCGTGACAGCATCACAGCCTCCCTGCATCATGACTCACCCGCCGTATATACGTTTTATGAAATATCTGGTGATGAGTAAGAGACTCATGCTCTGAGATCATCACTTAAATACGCAAGCAGATATAACGCGATGGGGGTCTGCTCAGACCTCACAGCCCACAAGCAGAGCCATAGCACTACCATGGATATTATTGCTGTACCTCCGCATAGTATCCTTGCAGGTAGAACATCGTCATGCTGTGATATGAATATCTTGCATCCTCAAACCGCAGCTCACCAGTTTCTATCTTTTTTTTCGTTACAGTCAAAGAACCCTTTGAGGACTGCTACCAGGTGGGCTCCGTGATCGGCACCGGGGGATTCGGCACAGTTTATTCCGGAGTCAGACTTGCAGACAAGCTGCCTGTAAGTAATCTTGATTATTTTCATCTTCTAGTAGTATGTGGACATTGTGGTGTGGTTATCCCTTTAACCCTTGTGTCTGGATTATGAGTGCATTACTAAATTGTATAACATCACTTCAGGGTTTTAACTATAGTAAGGATAAAAATGGCATTAATGTGGCAAGGTTTTAAGCCCCTCCCTATTTATTGCACAGATTTGATTTAATTTTTTAGCTGCTGTCTATAAGCTTAAGTGGCACATGCCCATTAGTCATTGTTTAGTGCCCTCTTACAGTTTTAGAGGGCGTGTCCATAAATGGCTTAGATGAGTGGTCCAGGATATTGAGAGGTAATGGCTTCTTAGGGCTGGTACACACAAACCAATATTCACTCCAGATTGACAAATGAACAGATTGGCTGTTAGGAATTAAAATTTACAGTTCCTTAAATGACTTATTGGGCACGCTGGTAACTCCAATTGGTCATGGTCATCTCATGCCATTTCTATTCGGCTGACCACCGATCTTTAGGGACCCTAACAAAGTTGTGGTGAAGAGTGCCATTGTAAACGCACTGTTTTGCTGCTTCTGATCCTGTAATGGATTGGACTGATCTGTTGCCGCAACAGCTCTGCTGGTGTGTACCAGTTGTACACACCAATTTTGATTGGACAATTTTCCAACTTCAATGTAGTGTAAGAGCTTATCGACACAATCTGTAGCTAGTATTCAAAATCTGTTGTCCCTCATGGAAGTAGTAAAATTAGTCAGTGATTGGCTAATCAAAATATTAAATGTGTATGCACACTTATTGAGTGCTTATCTTGTTTTTAGTCTGCAGCCCTGTTTTTGCTGCTGTTATGTAAAGCTTGTATATACTCTTAGGAATGCCTACATGTTTATAGATTAATAAAACAAACAGCTGCATTCCATTGAAATGATGCACGTTTATAACCTTGTAAGTTTTTACTAGTTGGCAGGCCGCGTAATTTACGGGTTATGTTTTTGTTTACAGGTCGCAATCAAACATGTTGCCAGGGACCGGATCGGAGAGTTCAAGCATATGGTAAGCGGTCATATTAGGAAATGCTCAAATGACTTAATACCGCCCTTGGGTGAAGCAATAGGCTAGCCTAGAGGAACCGTAATGACCTAGTGAAATTTGGTAAATTATTCAGGCTACCCAATTTTATGTTAAAAATCCTGGTTTTAGGATCACACTTGCTATAGTCATATATTTCTTTATATTGTGTAGCCCCGCCCTCCAGTGATGCTTGGCCTAGGCTGTTTATTGTGCAGAATCCCCTACCCAGCACTTTTTTTTTTTCTACTGGCTTTAGAACTTACTGTAAATGCACATTCCACAGAGATCACTTGCCAGTACTGAAGATGTTGCCACCTTTTGATGCATTTGATTTTCCAATGGGCAGAGGCTTATGCTGGGAATACATGAGATTTTTCAGCAGATTTACTGTCTGACCAATTTTCCAATTATTTTTCTAATTGATTCACTTCTATGTGAAATCAGAAAAATGATCGAAAATAAGATCAGACCTGTTGGAAATGATCTATCGTACAATCTATCTGCCAAAAAATCTCATGGTGTATTTCCAGCATAAGTCATTATATATTGTAGAAAAAAAAATCAGCAATTTTATGCATTACACTTCCGCTTTAAACTAATGGGGTATTTTTTTTGTTTTTCTTAATACAGAATGGGACTTTGGTTCCCTTGGAAATCTACCTTCTGAAAAAAGTGTCGTCCAACTGCCGCGGGGTCATCAGGCTCCTGGACTGGTATGAGCGTCCAGATGGCTTTATCATCATCATGGAGAGACCGGAGCCTGTACAGGACCTCTTTGATTTCATCACTGAACGAGGAGCCCTTGGCGAAGAAGTAGCTGTTAACTTCTTCCGGCAAGTGGTGGAGGCTGTGCGGCACTGCCACAACTGCGACGTCGTCCACAGGGATATCAAAGACGAGAACATTCTCGTGGACCTCAGGACGGCGGAACTCAAGCTCATAGACTTTGGCTCTGGCGCACAGCTGCGGGACGGAGTTTACACAGACTTTGATGGTTAGTCCTCTTTCTCGTGTGGTTTCTATCTGTGTCCATTGAGCCTCACTGACTTAAAGAGAACCTGAGGTGTGTTTAAAGAATGTTATCTGCATACAGAGGCTGGATCTGCCTATACAGCCCAGCCTCTGTTGCTATACCAAACCCCACTAAGGTCCCCCTGCACTCTGCAATCCCTCATAAATGACAGCCTCGCTGTGCAGGCTGCGTTTACATCTGTAGTGTCAGTCTCAGCTGCTCCCCCGCCTCCTGCATAGCTCCAGTCCCTGCCCCCGTCCTTTCCCTCCAATCAGCAGGGAGAGAAGGGATGCAGGCGGGGACTGGAGTTCTGCAGGAGGCGGGGAGAGCAGCAGACTGACACTATAGAGATAAACACAGCCAGCTCTGACAAGCTGTTTGTCAGCAGCGTGGCTGTGATTTATGAGGGATTGCAGAGTGCAGGGGGACCTTAGGGGGGTTTGGGATAGCAACAGAGGCTGGGCTGTATAGGCAGATCCAGCATCTGTATGCAGATAATATTCTTCAAACCTACCTCGGGTTCTCTTTAAGGTGCGTACACACGCCGGACTGGAGGCAACGACGGGTCCGTCGTTACCTCCCGCTGGGTGGGCGTGCCAACGACAGTCCGGCGTGTGTACTCACTGTCGGCGGACTGATACGGCTGCTTCTGAGCGATCCGCCGGGCGGATCACTCAGAAGCAGCCGTATCAGTCCGCCGACAGTGCGTACACACGCTGGACTGTCGTTGGCACGCCCACCCAGCGGGAGGTAACGATGGACCCGTCGTTGCCTCCAGTCCGGCGTGTACGCACCTTTACATGCCCATTCCTGGAATCAGTACAAACTACATTGTTCCCATTGCGTTTAATGGCAGCTGTGGCAACAGTACTATGTTTGGAGTGAAGAATGCCCACAAATTCCATTCTTCCTGCATGAGTAATTGAGTGTACAGAAGTCTGCTGCTATCAGTGCACTAATCTAGTGATTAGAGGCTGGGACACTCCCATCTAGCATTTTCCTGTTTTATCTTATCAATCTGTACAAACACATGGTAAACAATGTACAATTGTTTACACACAAATACCATCTCCTCAGTGCAGCTCTATGCATTATCACCACTTGTCAGTGATTCACCCTTTTCCCAGCTGCACTGGAGTTTCACCTTAAATATTTTGAACCAGACTTGGTCACGAAAATGATTAAAGTTTATTTATGGCCCTTTCATATTTCATAACACATGCACAACCCTGATTTCGTGCACGTGTTATGAGCTATGGCGTGACATTGGGGAGTTGCGGTGTGACTGTTCAGTGACGCTAATTCACCCCACAGGGAAACTCTTGCGGCAGATGATTTAAAGCTCCCAGAAGCGTTGCAATGTAACGCTCTGGAGCGATTTGTCTAACGTGAAAGGTAACCTGAAAGTCAATAGCCTTTCATGTTGCCCCGTTTCCTAGGAGCGATCCCTCAAAACGCATGGATCGGTGCCTAGTGTGAAAGAGCCCTTAGGGATTTTAGGACGAATAGCTAATCTGAAGTCTGGTATACATTTTCAACTTGGATTGGTCAATGATTAGCCAATTTTACCACCTGCATGGAAGGCCAACCGATTTTTTTTTTTTTTTTTTTTTTTAATACCATGGAGCCGACAGTATAGGTAAACTCGCTCATCTCGTGCTATATGGAGGTGGTAAAATTGGTCAGTGATTGGCTAATAAAAATTGCCGTTATGTACCAGACTTAACTAGGCTGCTCTAATTGAACTGCACACCCCTGATTATGTCTATTATTCTGAGACCCCCAAACAGTCGCTTTTCAAGGTCAACCTGTTCATAATCGAAAGACTTTATACTGATCTATTAGATATCTGAGATCTAAAGGTTCCTCTTATGTTCTTGCAGGTACACGTGTGTACAGCCCACCAGAATGGATCCGATTCCACCGATATCACGGGCGTTCAGCGACAGTGTGGTCTCTTGGCATCTTGCTGTATGACATGGTGTGTGGCGATATCCCCTTTGAACATGACGATGAAATTCTGAAGGGCAAGATCCAGTACCGCTGCAGAGTATCCAGAGGTAAGCTTGTCCACAAGACCTCTTATACTAATTGTTAAGAGAATGCTTATTGCTACAGTCTAAGATGGGATAGGTGGTGTGGCATAGCAGGTTATCCAATCACAAACTGTTTAGTAAAGTCTGACACTCAAGATCTTAAATGTAAGATATCCAGAAAAAAAGATGCAGTCCCTATCTTGTATGGAGGCTGGGAGGATATTTTAACCGTTCAGTTTTTTTTTGTTTTTTTTTTTACTGAATTTCCAGAGAGGGAAGATATCCCAACTGATTGCGGCGGGCAATGGTGTGGCTAGGTCTTCCATTTGATAAACTAGGCCCAATGTTCTTGCAAACTGAAACGTATATTTTCTTGTGTGTATGTTGATTCTATAGACCGTGCTAAGTTCTTTCCTCTTATTTCTGCAGATTGCCAGGATTTGATTGAGTGGTGTTTATCAAAGAGACCCTCAGACAGACCATCTCTGGAACAGATCCTTTCACACCCCTGGATGTCACAGCAAAAGATTCTAGACCAAAAGGACAGTGGCAAAGTATCCAGGAAGCTGGACCAGGATTCCAGCAGCTCAAGTCAGGAGAGCCTCTAAGCCCAAACAGAGACGCTCGCTGAGCGACACGGGGAAAATATATATTGCGCAGTCCCGACGTGGGCGGGCTGGCGTGGGCCTGAGTGTCCAGCCCACAAGCTTGGATTCCCAGTGGGGTGGAAGGAGCTGTCCCACCCGAGTGATATACCTCGATGGGGGTCTTTGGAAGGGACTTGTTTTGCAAAGCAACGTGGTGATTTTGGACTGTGGACTATACCTGGAGGATCCCCTCTTATTTTTCCGAGAGACTTAGTTGATGAGGGGGCATTAGCAAGTAATATGCCGATTGCCTGCTATGTCATGAGGGGGCTGTATTAGCAAGCTGATATTCTACCTTGCTTATTGACTCTGTAGTCGGTCCTATTCGCTGTTAACATCCATATCAACAGGTGCTTGTTTTGTATGTGCATCCACTTAAAGGACAACTCCACCAGACTTGATACTTTAGTTACAGGTAGACTTCATCACCCATTGACATTTCTTTGACCACATCCCGATCTGGAGTTCCCAGCTCTGCCAATTTGCTGCAGCCATTGTGAAGCCAGGATGAGGTTATTGAATCTCATGTTTCCATTCCTTGTGGCTTCCAAGCATCATGTGACCGTAAGACCACATACCTGTGACAGGATGGCTGGAGCTGGGAATGTGGGTACTGAAGTAGGTCATTGGGTTCTCAACCATCTAGTGTTCCACCAATATGAACCTGCCCATCGTTGAGTGAGCTTCACCTCAATTCATACTGTAGCCTAATATGTTGTATGCAATAATCAACTCAAACACCGTAACTACAGATCAGTATTGGTTAGAAGAATACACGAGGCATTTTTATTTTTTTTTAAATCTTTTCCTTCTAGAACAGCTGTCTAGCCAGTCCTGGAGTTGTCCAGCCAAGAGGATGCACTTGTCAAAAATGTCAACAGATATTTCAAAAGGCTGCAGATCTTATTACAACACGTGATAGTGATATAAAGAAAATGCCACTTTGGCTGTGTAGTCTACGAATTCAGATTTTTATTTTTATGGTCCAAGTTGCTGAAATGTGCGTTGCGCAGAGCTAAATCAGTCTTAAGTCTGCCTTGACAGTCAGAAGCTCCACACTGTCCTGTAGTACGATCGGTGGAGGACTTTTTGTTTTTTCAAATACTTGTATATCTCCCTCCTTGCTGCTAAGGGGACAGTCTGTGGCACAGTAACGAGGGTGATGCCTGGGGTACCTCAGCACAGATGAACTACCCTGGCAATGGTTGTATTCTCTAGGGTTGCAAGGCAGACATCAACTCCACAGGAATGTATACCTGACCTTAAATCTGAGGGCAAGGTCGGTCATCTTTCTAGTGATGACCTTAACTTCAAGTGGCGAAACCGGTTGGTCACTTTTTTTTCTCTAGTGATGTCCTAAATGTCAAGTGGCGAAACCTGTTGACAATGAGGTAGAATCATTGCAATCCTTTATTTTTTTCAAACTTTTTTTTTTTTTTCTTATTTCCACCCCCCCTCCCCTTTACAGCCTTAAACGTTATTAAATGTGTTGCTGACCTTTTTTCCACTTGTGTTTTTGCAAAGTGTGTTTACACAATATATCTGCACACCTTACATCACCCTACAGGCTGCTGCTTTTAGACCTAGTCTCCATACAGAACGAGAAACCCAATTAAGACTTAACGTAGTTTTTGGCAGCAAACTTAACTAAGGTCATGGGGGAAGGGAGGTCTCTGAAAGTTTACATTTCTATTTTTTTTCAGACCTCAAAATGAACATCTTGATTTTGGGGATCACTGTAATATCAAAAGCAATGGCTTATTTTATTTGTATTTTATTATTTTTGTAACTCTCACTTGTGTCCTTTTTTAAGGCTTACAGTTGACCTGTTAACTGGATCAAAATAGGAGGCAGTGTGAACACCATTTAAAGATCATAAAGAAGGGGCAGCAGGATTAATGTTGATCACTCCTTTAAATTTTTTATTAAAGTTAATAATTCCCTTCTGACAGGTCCTTTCTAAGGATACAAGATGATGATCTTAAATGCTCACTCCTAACTTTCTGATCATTCCCGCACTGATACAAATTTGACTCTGCCTAATAGAACCAGTTGGTTTAAAAAAAGAATAAAAAAAAATCTTAGGTACAGCCTGTACCTTACAGTGTTCACTGGTTATGTCCTAATTTATTTAATTTAATCTATGTAACTTGTGCCTCAGTATTTGTTTTATTTGTTTTTGTTTCTCTTTTTTTAGTTTTGAGGCATGCCTTTTTATTTATAAAACTGTTTCTTATGAATATTTATAAGAATCTTTGTTACATTCTGAACCATCAGAATTTTCGGGGGTCAGTTTTATTTAATGTTTAATTATATCTGTTTCTTTTAATAAAAACTTTTTTTACAAGGCAAATGTATTGGTGTTTTTACTTTTTTGTGTGTGTAGTGGGTGATGGGAACGGGCATAACCACCAATGAATTGTCTACAGGACAGCAACCCAGATGAGATGACCCCTTCCACATACTGCGGGGCAGGAAAAGGTTAAACTGTAATGTAGAGCATATAAACTTCAGCACCTTACCAGGCCTCAGTTTGTGGAGATGGGTACAGGGGTATAATCTCTAATGGGGCCCTCCAAAAACTTTGGAGCCCCTTAACAACCCTTTCCAACCCCTGGTGACCCTCACAGTCCTGGGGGCCATCTTGCAAGGTTCTTAAAACAAGTGTGGTCATCAGGATCTTCACCCCCAAAACAAGTGTAGCCACAAAAACAGATTTGGAGTGACAGAGAGAAGGAAGGTTAGTAGTTGGGGGGGGGGGGGGCTCACACTAAGGGCCCCTCAGCAGTTGATGCACCACCCTAGTTATGACCCTGGATCGGAACTACATTGATAAGTAGGAGATGGGCAATACTGGCTTGTATGCCGTTTTAAACTGGGCCAGCCACTTGCTCTTACTAATGAGATTAAAGAGGAGCTGTCAGCCATACTATCTCAGGAAAAAAAAACACATACAAGGAGATAAATACTTGCTCTACTTAACATGTATTGCACTGTCCAGGTTTTGATTTTAGTGATTTGTCTACAGTAAAAAAAGAGAAAATCCTTCTTGGCCTTTCCCATTTTAGCTGTGGCTATTGAAGCCAATCCTGATGTCATTTCCTCCCTTACTCTCCTCTGCCTGATTTGCCCGCCCTTTACTATAGAAAGCGCATTGTCTCAGCATGAGAAATATTGGCCAATCAGAAGTGTGGGAGGGGAAAACAGGAGGGAAAGAGGCTTCAGCCAATCAGGCAGCATTAGTTAAGTCTGAGGGGAAAGTAGAGAAGCAAAAAGACAACCCAGCATGCCCTGCAACTTCCTTTGTGCATACCAAATTTAGTGTGTATTAAATAAGTCAGGTAAACTGGGAATGATGATTTATCAACAAAAATAGTGATTTTAACTTTTGGATTGCCTGGTTAGCATCCTTATTACTTGTTTACCATGTAAACAGAATTGATTTTATGGCTGACGGTTACTCTTTAATTGGCCTTCTAGTCCTCATATCAACTTTACCTTATATAACTTGGTGAATAAATGTGTTGTTTTTTTTTTTAACCATATTTTGGAAAGCATGTAGTCAGTGTTTACCCATTGTAAAATCTTACCTCATCCTGATTATTCTTAAATTTATCAGCTGATGGCATCTTTACAGCTGGCAAGGTGAATCACTGGCATGTTTTCTTCCTCTGCAGGAATGTCACATGAACTCCCAGAGTGCTCTGAGGCAGAAGGCTGCATGACATCATGGCCTAGGCTAAACCTCACTGGGAGGGTGGGATTACCTACCAATATATATATATATATATATATCTCTCTCTCTCTCTCTCTCTCTCTCTCTCTCTCTCTCTATATATATATATATATATGTATATGTATATGTATATGTATATGTATATGTATATGTATATGTATGTGTATGTGTATGTGTATGTGTATGTATGTGTGTGTATGTGTGTGTATGTGTGTGTATATATGTATATATATATATATATATGTATATGTATATGTGTGTGTGTGTGTGTTTTTGATGTTAAAATAAAGACTGAGGGAAATCGGTTTCCTGAATAACTTATTTCTATGCCATTACTATTCCTCATTTTAAAGTACACTTGGTATGAGATGGGTGAGTAGGGGGACAGAACTCTGCTAATTTTCTGGCTGTGGTGCCAGTACTTTGAACAGAATATTGAAACTAAAGCCTGGTACACACATCCAATTCTACTACTTCCATGTAGTATGAGTGCTTGCGTTGGCTTTTTTTTTTTTTTCATGGTACAGTATTGACAATCTGACTATATGTATCAATCTGACATTCGTACTATATGGAGGCCAGTTATTGGCCAATCAAAATGAGAACCTGAGGCAGATTTTCAAAAAAATTTTTTTTAATAGGACACAGAGAGGCATGTTCTCTTCACAATGACATGCCTCTGTGTCCTGGTGCCGCCGCCGATCCCCCTGGGCTCTGCTGTCCCTCCTGAAAAATAGAGCCAGGCTAGCGACAAGCTGTTTGCTAGCCTGCTGTTTACCTGGCATGTGTTAAGGTGCCCATACACTCGTCAGATTGGCAGCAGATAGATAAGAAATGCATCTGATGATCTATCTGATGCGGTTTTAGAACATTTTTTACCAGGATAGAATTCCAATAGATTTCAGTTTGAAATCTATTGAAATTCAATCTGATGGCATTTTTTTGCCATCAGATTTCCATTAAGGCCAATGCAAAATAAGCAATCTCATCAGATCGACCTAAATTTTCCACCCTGCCAGTTCAATGGAAATCCATTGAAATCGCCATCGATCGGTTGATTGGCCAACCAATTTGCGATCGGTCGGTCAGAAAATCGGCTGAATGTATGGGCCCCTTTAATCACCCTGCGCCTCCCTGCCTCTGTAAGCTCTTCCTCCAATCGGAAGCTAAGCCATAACCCGGAAATGAGCCATAAATTACTTTTCTCCTATGTTGCGGTCACTTACAGTAGTTGAAATCTGACCGAACCGAAAGGGTTTTGGGCTAATGCACCTCTCATAGGGGATTCTAGCATGGCCTTTACTATTTAGAAAGAATCTCAACGAAAAGGATCTATACAAAGATGCTGGCCAGCCTTCCTTCCTGCACACTTTTTTTGGCAGTTGGATGGTGCAACTGACAACCACTAAGGCCCATATGCAATTGACCTTTTCACCTGAGTTATCTCCTAGGTGATAATTTTAAACTTGTCAATAAAATGCCTTTTAACCTACCAGAAAGCAAGAAAATACTCAAAATTTTGATAGTACTATTTCAACTACTTTTTGGTATTTTTTTAGTTAAAAAAAGAGCTGGAAAGTTTATTTTAAATCAAAGATGAAAAATTATCTCCTAAAAGAAAACTCAGGTGAAAATGTTAATTGCATATGGCCCTAAGTGCTTTAGAAAATAAAGAAGTCCTTGAGAATCCCCCATGAGGAGATGGGCTAGTCCAAAACATGTGGGTTTTGTCTGATTTGTACTACCTACAGTAAGTGACAGCAACATAGGAGAAAAGTCTTTTATGGCTAATTTTACTCTGGATGAAATTTACAGGATCTTCTCAAATTAGCATATTGTGATAAAGTTCATTATTTTCTGTAATGTATTGATAAACATTAGACTTTCATATATTTTGGATTCATTACACACAACTGGAGTAGTTCAAGCCTTTTATTGTTTTAATATTGATGATTTTGGCACACAGCTCATGAAAACCCAAATTTCCTATCTCAAAAAATTAGCATATTTCATCCAACCAATAAAAGAAAAGTGTTTTTAAAACAAAAAAAGTCAACCTTCAAATAATTATGTTCAGTTATGCCCTCAATACTTGGTCGGGAATCCTTTTGCAGAAATGACTGCTTCAATGCGGCGTGGCATGGAGGCAATCAGCCTGTGGCACTGCTCAGGTGTTATGGAGGCCCAGGATGCTTCGATAGCGGCCTTAAGCTCATCCAGAGTGTTGGGTCTTGCGTCTCTCAACTTTCTCTTCACAATATCCCACAGATTCTCTATGGGGTTCAGGTCAGGAGAGTTGGCAGGCCAACTGAGCACAGTAATACCATGGTCCGTAAACCATTTACCAGTGGTTTTGACACTGAGCAGGTGCCAGGTCGTGCTGAAAAATGAAATCATCTCCATAAAGCTTTTCAACAGATGGAAGCATGAACCCACTTTTGAACCAGAAACCGTGGCAGAAGCGCCTGACCTGGGCTACAGAGAAGCAGCACTGGACTGTTGCTCAGTGGTCCAAAGTACTTTTTTCGGATAAAAGCAACTTTTACATGTCATTCGGAAATCAAGGTGCCAGAGTCTGGAGGAAAACTGGGGAGAGGGAAATGCCAAAATGCATGAAGTCCAGTGTCAAGTACCCACAGTCAGTGATGGTCTGGGGTGCCATGTCAGCTGCTGGTGTTGGTCCACTGTGTTTTATCAAGGGCAGGGTCAATGCAGCTAGCTATCAGGAGATTTTGGAGCACTTCATGCTTCCATCTGCTGAAAAGCTTTATGGAGATGAAGATTTCATTTTTCAGCTTGGCCTGGCACCTGCTCACAGTGCCAAAACCATGCCACGCCGCATTGAAGCAGTCATTTCTGCAAAAGGATTCCCGACCAAGTATTGAGTGCATAACTGAACATAAGTATTTGAAGGTTGACTTTTTTTGTTTTAAAAACACTTTTCTTTTATTGGTCGGATGAAATATGCTAATTTTTTGAGATAGGAATTTTGGGTTTTCATGAGCTGTATGCCAAAATCATCAATATTAAAACAATAAAAGGCTTGAACTACTTCAGTTGTGTGTATTTGAATCTAAAATATATGAAAGTCTAATGTTTATCAGTACATTACAGAAAATAATGAACTTTATCACAATATGCTAATTTTTTGAGAAGATCCTGTACTTATTGTTTTTATGTATTCACTTATGTTAAATTTTGCAATTTTTGCCATAGTGGTCGTTTGGGCACTAACTTTAGGCCTCATCAGGGCTGTTTCTGTGCGCTTTTCACAGCACATTGCCCTGTGGGTTTGGCAAGGTATTGATTTTTTTTTTTTTTTTACAGTAAATGAAAACTGATCTTTATTGACAACTGCTACAATAAGTAAAACATGCTTGAAAAAGTGTTTAAGCGCCTGTAAATGCATAGCTCTGCTAAAAAAAAAAAAAAAAAAAAAAGCACATTGAAGGGTGTACAAATACATATGTTTATAATACGCTTTTACACGGTTCACCCAATGTGAACGAGCCCTTATGCTGGGCATACACAGCTCGTTTGTGCGCCGGTATCGAGCCAGCAGGTCACCGCTTGTCCGCGCGGATTGATTCCCGCTCGTCTCCACGGGCATGCCTTATCAGCGCTCGATTCCCCGCTATTGTACGCCCGTGGGGATCGAGTGGGGAATCTATCCGGCGGGTCATCGGACCTGTTGGATATTATCAATCAAGCCATCAGCGGCTTGATTGATGAGGAAAACACTTACCGTGTATGCCCAGCATTCTAAATAATTTCCAACCAGTACAATCGGATTGTGTTAGATTTTGAAATAGATTTTGGGTACTTATCAAAGCAAAATCTTTCGCAAAATTGATCTGAAATGATTTGGACGTCTACACATGATGCAATTTGTTATTAGATCCATCTAATAGACCCGTCTATCTGATGGAAAATTGTACCGTGTAGATGAGGCTTTATGTTTGGTGCCAGATCGATTTTTTTTCCAACATGTCCGATCTGAATTTCGAAATCCGAATCCGAAAATCAGCTGCTGGAGAGATACGTAGACACTTCTGTTACGCCAGACTGGCTCTGACTGACGGAAGTGCGGGGACCTGGTACCGAAGCTGCGGGCAGCGGGGGACAGCGGAGTGGGAGCTATCCGAGCGGATGGGACTGGAGGAAGCCCCAGGTATATATAATGTTTTCCTTTTACTGAGCTCTGATACACTTTAACCACAGGTAAAGTACACTGCACAGGGCATCAGGGGGAAACATTTTACATTAGGGGGGACTCCGCCGGGGTCGGCAAGACGGCCTCACAAGGCCGATTCCACAGAGATTTCATGCTAAAATTAATCGAGACTCGGCCTGTGATTTATGGACAGGCTACAGATCTCTCACCAATCAGTCTCTTGGTCGATGGGCACTTTTAGACCCTGAAATGGTCATCTTTATTATAGATGTACTCCTGTTTTCAATAAACCTGCATGGTTAATATATTGGAGTGTGCGGACTTATGTTTGTTTAAAGTGGACCTGAAACTCTTGCACAGGACAGAAGGAAAACATGGAGAAATACAACCTGTATGTGTTTAGAGAGATTAGCCTGTCAAATTCCCCCTCATCTGTTACTAATCACAAGTGTAATTTGATCTCTCAGCTGTGTCAGCTAGCTTCCTCGGCAGAGCAGCTGATTTGTAAACACATGATCTTAATCTTATGTCTGCTTCCATGAAAGCAGGAAGTAGACACACTGCAGATTAATTGCATAATTTGGATCAGCTGTAACAAGGAAATGTTTTTATTTAAAGGTTATTCTCTTGTTTATCATTTAGAGCAGAGAGGAAATTCTGAGTTCAGGTCCTCTTTAACCAGAGGGCAGTGGAAAAAAAAGTACTGAGCAACACTTTGATGGCCAACATCTGTCACTGTGAAATGTGAGACTTACAGCATTGCTACAACTGCAACTCTGAAATGGACACAGCAGGCCTCCATAATTGAGAATTCTAGTGAGGACATCCCTCCAATGGAGTTTCCAGGAGTTGTAAAATACCACAGCGGGATTCCACATGCCAACAAGCACACAATACTGGAATATCCCTGAGAGAGGCAGAAATACATCAGGTGAGGCTGCCAGGAAGGGAATTTCCAACCCACATCCTGCAGCTCTCACAGGCAGCACAGAGAATATCCCACTATCTTTCTGGATGACAATCTGCTCATGAAAAAAATGGTGTGTGTATCTAGCCTAGGAGAGCAGATGGAATATACGGTAAAGTCCCGGTATCCGGCACTGGAGGGGATCACCTGGTGCCGAATTAGTGCTTGCCGGTGCCGGTGTTTGAACTGGCTGAAAAAGCACATACAGTACCTTCCCCCCTGTGCAGCTTAAAGAGACACTGAAGCGAAAAAAAATATATGATATAGTGAATTGGTTGTGTACTATGAATAATTACTAGAAGATTAGCAGCAAAGAAAATATCCTCATATTTTTATTTTCTAGTATAGTCTTTTTTCTATCATTGCATCATTCTCTAATATGTGCAGATTACACAACACTCAGCATTCAAAATGATTCTTTCAGAGCAGTCTGTGAACTAATGACCTCTCCTCTGGCAGAGAAAAAGTAATTAGTTCACTTACAGTTGAGGTAATAAAAGTTAGATAACAGCCCTCTCCACCACTTTGAAAGTCGTAGAGATTAATGGCTTTTTTGCATAGAGATAACAACTAGAGTTTCTTAACTCTTCCTGTACTGGAAACAATTAGACTGATATATCTGATCTTAATGTTTTATTTCTTAGCTGTACTACACATACAAATCATAATATCATCATTTTTTTTTCGCTTCAGTGTCTCTTTAAAGGGAACCTGAAGTGAGTCAAATTATTTAAAATAAACACATGACGTAGCTGCAAATGAATATTACATACTAACCTCACCGTCAGTTCCTCTCAGAAGCTCACCATTTTCTTCTTACAGTGCTCCCTTCCAGTTCTGACAATATTTTGTCTGAACTGAAATATGCCAGTTGATGTCAGTTATATATCAGCAGCTGTCAGTTACAACTGAATGTGCAAGGTAATGTCCATGTTTCCCTATGGCTCAAGTGGGTGATATAAGGCCTCGTTTCCATCTGTCCGCTTCTATCCGCTTTTCAGCAATATGAATCTGTAACATTGATGTGCTGATAAAAAGCGGACAGAAGCGCATAGATGGGAACAAGGCAGTTTAGCAGCAGTGTGCTGACCAGGAAGCAGTTATGGGGTAATGGCCATTTTTAAAATGGAGGAAGAGAATTCCAATGATCAAAGTGGACAAATGGGACGCAGGAGAGGAGAAAGAGATTGAGAAGTAGAGTACATGGGAGGTAAGTATGACGCGTGTATGTGTATTTTGACTTTTTATTTTCCGTTCAGGTTCTCTTTAAAGTTAGGCCACATACACACATCAGACCATAGTCTTTTGAAAATGAAAGATTACAGACCAATTTTACACCCTTCCATGTAGTATGAGAGCCATACCTACACAGTCTATTCTATGGAGCTGAACTCCCCATCATAAAAAAATCTTTGCAAGATGCTGCACACACAGATGCTGAAAGGACACAAAAGATCAGTATCTGCAAAAGATCTGTTCCTGCCAAAGATCCGTTCCTGCAAAATGCATCCATAGTCTATGAGATCTGCAGATCATCATACACACCTTGTTTAACTGACATTCATCTGCAGATCAGACAATCATCTGCAGATCTGAAAATCCATCCTGGTGGATCTGATCTGCAGATAAATGTCTGTTAAACTAGGTGTGTATGATGATCTGCAGATATCATAGACAATGAATGCATTTTGCAGGCATGGATCTTTTTCAGGAACAGATCTTTTGCAGATACTGATCTTTTGAATGTGTACAGCATCTTTGTGTGCAGCATCTTGCAAAGATTTCTATCTGATGGGAAGTTCAGCTCAACAGAATAGACTGTGTAGAGTATGGCTCTCATACTACATGGAAGGGGGTAAAATTGGTCTGTGATCTTTCGTTTTCAAAAGACTATGGTCTGATGTGTATATGAGCCTTTAGTCTGAAGGCAAATAAAAAAAAACAGATACTTACCTAAGGAGAGGGAAGGCTCTGGGTCCTATAGAGCAGAGTTCCCCAGCCCTGTCCTCAAGGCCCACCAACAGTGCATGTTTTGTGGAAATCCGCAGAGGTAGTTATTCAGCTCTGCTGAGACACTAATTACCTCACCTGTGTATGTTTGTGGTTTTCTGCAAAACATGAACTGTTGGTGGGCCTTGCCCTTGAGGACAGAGTTGGGGAACTGCATAGAGCCTTCCCATTCCTCTCACGGATCCTTCGTTCCTGCACTGGCTACCCCGCTAGCAGTCTGCAACCAATGGGTCGGAGACTGCTCTCTTCTGCTGTGGGAGGCTTCGGAAGTCTTTGGGAGCACTCGCGGGCCGCTCCATACTGCGCATGCTTGAGTATGCTGTCTCATGCGCGTGCACAATACAGGGACACCGTCTTTGGGAGCACTTGGGCTCCTGAAGACTTCCAAAGCCTCCCGTGGTGGGGGAACCAGCGCTGGAATGGGGACCATGAGAGGAACAGGAAGGCTCTATAAGACCCAGAGCCTTCCCTCTCCATAGGTGAGTATTTGTCTGTTTGTTTCATTTGCCTTCATACTCCCTTTAAAATACTCACCGACTGCCCACCACCATTTTCTAACTACCCTGTTGGCATCCGTGCACAGCTCCTAGCGTGTCATCTGACCCCTGGCAAGTCATGTGATACGCCGGAAGGCCGTGCACGGATACCAGAAAGCCGCTAGGAGCAACAGGAAGGTTAAAAGATGGCGCTGGAGGCTTGTGAGCATATTATAGCCTAACAAACCCTCCCCCCTCAAAGAAAACAAAAAGAAAAAAACAGTCCCTGTTATCCACTCAGGCATGCCGGTTAGTTGAGACTTCCGGTTTCCTGAGTTCCAGATAACGGGGACTTTGCTGTAGATATTTTTTTTTATCATTTAGTTGCTGAAAATCTGCAAAAAATCAGGACTAAAGGGTTATACACGCTCTCAATCAAGGTCGTCCGGTGGGGACTGGCGACATTGCAGCGCTGAAGCGGTGCAGAAGCAAGCGACATGTTCTGTTCTATACAGGGGGAGGCGCGGGAGTGGCGTGGCGGGCGGGGTAAACTGGGAGAGCAATGCTATGTCTCCTTAGCTTGGCCTAAGTTATCCACCAGGACGGATTGCGGGCCAAACGGTCGGGGGAGCATCAGGGGCTGCCTGGATTCTCAGTAGAGGCGATTGTTATCAGATGGGTTTCATCTGGCATAAATGGCTATAAAGGTAGGCCAGAGAGATAGCAGTAGGTTGGCACTAGAGCGTGGATACATACGTATAATGAACAGGGCAGCCATCAGGGGGGTACAACTGACAATGCAGTGAGGGGCCCAGGGCTTCGAGGGGCCCTGGCCCCCCCCCCCCTCCCAAAGCGCTGGAAGGGCCACATGTGCTGGCTGCGGGCCTGTGGCTCACTAACCAGCATACCGTGTTCCAGCACTGAGAGAAGAGAGACATCAGCGCTTGAACATGGGGAGCAGATGAGTGAGCCCGCTACAGTGGACTTTCTATACTTGGGCAACCCCGATATCTGGCTACAGGCTACCTATACTGGCCTACCACTAATACCTGGCTTCCTATACTGGGGCTGGAACCACCTATGCCTTGCTACTTATACTGGGAACCACCCATACCAGGCTACCTATACTCGGGGCAACTATACCAGGCTACTTATGCTAGGGCACCAACTATAGTTGAATACCTATACTGGGGCACTTGTATCTTGCTGGCCTTTACTGGGGCACCAGCTATACTAGGCTACCTATACTGGGGCACCAGCTACACCAGGCTACCTATACTGGGGGGAACCCTTCCTGGATACCTTCACTGGGGGCAGCTATACCTGGCTAGGGCAGGGGGACAAGAGGTAACACAGGAGGATAAAAGAGGCACAGGCGGAACAGAGGCGGACAAAAGAGGCACAGGAAGAAAAGAGGGGGACAAAAGAGAACGGATTAAGGATAAGAGCGGACCTACAAGTTCCTATCTCATTTGTTAACCGGGGGCTACCTGTATTTTGCTAGTATTTGGCTCCACCCACAACATGACATGGCCACGCCCACTTTCACGATCACGCTGTGCATGCCACTTTCTGTCAGAGCCATGCACATTTTTTGCCACAGCGCACTTCGCGCAGAAACGGGTGTGGGGTGGCTAGTGGGCGGACACAGCAACCAGTGGGTGGGCCTAGGGAGGGGGGGGGGGGGGGCAGGCCTGATGATGCGTGAGGGGCCCCAAAATTTCTGATGGCAGCCCTGATAACAAATATGCACTAGTGGGTCTAAGCGTGCCTCTTCCTAAGCATACTCCATCAGCGTGCTCTAGCCAACAGACATTGGATGTAGGCAGGTAGAGAGAAGAGAGGCTGGCACTGCTGCAGTTGCTTATTTTATTGTTGCAAAAATATTCATAAGTGCAAACTTCAAAACGTATATTGAATAAATAGTACACCTACCAAAGGTGAGAGGAGGCGTGGTGGTGGTGGGCGCTGGGTACAGGATGCCTGACGGCCGTCAGGCATCCTGTACCCAGCACCCACCATTACCGTACCTCCTCTCACCTTTGGTAAGTAGCCTCCGTAGAAGTGCAGCAGTGTGCAAAATGGTCGTCAAGCATCCTGTACCCAGCACCCACCACCACCACCGTGCCTCCTCTTACCTCTGGTAAGTAGCCTCCGTAGAAGCGCAGCAGTGTGCAAAATGGTCATCAAGCATCCTGTACCCAGCACCCACCACCACCACCACCACCGTGCCTCCTCTCACCTCTGGTAAGTAGCCTCCGTAGAAATGGTCTTCAGGCATCCTGTACCCAGCACCCACTAGTGTTGGGCGAACATCTAGATGTTCGGGTTCGGGCCGAACAGGCCGAACATGGCCGCGATGTTCGGGTGTTCGACCCGAACTCCGAACATAATGGAAGTCAATGGGGACCCGAACTTTTGTGGTTTGTAAAGCCTCCTTACATGCTACATACCCCAAATTTACAGGGTATGTGCACCTTGGGAGTGGGTACAAGAGGAAAAAAAAATTTAGCAAAAAGAGCTTATAGTTTTTGAGAAAATCGATTTTAAAGTTTCAAAGGGAAAACTGTCTTTTAAATGCGGGAAATGTCTGTTTTCTTTGCACAGGTAACATGCTTTTTGTCGGCATGCAGTCATAAATGTAATACATATAAGAGGTTCCAGGAAAAGGGACCGGTAATGCTAACCCAGCAGCAGCACACGTGATGGAACAGGAGGAGGGTGGCGCAGGAGGAGAAGGCCACGCTTTGAGACACAACAACCCAGGCCTTGCATGAGGACAAGAAGCGTGCGGATAGCATGCTTTGTACCACCATGCAGTCATAAATGTAATAAAGATAAGTGGTTCAATAAACAGGGACCACGCGGCAACGCTAACCCAGCAGCAGCACACGTGATGGAACAGGAGGAGGCGCAGGAGGAGAAGGCCACGCTTTGTGAGACACAACAACCCAGGCCTTGCATGAGGACAAAAAGCGTGCGGATAGCATGCTTTGTACCGCCATGTAGTCATAAATGTAATAAAGATAAGAGGTTCCATAAACAGGGACCGGCAACGGTAACCCAGCAGCAGCAGCAGCAGCAGCAGCACACGTGATGGAACAGGAGGAGGCGCAGGAGGAGAAGGCCACGCTTTGTGAGACACAACAACCCAGGCCTTGCATGAGGACAAAAAGCGTGCGGATAGCATGCTTTGTACCGCCATGTAGTCATAAATGTAATAAAGATAAGAGGTTCCATAAACAGGGACCGGCAACGGTAACCCAGCAGCAGCAGCACACGTGATGGAACAGGAGGAGGCGCAGGAGGAGAAGGCCACGCTTTGTGAGACACAACAACCCAGGCCTTGCATGAGGACAAAAAGCGTGCGGATATAGCAGCAATGCTTTTTGCCGCCATGCAGTCATAAATGTAATACAGATGAGAGGTTCAATAAACAGGGACCGGAAACGCTAAACCATCCCAGATGTTCATCGGTCATGTTACTTGGTTGGGGTCCAGGAGTGTTGCGTAGTCGTTTCCAATCCAGGATTGATTCATTTTAATTTGAGTCAGACGGTCTGCATTTTCTGTGGAGAGGCGGATACGCCGATCTGTGATGATGCCTCCGGCAGCACTGAAACAGCGTTCCGACATAACGCTGGCTGCCGGGCAAGCCAGCACCTCTATTGCGTACATTGCCAGTTCGTGCCAGGTGTCTAGCTTCATGCCCGGTTTCAGGTCCAGCGGTGCCAGCCACAAATCCGTCTGTTCCTTTATTCCCCTCCAAATTTCCTCCCCTGTGTGCTGCATATCCCCAAGGCAGATCAGCTTCAGCAACGCTTGCTGACGCATGCCAACAGCTGTGCTGCACTGCTTCCACGATCCTACTGCTGCTGGTGCTGGGTTAGCATTTCCGGATGAGGTACAGCTTTGAGATGCGTTGGAGGAGAAGGAGTCAGAGAGGTAGGTGCTGCTGTTGTTATCCAGCTGTTTGCGGCGTGGGCAACACCCGCGCCGTAGCAGGTGAGGAATCGCTGCCAGGCTCCACAAGGTTCACCCAGTGCGCGGTAAGGGAGATGTATCGACCCTGGCCGAACGCACTCGTCCAGGTGTCAGTGGTGAGGTGAACCTTGCAGGCAACGGCATTCTTCAAGCTTCGGGTTATTTAGCTGACCACGTGCTCATGCAACTCAGGCACTGCAGAGCGCGCAAAGTGGTAGCGGCTGGGAACCACGTAACGTGGGATGGCCACTGACATCATGCCCTTGAAGCTGTTTGTCTCCACCACTCGATATGGCAGCATTTCGCAGGCCAGAAGCTTGGCTATGCTGGCTGGCTGTTACTGCCACGGCCCGGGGGTCATTTGCTGGCAATTTCCTCTTGTGCTCAAACATCTCAGAGACAGACAACTCAACCGTAGCGCTGCACACTGAAGGGCTGTTGGTTGTTGTGTTTGATGAACACTGGGAGACCTCAAGAGCACTAGTCCGGAAAGTGACAGTGTCAGCATCGTCTGATGTTTGTGAATGTTGTGAACCACGCAATGGCTGGGCTACTGCTGCTGCTGAGGCGGGTCTGGTGGTGAGTCTGGTGAACCCAAGGGAGGCAGTGTTGCTGGTGGTACCCTGTCCTGCCGCGTTTGCCCACAGAGTGGGATGTTTGGATAGAATGTGGCGGCTCATGCTGGTGGTGGAGAGGTTGTTAATACTTTTCCCCCTGCTCAGGCGGGTCTTGCACACCTTGCAAATCGCCATGGTAACATCCTCAGTGCAGTCTTCAAAGAAAGCCCAGACTTTAACTGGCTGAGGACTCGGACCTCGTGCGTGATGTGCTGGTGCTGCTTAACCCACTGCTGGACGCTTGAGAGGTCATCCAAGTAATTATCTGGTCCTGTTCTTTTGGATCTGTGAGGGTTGTTGTCCTGGACAACATGGGCAGTATTGAGTGGGTTTTCTTGGGTGCTCCCCTGTGGCCTGTACGTGAACCGTCAGGGGAAACACCTCTTCCCTTGCCCCTCCCTCTTTCACCGGATTTCTTCCTCATTTCACTTATCCTTAAAGTACACGCTGACTGGCAGCAGTACAGTGGCAGTACAGAAATGCTATACAGTGGTGGGTGAGCGGTGTACCACTATTGTCAGCAGTGACACAGAGCACAATGCTATACAGTGGCGGGTGAGCGGTGTACTACTGTTCCCAGCAGACACAGAGTGGAAGTAAACACAATGCTATATAGTGTGGCTGAGCCGTGTACACAGAGTGGCATTAAACACAATGCTATATAGTCTGCTATATAGTCACCCCGAACAGGGTGATGTTCTGCAGAACCCGAACAGTGGCAAACACTGTTCGCCCAACACTACTGGGAGGGAACGCAGATTTTAGTACCTAAACACACGATACAACATGTTTTCCGGGGTCGGACTCTGAGGCACATACAGATGGTCCCGATCATCATCCTCATCATACAACTCTTCTCCTGAGTCTGACCCACCCACCACCTCTGCCACCCCAACATCCCCAGACACAGACCCCTCATCGTCCTCAACATTAACTTGGGATGCTGGCCTGAGCCAGACCTCCTCCTCCACATCAGGCCCCATCATCTCCTCAATGGCAGCCCTCATTAATCGCTCTGGCGACGGACTGATGGACACAACGTTCTCCTCCGGGGAGGGCTGCTGCTGACCACTGGCTGCTGGGGTGGATGTTATAGCTTGCGTGGGGCGTTGGCTGTTGCTGTTGTTGGGAGTGCTGCTCACAGCGGAGGTCTCTGGGGAACTCATGTTGAGCTCATATAGTGGTTGACGGTGAGTGGAGTATTACTGATCCCAGCAATATACACACTGACTGGCAGAGTACGCAATGCTATATAGTGTGGCTGAGCGGTGTACACAGAGTGGCAGTAAACACAATGCTATATAGTCTGGCTGAGCGAGCGGTGTACTACTGTTCCCAGCAGAATCAGAGTGGCAGTAAACAATGGTATATAGTCTGGCTGAGCGGTGTACACAGAGTGTCAGTAAACAATGGTATATAGTCTGGCTGAGCGAGCGGTGTACTACTGTTCCCAGCAGAATCAGAGTGGCAGTAAACAATGGTATATAGTCTGGCTGAGCGGTGTACACAGAGTGTCAGTAAACAATGGTATATAGTCTGGCTGAGCGGTGTACACACAATGCTATATAGTCTGCTATATAGTGTCAGTAAACAATGGTATATAGTCTGGCTGAGCGAGCGGTGTACTACTGTTCCCAGCAGAATCAGAGTGGCAGTAAACAATGGTATATAGTCTGGCTGAGCGGTGTACACAGAGTGTCAGTAAACAATGGTATATAGTCTGGCTGAGCGAGCGGTGTACTACTGTTCCCAGCAGAATCAGAGTGGCAGTAAACAATGGTATATAGTCTGGCTGAGCGGTGTACACAGAGTGTCAGTAAACAATGGTATATAGTCTGGCTGAGCGGTGTACACAGAGTGTCAGTAAACAATGGTATATAGTCTGGCTGAGCGGTGTACACAGAGTGGCAGTAAACACAATGCTATATACTCTGGCTGAGCGAGCGGTGTACTACTGTTCCCAGCAGACACAGAACAGTAAACAGAATGCTATATAGTGTGGCTGAGCGAGCGGTGTACCACTATTCCCAGCAGACACAGAACAGTAAACAGAATGCTATATAGTGTGGCTGAGCGAGCGGTGTACCACTATTCCCAGCAGACACAGAACAGTAAACAGAATGCTATATAGTGTGGCTGAGCGAGCGGTGTACCACTATTCCCAGCAGACACAGAACAGTGAACAGAATGCTATATAGTGTGGCTGAGCGAGCGGTGTACCACTATTCCCAGCAGACACAGAACAGTGAACAGAATGCTATATAGTGTGGCTGAGCGAGCGGTGTACCACTATTCCCAGCAGACACAGAACAGTGAACAGAATGCTATATAGTGTGGATGAGCGAGCGGTGTACCACTATTCCCAGCAGACACAGAACAGTAAACAGAATGCTATATAGTGTGGCTGAGCGAGCGGTGTACCACTATTCCCAGCAGACACAGAACAGTGAACAGAATGCTATATAGTGTGGCTGAGCGAGCGGTTTACCACTATTCCCAGCAGACACAGAACAGTGAACAGAATGCTATATAGTGTGGCTGAGCGAGCGGTGTACCACTATTCCCAGCAGACACAGAACAGTAAACAGAATGCTATATAGTGTGGCTGAGCGAGCGGTGTACCACTATTCCCAGCAGACACAGAACAGTAAACAGAATGCTATATAGTGTGGCTGAGCGAGCGGTGTACCACTATTCCAAGCAGACACAGAACAGTGAACAGAATGCTATATAGTGTGGCTGAGCGAGCGGTGTACCACTATTCCCAGCAGACACAGAGTGGCAGTAAACAGAATGCTATATAGTGTGGCTGAGCGAGGTACACAGAGTGGCAGTAAACAGAATGCTATATAGTGTGGCTGAGCAAGCGGTGTACTACTATTCCCAGCAGACACAGAGTGGCAGTAAACAGAATGCTATATAGTGTGGCTGAGCGAGGTACACAGAGTGGCAGTAAACAGAATGCTATATAGTGTGGCTGAGCAAGCGGTGTACTACTGTTCCCAGCAGTGACACAATGACAGGGGGGACCCTGGCTAGCGTGGCTGGAGCGCGAACTACCCTGCCTGCCTACCCAAAGCTAAACCCACAGACAAATGGCGGAGATATGACGTGGTTCGGGTATTTATTTACCCGAACCACGTGACAGTTCGGCCAATCAGAGCGCGTTCGGGTCCGAACCACGTGACCCGTTCGGCCAATCACAGCGCTAGCCGAACGTTCGGGGAACGTTCGGCCATGCGCTCTTAGTTCGGCCATATGGCCGAACGGTTTGGCCGAGCACCGTCAGGTGTTCGGCCGAACTCGAACATCACCCGAACAGGGTGATGTTCTGCAGAACCCGAACAGTGGCGAACACTGTTCGCCCAACACTAGCACCCACCACCACCGTGCCTCCTCTCACCTCTGGTAAGTAGCCTCCGTAGAAATGGTCTTCAGGCATCCTGTACCCAGCACCCACCACCACCGTGCCTCCTCTCACCTTTGGTATGTGTACTATTTATTCAATATACCTTTTGAAGTTTGCACTTATGAATACTTTTGCAACAATAAAATAAACAACTGCAGCAGTGCCAGCCTCTCTGCAACTGCTCAGATGTACACACATATGAAACTAGAATCTACCTTAAATAAAGCAGTCCCTGATGCCCCGCCTGCGATCAGCATGTCGGACAGACCTGGCCGAAAGCATCGTTCTCCTCGCTTACTCCACCCACTCAGTGATGCTCTGCTTCATAGGCCCTTCAATAGAACACATCTCTTGCCTCCAGGCCCCGCCCAAGCGAATGAGTCGTTTGTGTATCAAGTACCATGTTTTTTCCTGGTTTCCAATAGCTATAATAGCTGCCATGCCCCGCCCCCTTTCTTCTAGGTGCCTATTATTTATCCAGGAGAGGGTGTGAAGATAGCATATGTGACTTCTGTAAACTCTTTGAAGCATGGTGACCTATGTACCTACCTCCCCCTGCTGATGAAAGCTTTTGTTTGCTCTCTGCTAATGTGTGCAATAAAATAATTACATTAATCCTTATCTGGCTGAACCTTCTGTGGTCAGACAGGCCTCTGAAGTAGGCTAATAAGACCCTCTGCTAAACTTTTAAATGTAAAAAGAAGAGATCTTTTTTTTTTTTTTTAATGAATGAGCCACACTGTTTACATACATATTAAATGTGCTATTCAGATGCCCTGGGTGCAAAAAAACGGTGCTTGGTTCACTGTATCGAAGATGACTTGTGAGTGTGACATGATGAGTTTGACACATGTACAGGATCTTCTCAAAAAATTAGCATATTGTGATAAAGTTCATTATTTTCTGTAATGTACTGATAAACATTAGACTTTCATATATTTTATATTCAAATACACACAACTGAAGTAGTTCAAGCCTTTTATTGTTTTAATATTGATGATTTTGGCATACAGCTCATGAAAACCCAAAATTCCTATCTCAAAAAATTAGCATATTTCATCCGACCAATAAAAGAAAAGTGTTTTTAAAACAAAAAAAGTCAACCTTCAAATAATTATGTTCAGTTATGCAGTCAATACTTGGTCAGGAATCCTTTTGCAGAAATGACTGCTTCAATGCGGCGTGGCATGGAGGCAATCAGGCAGGTGGCACTGCTCAGGTGTTATGGAGGCCCAGGATGCTTCCATAGCGGCCTTAAGATCATCCAGAGTGTTGGGTCTTGCGTCTCTCAACTTTCTCTTCACAATATCCCACAGATTCTCTATGGGGTTCAGGTCAGGAGAGTTGGCAGGCCAATTGAGCACAGCAATACCATGGTCGGTAAACCATTTACCAGTGGTTTTGGCACTGTGAGCAGGTGCCAGGTCGTGCCGAAAAATGAAATCTTCATCTCCATAAAGCTTTTCAGCAGATGAAAGCATGAACCCACTTTTGAACCAGAAACAGCGGCAGAAGCGCCTGACCTGGGCTACAGAGAAGCAGCACTGGACTGTTGCTCAGTGGTCCAAAGTATTTTTTACGGATAAAAGCAACTTTTACATGTCATTCGGAAATCAAGGTGCCAGAGTCTGGAGGAAGACTGGGGAGAGGGAAATGCCAAAATGCCTGAAGTCCAGTGTCAAGTACCCACAGTCAGTGATGGTCTGGGGTGCCATGTCAGCTGCTGGTGTTGGTCCACTGTGTTTTATCAAGGGCAGGGTCAATGCAGCTAGCTATCAGGAGATTTTGGAGCACTTCATGCTTCCATCTGCTGAAAAGCTTTATGGAGATGAAGATTTCATTTTTCAGCACGACCTGGCACCTGCTTACAGTGCCAAAACCACTGGTAAATGGTTTACTGACCATGGTATTACTGTGCTCAATTGGCCTACCAACTCTCCTGACCTGAACCCCATAGAGAATCTGTGGGATATTGTGAAGAGAAAGTTGAGAGACGTAAGACCCAACACTCTGGATGAGCTTAAGGCCGCTATCGAAGCATCCTGGGCCTCCGTAACACCTGAGCAGTGCCACAGGCTGATTGCCTCCATGTCACGCCGCATTGAAGCAGTCATTTCTGCAAAAGGATTCCCGACCAAGTATTGAGTGCATAACTGAACATAATTATTTGAAGGTTGACTTTTTTTGTTTTAAAAACACTTTTCTTTTATTGGTCGGATGAAATATGCTAATTTTTTGAGATAGGAATTTTGGGTTTTCATGAGCTGTATGCCAAAATCATCAATATTAAAACAATAAGGCCCCGTTCAGACTGCAGAACGCAGACCGCAACGCATGCGGACCGCAACGCGTACGAACGCACGCCATCCGCGTTCGTATGCGTTGCGTGGCTGATCCCATCACTGAAAAGTGAATGGGACAGCCATGCGTTTTTACAAAAAATGCGTGCAGCATGCGTTTCCGGACCGCACAGGTCCGGAACGCATGCAGTGTGAACATCAGACATTGCACTCTATGCAATGTCTGATGTCGTGCGTGTCGGCCACCTGCACGCGTTTCCAAAACGCGGCTGGAAACGCGTGCAGTGTGAACGGGGCCTTAAAGGCTTGAACTACTTCAGTTGCGTATATTTGAATATAAAATATATGAAAGTCTAATGTTTATCAGTACATTACAGAAAATAATGAACTTTATCACAATATGCTAATTTTTTGAGAAGATCCTGTATGTACAGTGCCAAGCATAAAAAATAACTATGCAGTGTTCCTTTTCTTCTTTTTTCCTGCCTGAAAGAGTTAACTATTCAGGTATGCAAGTGACAGTTTCTTTATAGTCGGGACCTAGTCAGACTATATACTGACCCCTAATTAATACCAGATGAAGGGTGGGTTAATGTTAGGCATACATGAGGGGGTTGGTTATATTAGACGCAGGTAGGGATGGTTAACGCAAGGCTTGAAGAGGGGGGGGGGGGGGGGGCAGAGTGGGTCTTACTTAGGGGGAGTTAAAGTAAGAGAGTACTTTTCCAGTATTGTAATGGCCAGAACACCAGGGGCAAACCCAGGATTTTTAAGGGGGGGATTCCTGAGCGGTCTCCCTCAGCCACGCATAATACAGTATAATAATATGGTAGGACATCATGCTGGGTACACACAATACAATTTCCCATCTGACCGACAGGTTCTAACAATTGTTTTCTAAATGTCAGATCTGCTCCCGATCGACAATGGGATCGATCAGGAACAGTTTGTATACAGATAATAATGAGGACAGCTGACATTGGTAATGAGGGGAAAGTGAAACATTCACCCAACAGTAGCACAGGGCTGTGCTCATACCTGACTCTGTTATGTTCCCCAGAGCTGCTCCATGCTCTGTACACATGCTGCTGCTCTATCCAAAGTCAACTGTAGCAGGGAAAGAAAGGGGGCAGTGCTGTGAGCTGCACGATGTCTGCAGATATTCTGGTGTCTCAACGTGTGCCTGTCCCCAGACACTGCACCAGTTCTGGTCTGAGGGGGGATTCTGGGCAGCTGTAATCCCCCCCTGCGTTTGCCTATGAACACCTCGTAAATAGGTGCTTTGGGCAGAAATTCAATATTGTTTTGTGACAGGGAGGAGCTAACTGGACTATATAATGAACACACAGCGTTCTGTTTGAGCCACAGTTGGGCCGGTTCAGATAGGAAACCCCGTGCATGCGCAGACCTGTCACGCCGGCCGCCGTGATGACGCGAAGCGGCTGGCGTGATGACGCATGCGTCATTAACCAGGAAGAGCCGGCACAGGGTGACGCCGGTAACGGAGGCCGGCGGAGGCTGAAGGAGAGGAGCCAGGAGGACGCCTGGGGACCTCGCCGCCAACGGTGAGCTGGAAGAAGCCCCAGGTAAGTGTACTCTATTAATTTTAGGCACTGCTCGGAGTCCCTTTAAACAGTCTACTATTCCAGAGCTGTCCAATCAAGGGACACTTTCTAAAGGTGGCCACACACAATACAATAAAATGATCAGATTTTATGGTAATTCGATAAAAATGATCTGATCTCCCGAAAAAATCTAAAGCTTTTTTTTCATTCGACTGAAAAATCCGATCGGAGTTCCCGTTTTCTTCTATTTTAATCGATCCGGAATACCAGATATTTTTCTTCAATCTTTCTGAAGATTGTATGGTGTGTGTTGGATTGTCAATTTATTAATATACACACCCTAGCAATTTTGTCAGAGTTTTCCAATCATTTTTATAATAATTGGGGGAAAAATTGAACATAGGTATGTGGTACATTGGTCATATTTTTGAAATGTTACAATCAGTCAGAAAAATTTGATTGCAATTCTTAAATTGAACAGATATTTAAAAAATTGTATAGTGTGTGGCCACCTTTAGACAGCCAGGCCAGAACCAGTGGATTGTGCCTCTGTCAATGGGTCAATGTCGGCCTCAGCAGGCAAAACATCCATCGCTACCCCAATTGGAAGTCAGGGGCGTAGCAATAGGGGTTGCAGAGGTTGCAACCGCATCGGGGCCCTTGGGCCAGAGGGGCCCCGAGGGGCCCTCCCTCAACTACAGTATTAGTTCTCTATTGGTCCTGTGCTCATAGATGTAGATGCTTTTAATAGTGGTAATCATTAACAAACTGCTCCCTGTCCACTTCTTGCACCTCTGACACTGTAGTTGCCATTGGCAGGTTTTGATGCGCCATATCAATTGTTATGTATAGAGTGCATGGGGGGGCCCCATTGTAAAACTTGAATCGGGGCCCACAGCTCCTTAGCTACGCCACTGTTGGAAGTTAATTATTAGTGATTGATCTACCATTCAATCTCAATTAGGTGTTAACTGAAACTCGATTAGGAATCATTGAAACAGCTGGCAATGTCCCGCTCAATGCAGCATAGTGACGCCACTGCTGTCATTCCTCTCCCCATTCACTCAATGCAAATGTACTACTCCCTTTCAATCGATAAACTGCCCAAAATCAATCGGAAATGAAATGATCAGATATGCTAGAGGCAATGAATCACCAGCTAATCATCTCACAATGACTGAATACAGAAAGCCCTGCCACTTACAAACAACTCGAAGTACAAACGTCTCTTGCATGCATGTATGCAACGTATACTGCAAAGTCCCGGATATCCAGCACATGTGCTTGAGCAACCGGCCAAAAAAGCACAAACCTCCCCCACTGCAGTGTGTGATCTGGCATTGTATTACTACCTGTACTGTGTTGTGTACCGTATTGCTTGTTACTTGTATTGTGTTATTGTATCTTATTGCTTACTACCTGTATTGTGTTGTTAGTCACCCCTGTCTGTAATTTGTGTATTGTACAGCGCTGCGTAATATGTTGGCGCTATATAAATCCAATTATTAATAATAATAATAATAATAATGTATGTACGTGACTTCTGCCAAAAGAAAAGTGTTTGTTTTATTAAAGAAAATCTGTAGCATAAAAAATAAGTCTAAGGGCCCATTGCACACCAAAAACCTCTAGCAGATCTGCAAAACGCTGGCGGTTTTTGAAGCAGATTGTCAGAGTGATTCTAGGCATGTTTAGAGAGAATTTCTAAACATGCCTAGTGTTTTTTGGAGCGTTTTTGTGTAGCAGATTTCATATATTGTTACAGTAAAGCTGTAACTGAACAGCTTATGTAACAAAAACGTTTGGAAAACCGCTCTGATCTAGCGGTTTTCAGAGCGGTTTTCCACTTTCCTATACTTAACATTGAGGCAGAAACACCCCCGAAATTTAAAAAATGCTGCAGGACAGGAGTTTGCATTGGGGGAAAAATGAACCGCTCTGGTGTGCAGTAGCCCATTCACTTTCATTAGCCAAGCGGTTTTCCCCCTGCAAGCGTTTTAAAAAAACGCTTCAGAACCGCTCTGGTGTGCACCATCCCTGATACTTACTTACAGAGAGGGAAGGCTCTGGATCCTATTGGTCCCCTTGTTCCGGCGCTGTCCCCCAGTGACGTTTATGATGCCTCTGGAAACCTTCGGACGGCTTTAGGAGCCCAAGTGTTCCCGAAGAATGGCAGCTTCGTACTATGTATACGCAAGTGCGCGCTCTCGCATGTGTAGTACGGAGCCACTCATGTTTGGGAGCACTTGGGGACACGAGTGGGAGGCCCCAAAGACGTATTCGATCGGTTGGTCAAATGTGGAATGGGGGTGACAGTGTTGGAATGAGGGGACAGGGAAGGCTCAAATCCTTCCCTCTCTGTAGATAAGTAATTTGTATGTTTTTCCTATGTCTGCGTGGGTTTCCTCCGCAGGGCCGGCGCTACCATTAAGGCAAAGGAAAAAAAAAATAAAACGGGAAACCGAGAGCCCAATATAGTGCAGTATGTCAGAATAGTTTGATAAAATGATAAAGTGAGAAAGATTATACTCACAAACATGGGTTACCGTCCAGGTAACCACTATAAAGGCAGGTGAGGAGATTAAGCCTGTCCTCACTCAGGGCTAAGAAGTCGCTCTCTGTAGGATTGAGAAAAGGAGGTAGCACTCCCATCCACCAGGAGTGGACGCAATGGATTTGTGTGTTGTACAGAGGCGCCAGCAGGATAAAAATTCATAAAATTTTTAAAAATTGTATGGAGGAAGTGGTGGGCTAGCCTCCACAAACAAACAGACATCCTGTTGTTATATAAATATACAAATTTATTATACGACGTCCTGTTGTTATATAAATATACAAATTTATTATACGATACCCCACAAAGGAAATGCAACGCGTTTCGCAGGTCAAGCCCGCTTCATCAGGCAAACAAGGGGTTAACTGTTGGTAAAAGTATTCATGTCTTTTACCAACAGTTAACCCCTTGTTTGCCTGATGAAGCGGGCTTGACCTGCGAAACGCGTTGCATTTCCTTTGTGGGGTATCGTATAATAAATTTGTATATTTATATAACAACAGGACGTCTGTTTGTTTGTGGAGGCTAGCCCACCACTTCCTCCATACAATTTTTAAAAATTTTATGAATTTTTATCCTGCTGGCGCCTCTGTACAACACACAAATTAAGGCAAAGGAGGCAGCTGCCCCAGGGCCCCAGAGCTTGTAGGGGCCCCCAGTGGCTACAAGAGGAAAAAAAATTTCAAATCGGCCTTATAGTTTTTGAGAAAATCGATTTTAAAGTTTCAAAGGAAAAAAAACACATTTAAAAACCTGTCGACTTTAATGGTTAATAGCAAATCCACCTTAAATGCTAGAAACCCTAAATTTGCAGGATATGTTAAGAAGATCATTAGGAATAAGAGGAAAAAACAATTTTTTAAAAAGACCTTATAGTTTTTGAGAAAATCGATTTTAAAGTTTAGAAGGAAAAAAGTATAGTTTTAAATGCGGTAAATATAACTTTTAGTAGCAAACCTAACAGTAGTGTAATTTTACATGCATCAGACGAAAGCGCAATAAATTTCCTGACGGGGTTTCCAGGGGGGTCTATACGCAGCCGCAGCGCTTTGGCCAGGGATCGCTATACAGCCGCAATATGGCTGTATGAAGATCCCTGGCATTTTTTTCTATTTTCCCAATTTTTTTTTTATGTTTACAGTGTGGGAATTTAAAAAAAAAAAAAATTATGTGGGGTCCCCCCCTCCTGAAACTTTTTAACCCCTTGTCCCCCATGCAGGCTGGGATAGCCAGAATGTGGAGCTCTGACCAATTGGGACTTCACACCCTGACTATACCAGCTGCAAAAAAGGTCCCCTAATGCCGATTTTTGTTCCGGGGTATATGTTGGGGGGGCCCCCCAGGTTTATTTTGCCCTGGGGCCCCATTGTTTCTTAAACCGGCCCTGTTCCTCCGGGCACTCCGGTTTCCCAAAAACATACAAATAAGTTAATTGGCTTCCCCCTAAATTGGCCCTAGATAAATACACCACATGATATAGACATATGACTTTGGCAGGGATTAGATTGTGAGCCCCTCTGAGGCTGGGTTCACATATGACATAGCGTGAGAAAGTAACATTTTCGGATGGTGCATTTGCGATTTGCTATTGCGGTTTTACTGAGTTTTTGCTGCATTCTGCTTTTTCTTTTTTTACGCAGATGCGTTTCCGGGTTTGCTAACAGAAAGCGCATATGCGTTTTGTATGAGTTTTTTTTAATTTATGCAAATCACTAGGAAGACAACAGGAAGCTGAAACACATCACAGATCTTTACTTTTTAATGAAAAACGCATAAAAAAAATCACATGAAAAACACAATGAATATGCGTTACCATAGACTTTCATGATGTGCGTTTTGGCAGCCAGCCTGCATATTATATAACACTACCAGCGTCTGCAGAACGTTTACTGTAAATGGCAAGCGCAATGCTGGTACTTCTGCATCCCATAGACCAGGGGTCAGGAACCTTTTTGGCTGAGAGAGCCATAAACACCATATATTTTAAAATGTAATTCCGTGAGAGCCATATAATATGTTTGAAACTGGGACAGTGCACATGCATAGCAGAGGGCTCACGTCCCTGTTGCTATGGTGATGTGTATACAGTTGATCCTCCGGGCAGTGGAAGTGTCAGACGCGTCTTCAGCTTCTCTTGGGCATCAGCAACATCAGCAATTTCCCCGAGAGCCAGAAAGGAGAAATACCAACTAAGGGCTCAGCCACACTATAACGCTTTTCCATGCACTCTGTGACTGATTAGCACTTTCTGAGCACTTTTTAAAAATCGCTCTCATTCACTTTCATTAAAATAGCGGTAAAAATTGCCGCGATCGCATATGTGAAAAATTGCTGCAATTTTTACCGCAATTTTATTGAAAGTGAATGGGAGCGATTTTTAAAAAGCGCTCAGAAAGCGCTAATCATTCACAAGCGCTCAGAAAAGCGCTTATAGTGTGGCTGAGCCCTAACAGCTTGTACAATTAGCTAGCTGACTTGGGGGTTGATCCACTTTTTAGGAGGAGATCCCTGCACTTTGGCCCAATAGTTGCCTGTCAAGTGACAGGCAGCCTATTGGGCCAATCAAAGTGTGGGGATTACGTCCTACAAAGTCACTGGACCTGACAGGGCCCAGAGTGGGACAACTGAAGCAGCTGTTAGTTTTGGGGGGAGTGCAAGTAAGTCATTAGCCATCAAAAGAGCCACATCTGGCTCCTGAGCCATAGGTTCCCTACCCCTGCCATAGACTAACATTGCTGCATAAAACGCAGCATTTCCCGCTCCGCAAGTGTTTCTTGTTTAATTTGTACAGCACTGCAGAAGATGTCAGCACTATATGAATACTATTATTATTATTATTGATTTATAAACGCCAAACTTATTCTGCGGCGATGTACAAAGTAGGAAAACAAACAAGGGGTACCGAATTATCCACTGCTCCCATCGCTCTACCACAGCGGCTCCCCTCCTGGAATCCCTCCACTGGCTTCCTATGCAGTTCAGAATCAGATTCAAGATACTGTGTCTGACCTACAAATCTGTCCACAAAACCTTTCCAACCTACATTTCCAATCTTACCCAGAGGTACACACCTAGCCGCTCACTCCGCTCCTCCAATGAACTTCGCCTGACCGCCCCCCGTATCACCCAGTCCCATGCACGCCTCCAGGACTTCTCAAGAGCTGCTCCAACACTATGGAATTCCCTTCCTCCACCCATTAGGGCAGCCCCCTCCTTCAACATTTTCAAGAAGGTCCTCAAAACTCACCTTTTCACTCTGGCCTACTACCCTGCACAAGTGCTCTAAACCCACAGCTGAACTCTGGTCCCCTACCTTTCGTGTCCTTACCTCTCCCTCTAGATTGTAAGCCTTTGGGCAGAGTCCTCCTCCTATTGTGTCCTACCTGATCATGCACCTCCATTATGCTGGGAATACACGATGCGTTTTTGCCGTCGTTTTCCCTTTTGATCGATTCTACTCTCGATTCACTGCTCGATTCCCCTCTCGATTCCTTATCTTTTCTTATCAATTACATTCACTTGAATGAGGAGAATCGAAACGAAAGTAGAATCGACCAGATCCAACAGGTTGGAATTTATCTATCGAACCCATCTATCTAAAGTAAAAACTTAACGTGTATTCCCAGCATTACTGTGAACCCATGCTATGCATCTGAGTGAACCTAACTTGCCTAATCTCCATGCTCCATCCAGTGACTGACTAAGCATTACCTTGTACTCATACTGTGCTGCATGATCTGGTCTTTCTTGTATTCCTGTATTGTCATTTTGCTGTATGTCACCCCTAAATATTGTCTGTAACCTAAACTAATGTCCAGTGAAATATGTTGGCGCTTTATAAGTACAATAAATAAATAAATAATGATACAGACAATGATATACAGTAATATCAAATATGGACACTGGTACAGAATACAGAACTGGTGCTTACAATGACAGATGTATTATGATGAATAAAATGTATATCAGAACGCAAGCTATAAAATAGCAAATTCCAAGACACAAATGGGTGAGAGAACCCTGCCCTTGCAAGCTTACAATCTAATCATAAAAATCGCTTCAGATTTACTTTAATTTGCCTGAAATAATAGGATGATTTGGTAACACAGAAATGAGCCCTGCTGACTGGTCATGTTGTGGTGATTTCGGTGACAGGTCCTCTTTACTGGCGATTTATGGATGTTTATGGTATGCCTTGCTGTAAAGCACTGCTGATGAAGCTGGAGCTATAAATTGATATTATGCATATCTAAGTATAATGGATCTGTTTGCTGCAGCCATGAAAGCCGACACATCCTGCAACCTTTGGAGAGAACAGTCTGTACTAAGTGGTCCAGGAGGGAGGCAGATCAATAATTCAGATAAAATTAGTCAACACTTCCTGAGGAGTCAGAATGAGGCAAAACAAATTGCCTGGGGAGTGTGGTTTGGTTTGGAGGGGGGCGGCGGCTCAGCCACTGTGGTGGGGGTGGGGAGAGAAGGCCTAACGAGCGATTCCTCACATATGACAAATACTGAGCATAACACGGTCCTGCTGTCACCTCCCTGATGCTGCAAAGGCTGTAGTGACATAGAGGAGGCACTCAATTATTCAGGATAGCCAGTTTTATGCTAATTATCCTGGTTTCAGCATCAGAACATCCTATAGCTATGAATTGCTGTATATTATTGGTATATAGCCCCGCCCTCCCAGTGATGCTTAGGGTGCTGCATACACACATCCAATTATGATTGGCCAATTTTACCACTTTCATGCAGTATGAGGGCAAAGAGATTTTGTATGCTATGAACAGATTGCGTAGGTAAGCTCTCCTACTCCATGGAAATGGTGAAATTGGCCAATCATTGGCCAAACAAAATTGGATGTGTGTACCAGGCTTTAAGGACGGTACCTACTCTGCGGTTTTTCCGACAACCGTCAATATTTTTTAGCAACGAGCGATTGTTTCTGTGATCTTGCAATGTGGGTATGGACATGAACGATGTATGGTGATGCGAGATCTTTAAGACAGACACCAGGTGCACCATATGGGGAAGGGAGAGGTAAATACTAGACAACAGGTAATGCTACATGGCGAGGGGGAGGGGACCACTAGTCACCAGGCAACATTATATGGTGGGGGAGGGATAGACACCAGGTAATGTATGGGGGAAGGAGGCGGGACCATTAGACACCAGGTACTGTAGTGTGTGTGTGTGGGGGGGGGGGGGGCACAAGACACCAGGTAATGTTGTATGGGGGAGGGAGGGGGGACCTGTAGACTCCAGGTATCCGTACACCAGGGGTCAGGAACCTTTTTGGCTGAGAGAGCCATAAACACCACATATTTTAAAATGTAATTCTGTGAGAGCCATACAATATGTTTCAAACTGGGAAGTGCGCATGCGCAGCAGATGGCCATGTTGCCCTGGTGATGTGTATACAGCTGATCCGCCCGGCAGCGGAAGTGTCAGACACGTCTTCAGCTTCTCTTGGGTTTCAGCAACATCAGCAATTTCCCTGAGAACCAGACAGGAGAAATACAGACTAACAGCTTGTACAATTAGCTAGCTGACTTGGGGGTTGATTCACTTTGTAGGACGAGATCCCTGCACTTTGGCTGAACAGCCTATTGGGCCAATCAAAGTGCGGGGATCTCGTCCTACAAATTCACTGGACCTGACAGGGTCCAGAGTGGGACAATTGGAGCAGCCGTTCGATTTAAGGTAGTGCGAGTAAGTTAGTAGTGCATGCTACAGCAGTAGTGTGCACTACTTTGAAACTTTTACTTGCGCTGCCACCCTAAGCTATACTTGAGTAGTATACCTTAGTGAAATAACCCCTACTGACTTGTCTGTGAGCCAGATGTAGCCATCAAAAGAGCCACATCTGGCTCCCGAGCCGTAGGTTCCCTACCCCTGCCTTACACCGTTAACAAGCACCTTAACCACTTGCCGACCGCCCCCAGCCGATGGGCGGCGGCAAAGACTGGGCCCAAACGACCGCAATACGCCCATCGGCGGGGGCGGCTGCGGGAGTGGCTATGCGACGATCGCGTCATTCGTGACGCGATCAGCCGCCGGGGACTGGCTCCGCCCACCACTCGTAGTAACCCGCCGGCCGTTCGGAAGCGCCGGCGGGTTACTAGCACCCGGATCGCCGCATTTACTTTGTATAATAGGCTTTGTAATGTATACAAAGCCTATTATACTGGCTGCCTCCTGCCCTGGTGGTCCCAGTGTCCGAGGGACCACCAGGGCAGGCTGCAGCCACCCTAGTCTGCACCCAAGCACACTGATTTCCCCCCCCCCCCTGCCCCCTGATCGCCCACAGCACCCCTCAGACCCCCCCCCCCTGCCCATCCCCCAGACCACTGTTTGCACCCAGTCACCCCCCTAATCACCCATCAATCACTCCCTGTCACTATCTGTCAACGCTATTTTTTTTTTATCCCCCCCCCTGCCCACTGTCCCCTCCTGATCACCCCCCACCCCTCAGATTCTCCCCAGACCCCCCCCCCCCCCCCGTGTACTGTATGCATCTATCCCCCCTGATCACCTGTCAATCACCCGTCAATCACCCGTCAATCACCCGTCAATCACCCGTCAATCACCCGTCAATCACCCGTCAATCACCCCCTGTCACTGCTACCCATCAATCAGCCCCTAACCTGCCCCTTGCGGGCAATATGATCACCCACCCACACCAATAGATCGCCCGCAGATCCGACATCAGATCACCTCCCAAGTGCAGTGTTTACATCTCTTCTCTCCTCTAAACACCCACTAATTACCCATCAATCACCCATCAATCACCCCCTATCACCACCTGTCACTGTTACCCATCAGATCAGACCCTAATCTACCCCTTGCGGGCACCCAATCACCCGCCCACACGCTCAGATTGCCCTCAGACCCCCCTTTATCAATTCGCCAGTGCAATATTTACATCTGTTATTCCCTGTAATAACCCACTGATCACCTGTCAATCACCTATCAATCACCCCCTGTCACTGCCACCCATCAATCACCCCCTGTCACTGCCACCCATCAATCAGCCCCTAACCTGCCCCTTGCGGGCAATCTGATCACCCACCCACACCAATAGATCGCCCGCAGATCCGACATCAGATCACCTCCCAAGTGCAGTGTTTACATCTCTTCTCTCCTCTAAACACCCACTAATTACCCATCAATCACCTATCAATCACCCCCTATCACCACCTGTCACTGTTACCCATCAGATTAGACCCTAATCTACCCCTTGCGGGCACCCAATCACCCGCCCACACGCTCAGATTGCCCTCAGACCCCCCTTTATCAATTCGCCAGTGCAATATTTACATCTGTTATTCCCTGTAATAACCCACTGATCACCTGTCAATCACCTATCAATCACCCCCTGTCACTGCCACCCATCAATCACCCCCTGTCACTGCCACCCATCAATCAGCCCCTAACCTGCCCCTTGCGGGCAATCTGATCACCCACCCACACCAATAGATCGCCCGCAGATCCGACATCAGATCACCTCCCAAGTGCAGTGTTTACATCTCTTCTCTCCTCTAAACACCCACTAATTACCCATCAATCACCCCCTATCACCACCTGTCACTGTTACCCATCAGATTAGACCCTAATCTGCCCCTTGCGGGCACCCAATCACCCGCCCACACCTCAGAACGTCCTCAGACCCCAGCCCTGATCACCTCGCTAGTGCATTGCTTGCATCTATTTCCCCCCTCTAATCACACCTTGAGACACCCATAAATCACCTCCTGTCACCCCCTAGCACACCTACCCATCAGATCAGGCCCTAATTTGCCCCGTGTGGGCTCCTGATCACTCGGCCAAACCCTCAGGTCCCCCTCAGACCCCCTTCCGATCACCTCCCCAGTGCATTGATTGCATCTATTTTCCCCTCTAACCGCCCCCTGAGACACCCATCAATCACCTCCTGTCACCCCCCTAGCACTCCTATCCATCAGATCAGGCCCAAAACATCCTGTCATCTAAAAGGCCACCCTGCTTATGACCGGTTCCACAAAATTTGCCCCCTCATAGACCACCTGTCATCAAAATTTGCAGATGCTTATACCCCTGATCAGTCATTTTGAGAAATTTGGTTTCCAGACTACTCACAGTTTTGGGCCCGTAAAATGCCAGGGCAGTATAGGAACCCCACAAGTGACCCCATTTTAGAAAGAAGACACCCCAAGGTATTCTGTTAGGTGTATGATGAGTTCATAGAAGATTTTATTTTTTGTCAAAAGTTAGCGGAAATTAGATTTGTATTGTTTTTTTCACAAAGTGTCATTTTTCACTAACTTGTGACAAAAAATAAAATCTTCTATGAACTCACCATACCCCTAACGGAATACCTTGGGGTGTCTTCTCTCTAAAATGGGGTCACTTGTGGGGTTCCTATACTGCCCTGGCATTTTAGGGGCCCTAAACCGTGAGAAGTAGTCTAGAAAACAAATGCCTCAAAATGACCTGTGAATAGGACGTTGGGCTCCTTAGCGCACCTAGGCTGCAAAAAAGTGTCACACATGTGGTATCGCCATACTCAGGAGAAGTAGTATAATGTGTTTTGTGGTGTATTTTTACACATACCCATGCTGGGTGGGAGAAATCTCTCTGTAAATGGACAATTGTGTGTAAAAAAAAAATCAAAAATGTGTCATTTACAGAGATATTTCTCCCACCCAGCATGGTTATATGTAAAAATACACCACAAAACACATTATACTACTTCTTCTGAGTACGGCGATACCACATGTGTGACACTTTTTTGCAGCCTAACTGTGCTAAGGGGCCCAAAGTCCAATGAGTACCTTTAGGATTTCACAGGTCATTTTGAGACATTTGGGTTCAAGACTACTCCTCACGGTTTAGGGCCCCTAAAATGCCAGGGCAGTATAGGAACCCCACAAGTGACCCCATTTTAGAAAGAAGACACCCCAAGGTATTCTGTTAGGTGTATGATGAGTTCATAGAAGATTTTATTTTTTGTCACAAGTTAGCGGAAATTGATATGTATTGGTTTTTTTTTCACAAAGTGTCATTTTCCGCTAACTTGTGACAAAAAAAAAAATCTTCTATGAACTCACCATACTCCTAACAGAATACCTTGGGGTGTCTTCTTTCTAAAATGGGGTCACTTGTGGGGTTCCTATACTGCCCTGGCATTTTAGGGGCCCTAAACCGTGAGCAGTAGTCTAGAATCCAAATGCCTCAAAATGACCTGTGAATAGGACGTTAGGCCCCTTAGCGCACCTAGGTTGCAAAAACGTGTCACACATGTGGTATCGCCGTACTCAGAAGAAGTAGTATATTGTGTTTTGGGGTGTATTTTTACACATACCCATGCTGGGTGGGAGAAATATCTCTGTAAAAGGACAATTGTGTGTAAAAAAAATCAAACAATTGTCATTTACAGAGATATTTCTCCCACCCAGCATGGGTATGTGTAAAAATACACCCCAAAACACATTATACTACTTCTCCTGAGTACGGTGGTACCACATGTGTGGCACTTTTTTGCACCCTAAGTGCGCTAAGAGGCCCAAAGTCCAATGAGTACCTTTAGGATTTCACAGGTCATTTTGCGACATTTGGTTTCAAGACTACTCCTCACGGTTTAGGGCCCCTAAAATGCCAGGGCAGTATAGGAACCCCACAAATGACCCCATTTTGGAAAGAAGACACCCCAAGGTATTTCGTTAGGAGTATGGTGAGTTCATAGAAGATTTTATTTTTTGTCACAAGTTAGCGGAAAATGACACTTTGTGAAAAAAAACAATTAAAATCAATTTCCGCTAACTTGTGACAAAAAAAAAAAATCTTCTATGAACTCACCATCCTCCTAACGGAATACCTTGGGGTGTCTTCTTTCTAAAATGGGGTAATTTGTGGGGTTCCTATACTGTCCTGGCATTTTAGGGGCCCTAAACCGTGAGGAGTAGTCTTGAAACGAAATTTCTCAAAATGACCTGTGAAATACTAAAGGTACTCATTGAACTTTGGGCCCCTTAGCGCAGTTAGGATGCAAAAAAGTGCCACACATGTGGTATCGCCGTACTCAGGAGAAGTAGTATAATGTGTTTTGGGGTGTATTTTTCCACATACCCATGCTGAGTGGGAGAAATATCTCTATAAATAGACAATTGTGTGTAAAAAAAATAAAACAATTGTCATTTACGGAGATATTTCTCCCACCCAGCATGGGTATGTGTAAAAATACACCCCAAAACACATTATACTACTTCTCCTGAGTACGGCAATACCACATGTGTGGCACTTTTTTGCAGCCTAACTGCGCTAAGGGGCCAAAAGTCCAATGAGCATCTTTAGGCTTTACAGGGGTGCTTACAATTAGGCACCCCCCAAAATGCCAGGACAGTGAACACACCCCACAAATGACCCCATTTTGGAAAGTAGACACTTCGAGGTATTCAGAGAGGAGCATAGTGAGTCCGTGGCAGATTTCATTTTTTTTTGTCGCAAGTTAGAAGAAATGGAAACTTTTTTTTTTTTCTTTTTTTTGTCAGAAAGTGTCATTTTCCGCTAACTTGTGACAAAAAATAAAATCTTCTATGAACTCACCATGCCTCTCACTGAATACTTTGGGATGTCTTCTTTCCAAAATGGGGTCATTTGGGGGGTATTTGTACTATCCTGGAATTTTAGCCCCTCATGAAACCTGACAGGTGCGCAGAAAAGTCAGAGATGCTTGAAAATGGGAAAATTCACTTTTGGCACCATAGTTTGTAAACGCTATAACTTTTACCCAATCCAATAAATATACACTGAATGTTTTTTTTTTTATCAAAGACATGTAGCAGAATAACTTTCGCGCTCAAATGTATAGGAAATTTTACTTTATTTGAAAAATGTCAGCACAGCAAGTTAAAAAAGTCATTTTTTTGCCAAAATTCATGTCTTTTTTGATGAATATAATAAAAACTATCTATAAGTTAATCTGTACATTTCTGTAAATCCTGCACAGTAGCACGGATCTGCCTTGGCTTTGGCGGCTAAGCAAAATCAGGTCTGGGCTACTGCGCATGCATGAGCCATCGACAAGGGTTTGTCAATGGTTTTGCGGAGGGGACAGTGCTGGAGGAGGACAGGGGAAGCCTTTTCCAGAGGCTTCCCTCTATTGAGGTGGGTAGTGGTACCCATTTTGGGACACTTTTTTTTACTACAGGTACACTTTAAAGCCCGAGGTGGGCTCAAAAAATGAAAAAAAAAGTAGGCTACCTCAACCGCGGGGTTAAACGTGTCAGGTAGCCGTGAAAAAACGCTGCTCCCTGCTGCTCCTGTGGGCCGCAATGGCCCACTTTCACTTTCGTGACCTCTGGGTTAGGACATTGCACTGAGAGACTGTGTGTCTTTAATAAGGTACAGGGAGGCGAGGGAGTGGCAGGAGGCGTGGCCAGGGACAGAGAATCCTGCAGAAATGCCACATGTGGGCGTTTTGAACAGGGAATTCCTCTCCCCTGTGTTTACCTCCGACTTAGGCCCAGTGCACACTGAGCGGATCCACCGGCCGCATCCACCTGGCTAATGTAAATGAATGGGCTGGTGCACACCGGCTTAGTTTTTTTGCAAACCGCAAACGTGCCTCCTGCTGCACGTTTGCGGTTTGCAAAAAAAGTAAACCGCCGGTGTGCACCAGCCCATTCATTTACATTAGCCAGGCGGATGCGGCCAGCGGATCGCATCCAAATCCGCTCGGTGTGCACTGCGCCATTTATCTGCCCTCCGCACCCAAAACCACTAGCGTTTTTGTGGATCTGCTAGCGGTTTTGGTGTGCACTGGGCCTTAGCGACAAATCTTGTTGCTAAACTCTGGGGGATATAGTGCAGCGGTGGAGGGGAGGGAGGGGCAGAGAGCCGCGGTGGGGGGACACAGAGTCATGTCATTAGGCAGAGAACACGCCTCTGTGTCCCATTAGCCCCCAAAAAATCCACCTCGGGTTCGATTGTTGCCAGTTCCAGACAAAAACAGAAACAGCATCCAAACACAGCACTTGTGGAATGAACTGAGTGCTCCACAGCAGTACAGTTAGGAGCAGCATGGACTGGAAGGGGCTGCGCATCATCTGCAGATAAGCAGACACGTCACCCGCTGCAGACTATACGTTGCTTAGTTCTGTAAATATTGGGGAGGGATGTTTTGCTGCTTGCAGACAGTGATGTGCAGAAAGCTGGTGGAACATATGGAATATGTGTTGAAGTCCAGACAAAGTCTGCGGTGAACTAGGATTCTCTTTGTGCTGAGGTAAACGCAGATGATGTGAGTCAGCCCAGGTCTGCACCGACCACAGCATTCCACCATGTGTGCGGGGGAGTCGCTTACAGCACAGATTCATCCATTTCTGCATTTTCTACCTGTGACATAGTGGCTGGGAACCTTGTTTTTTTTTGCAGAAAACTCCAGGCAAAATCCCATGTCTGTTATTTATTTATTTACTCGTCGATTGCCACCCAGAGATGGATTAACCCATTCTGGACCAATGTAGTTGGAATCTACGTCCTGCTGATGGCTGTGCGGCTCTGACAGGACAAAGTTTACAGATCAGGTGTCCCATCCTCACAGGCTGCATGCTTGTACCGGCATTGTGATCATGCATACCGAAGCCAAAAGGTTAGCATGACAGCAAGGCAACACACTTTGTTTTTAAAAAGGAATGGCAGTCTGTGTATTCCTCTCACTACACATTTCTTTGAGGCCCCTTTTACACTTGCCTTGCAAGTGTGCATTGTGTTACCCCGTTTTACTGCAGGGTAGTGCAACGACAATGTAAGGCAAACGCACTTAACACGTTGTGCTGGAAGAGCCCGATCGGCCGCTGAGCTGCCTCATAGTCAACAGTCAACAGCGCTTTACTGTCAGACTTCCGCAGCGGCGGAAGTAATGTAAGTCAGTGGATGACAGAAATGTTAAATATGTTGGCAGCAGCAGTGCACGGCGCACGCACAGAGCGATGGGAATATGACAGGAATCCCAGTGATGTACTTCCTGTCCAGCAGGGAGGAGGTCACTGGATGAGGGGCGTACACCGCTATGCATATGATCCTGTCGGCGCACTCTATAACAGGGTCATCATAGGCAAACGCAGGGGGGGATTACAGCTGCCCATAATCCCCCCTCAGACCAGGGCCAGTACAGTTTCTGGGGACAGGCAGACATTGAGACACCAGAATATTTGTAGGCATCATGCAGCTCACTGCACCACCCCTTTCTTTCTCTGCTACAGTTGACTTTGAATGTAGCAGCAGCATGTGTGCAGAGCATGGAGCAGCAGTGTGTGTACAGAGCATGGAGCAGCAGCGTGTGTGCAGAGCATGGAGCAGCAGCGTGTGTGCAGAGCATGGAGCAGCAGCGTGTGTACAGAGCATGGAGCAGCAGCGTGTGTACAGAGCATGGAGCAGCAGCGTGTGTACAGAGCATGGAGCAGCAGCGTGTGTACAGAGCACGGAGCAGCAGCGTGTGTGCAGAGCATGGAGCAGCAGTGTGTGCACAGAGCATGGAGCAGCAGCGTGTGTACAGAGCATGGAGCAGCAGCATGTGTACAGAGCATGGAAAAGCTCTGGGGAGTTTAACAGAGTCAGGACTGAGCACAGCCCTGTGCCCCTGCTGTGTGAATGCTTCACTTTCCCCTTCATTACCAATGTCGGCTGTCCTCACTTTTATCTGTATCCAAACTGCTCCTGACTGATCTTGTTGTCAGGCCGGTTGAACAAACTGGAAATTGCATTATGTGTACCCAGTATGATGTCCTACCATATTATTATACTGTGTTTTGCATGGTTGAGGGAGGCCTTTCAGGAATCCTCCCCTCTATGTCCCTGGTCATAAGAATGACATTTTGTGCTTTGCGGTCCGATGCGATGAGGACTGGCCAGGTGTAAAACTAGCCTGCATCTATGAATAACGCGCCACATGGATCTGTAAGAAGTTTCTGGTGTTGATAATGTTAAATTCCTGGCTGGGAGGTGGGAGCGGCAGCGAGATGTTACTCACCCCTTATGAGAAATGTGTGTCAGCAGCTCAGAATGCATCTATACTGTAATATAGGAGGGATAAGCACATGACGGGACAGGCAGGCAGTGTCATCACATCCAGTACTGTTCCATGGTCTGCAGCAATGCAGGTCACCCCAAGGCCAAAACAACCATTTTCCCTGGAAGTCTATGACATCAATACTCCTCCCCGGCATCGATGAGGCGTGAAATCCTACTGGGAAACTTCTGCAAGGGAAAGGAAACGTTTACTGAGGCAGGGAACACACTTGACTTTCAGTTTTCCGCGCGCGTTTTCCTGCATACTTTTTCTGCACACCAAGTGTGTTTCCATGCAGGAAAACGCGTGCGTTTTTTCACAGTAGCTGATGTAATTGATAGAGAAAACTGCCAAAATGTGCAGATTCAGGATGCAGAATGTCAGTTTTTTTTCTGCGTGCGAACAACACAGTAAGTGTGAACTAGCCCATTGATTAACAAGAGTTCTCAGTTTTTCTGTGCAGAAAACGCGTACGAAAACAGTCAAGTGTGTTCCCTGCCTGAAAGTACTCAGGACTTTTCATAGTGTAATCTGCTTCATAAAACGCACAGAATGCTGGTAAAGCGGACCTGAACTCAGTACTTCCTCTCTACTCTAAAAGATAAGCAACAGCATAATAACCTTTGAAGAAAAGTTACAGCTGATACAAATCCTGCAATAAATCTGCAGTGCTTCTACTTCCTGCTTTCATGGAAGGAGACGTATTGTTAGCATCCTGTGCTTTCAAATGAGCTTATCTGCCATGGCAGTCAGCTGACATGGGGAGATATCAAATACAGTGGTGATTAGTTAACAGATGATGGGGAATTAGACTGGCTAAACTCTCTAAATACATACAGGGTGCATTTCTCTGTGGTTTCCTTCTGTCTGTCCTGTGCAAGGGTTCAGGTTCACTTTAAAGAAGAACTATTGGGAAAACAACATAATGAATAAAATTGCTTATTTGTTTCCAATAATTAGGTATAAATTATTTAGTCAATGCTGGAGAATCTTTCCTCACCCTGATTTATATTCTGAAATGTATCACAGGTGGCGACATCTTTAGTCCTGTCAGGTGCAGCTTTGCGGAATGTTTAGTTAATGTGGTTATAGGTGCTCCTCCAACTCAAATATAGTTTCACAAACCACAAAGCAAACAAGTATGGGTTGCCACACAGTGGGATGGGAAATGCCTCCCTAAAATAAATGATATGAAGTCTGTGCAGGCGCTCAACACTAATGATAAAAAGTCCACAGTCCCAGAACAGTCTGTATTCAAACGGACCCAAACGGTATCAAAAAGTTCACAAATATGTATCCACCAGGTACTCTCACCAGATCAGTTGGCTGACTCAATCACAAATCAGCAAAAGTAGCATAAACATATACTCCAACGATCTTCCACTGCTAATGGCATCTGTAGATTAAACATAATATGCGGACATAGCGTAATACTGCCGTGGATCACAGAATTATAGTGACAGTGTAATTCACCCCGTGTCAGGTGATCAAATCTGTGTTCCCACCACCGACAATGTAATGGTTAACTGCTCACCAGATTCCAATGCTGACCCCCCAAATCGATCACCAGTAAGCGCTTATGTTTAGATCTTTTCTATTCAGACGGGATGCACATTCCTTAAAAACTTTAAAATCTAATGAGGCTGAGGGAAAAGGGAAATTTAGAGGCTCAGCTAGGGGTGCATTCACCTCATTTAAGCATACTTCGCTGATTGTATTCAATTGGTTCCGTCGGACCGTCTTTAAAATCCAGGTTTTCTTAAAGCAAATGAGGTTTTCCTCGGTTCAGATTTTAGTTGGTAATGTGGGATTTGAGCCTTTGACTAGGGTTCAATCCAGGTGAATCCAGGTTCAAGCCAGTATGTAATGGCCCATACTCACGAGGGACAATTGTCGCCGCAACACGCGGGGCGCGCGTGTTGCGGCGACAGGTCGCCCGTGAGTATGGGGCGCGCTCACCGAACTGTCGCCCCGAACGGGCGCTCACCCCGAACTGTCGCCAGTCGCTGAAGTCGCCAGGCGATTGAAATGTTCAATCGCCTGGCGACAGTCGCCGCCGCAGCTCCACCGCAGCTGTCGCTAGTCCGCGTGAGTACGCGGACTAGCGACAGCAACCTCCATTGAGGAACGCAGAGCTTCCGGCGAGCTTCCGGCGGGGGGAGGAGGAACGTCGGCGACAGCTTCCGTCGCGCCGCTGGTCCCTCTTCCGCGTGTGTACGCGGAGGGACCTGGCGAGGAGCTGTCGTCGGCCTGTCGCCCACACGCTCACGTGTGCTGGCGACCGGCCACTTTTACCGCCCGTGAGTATGGGCCATAAGACAGTAAAGAGTCTTCGGCAAGGTTCCCTAATAATCCTGGTTGCCCGTGGAGTGCGCCCTGAAAGGCTGCAGCTTTTCAGGGCGCACTCCACGGGCAACCAGGATTATTAGGGAACCTTGCCGAAGACTCTTTACTGTCTTACATACTGGCTTGAACCTGGATTCACCTGGATTGAACCCTAGTCAAAGGCTCAAATCCCACATTACCAACTAAAATCTGAACCGAGGAAAACCTCATTTGCTTTAAGAAAACCTGGATTTTAAAGACGGTCCGACGGAACCAATTGAATACAATCAGCGAAGTATGCTTAAATGAGGTGAATGCACCCCTAGCTGAGCCTCTAAATTTCCCTTTTCCCTCAGCCTCATTAGATTTTAAAGTTTTTAAGGAATGTGCATCCCGTCTGAATAGAAAAGATCTAAACATAAGCGCTTACTGGTGATCGATTTGGGGGGTCAGCATTGGAATCTGGTGAGCAGTTAACCATTACATTGTCGGTGGTGGGAACACAGATTTGATCACCTGACACGGGGTGAATTACACTGTCACTATAATTCTGTGATCCACGGCAGTATTACGCTATGTCCGCATATTATGTTTAATCTACAGATGCCATTAGCAGTGGAAGATCGTTGGAGTATATGTTTATGCTACTTTTGCTGATTTGTGATTGAGTCAGCCAACTGATCTGGTGAGAGTACCTGGTGGATACATATTTGTGAACTTTTTGATACCGTTTGGGTCCGTTTGAATACAGACTGTTCTGGGACTGTGGACTTTTTATCATTTGCGGAATGTTTGATTACTGAGAATTCTGAAGCCAGTGAAAATAATGCCTGATGTCCCATAATGCCCTGGAAGGAGAATCCCGCATAGCTGAATAGCCGAGCTGTGAAATCACTGGGAGGGAGGGACTACATAGCAAAATACAGAAATATATAGCTAGAGGAAAGGTTTCTGGTGCTGAAACCAGGAACAATAACATAAAAGTGAGTATCCTGAATAATTTACTACATTTTACTATATGTCACTACAGTGGCTCTTTAAATCACAACTCGAGTAACAGATCTAATATATCCGGACTGTTTAGGGCCTGTTGAATCGGGCATTTGAACCGGCAAGCTTACAGAAAAGCATTTGGCGGCTTTCGGTGGCTTCCAGTGAATTTCAATGTTTTTCACGGAGGCATGGTGGTAAGCGACCTTAGGAGCAACCTGTTCTCCTAAGAATGACTTTTTTTTTTGGGGGGGGCCAGGGGGGGGGAGGATATACCACAGTTTTATTTTGTATTTAAATCTAGTTTGTGAGCTTTTACTGTTTCATTGTCTCTGCTCAATGATACCTTCAGGAAGTATGTTAGAGCTCAAATCTATGAATTATTGATCCTTTTTATCTCTTTCCTGCTCATAGAAGCCATTTACAGACAGGAAAGTGTTTTATGGCTGTAATTAGTTATTAGTGACTGTTACGCTATAGTCTGACCCAGGCAGACCCGGTCCCGACCCAGGCAGAGAAAGAAAAAAAGGAACACAGCATAGTTATTTGTGTGCTAGGCACTGTGCACGCACATGTCTATCTCATCATGTCACATGTCACCTCGGTTGTCCTTTAAAATCATGTTTTACACATCACGTCATGGGACTCAATACGAAGACTGGCGCCTGGCAGGGATTGGGACAAACCTTTGGGCGACAGTTTGGGGCCGGGGCTGTACAAACACACTGGTAGGCTGTAAGCTAGCAACATGTTCTGTTACTATGCAGTGAGGAGGTGGGCCAACGGCTCTGCACATAATGGAGTGGGTGGAGTGAGTGAGAGAACAATGCCCTTCGCTGACTCAAATCAATCCCCCAGGCGGATTGACCACCAAAGCATGGAGGTGGCTGGTGGGCCGCTGCACACATGCTAGATTCTTGGCAAAGGTGGCTCCAAAATGTAGCCAACTGAGAAAGTCACTGAGATTCTAATAGTTCCATCCTGCATGCAAATTATATGCGCCTTGGAACTGGGCCAGTGAAATGGCACTTCCTGCCAAATTGGCAGATTTTCCTGCTAATACAATTTGCATTAAAATTTTCATGCAAGCCAGTATTTGTTATATATTGTGCTACGTGCACATGCTGGTCTGAATTTTGGCCACGATGCTTGTCCAGAGCCGGGAGTATGGCCACAGAAGGAGACCATATAGAAATGCACCCTGTATGTATTTAGATAGTTTAGCCTGTCTGATTCCCCCTCATCTGTGACTAATCACAAGTTGTAATTTGAACTCTCAGCTGTGTCAGTTGGCTTCCTCGGCAGAGCAGCTAATTTGTAAACACAGGATGTTAACCCTATGTCTGCTTACATGAAAGCAGATAGTAGACACACTGCAGATTTATTGCAGGATTTGTATCAGCTGTAACAAATAATTGTTTTTTGTTTAAAGGTGATTTATGCCGTTACTTATCTTTCAGAGCAGAGAGGAAGTTCTGAGTTCAGGTCCGCTTTACATTTAGTGATAATGGTTTCATAGGTGTACCCAGGAAAGGTGCTTACCTGAGACAAATGTTTCCCTTTTATCATCCGGCTGCCCAGATCTTGGCAAGGCCGCCCTGCTTTCCTGGTACTCGGAAGAGGAGCCAGGGAGGGTTTTCAGTGAAATTTTAATAATCTGCTGACTGTAAAATGTAATTTCAATGCATAAATTTAGGATGATAAACAAACCTCTATGCCAATAATCAAAGAGAAAACCTTTTAGTGAGAACAGGCAGTGAGAGGTATATGTAGGTCGCCATATTTAATACCATTTGCCTGGCAGCCCTGTTATCTATTTGGCTGCAGTAGTGTCTGAATAACACAAGAAACAAGCATGCAGCTAATCTTGTCAGATCTGACAATAATGTCAGAAACACCTGATCTGCTGCATGCTTGTTCAGGGTCTATGGCTAAAAGTATTGTAACCCTTTAAAAGAGGGCCCCAAAAGTTTTGCTAATGTATTTCTATGTGTGAGGTAACTTTAGCATCTAAGGCTAAGTTTCGCCTTAGATGTTCGCCTATGGAACTAAAACGGCGCATGGGAGAGGAGTGGAGGCACCATAATGGTCGCATAGACTGTTGCTAGGCGACCAAAGCACACAGAGCAGTGGAACTTTCCAGAAGCCCCGCGCGGCCTGTCAGAAGCTTCAGCGCAGGCGCGGAGGGGCAGAGCTAGAAGGGTGTAGCCGGAGGGAACTGGTTAGAACCAGCCAGAGCGCGCCAGTCGAGCGGAGAGGAGAGAGGAACTTAAGAAGTCAGGAGGCAGCGGACAGGGCTGGCGCTGCCATAGAGAAAAGGGGGCAATTGGCCCAGGGGCTCCAACCTCTGCAGGGGCCCGACACTGCCGACCCTACTAAATTGTGCCTGCTCCCCCCACTCCCACTGCTCCCTGGGGCCCTCGTGTTCTAAGCCTCGGCAGTAATTAACCAGTCCTGGTGGGCGGCGGTGGCTACACAGTCTGGGCACTCTTTCCACAAAGTCCTCCTCTTTCTCTATGACCCGACACGTGTTTACGCATTCATAACACATGCTGGATCTTAGAGAAAGAAGAGGACAGGGTAGAAAGAGTGTCTGGACTGTATAGCGCGGGACTGATTAATTACTGCTGTGGCTTGTCACGTCACACAAGGGCCCCGGAGAGCAGAGGGGAGAGGTCATTGCCGGGGGGGAGGGGGGTTGTTCGGGCAGGGGGCCCCCGATTCAGTTTGCCCCAGGGCCCCGGAGCCCTTTAAACTGGCCCTGGTGGCGGAGAGAGTGGTAAGGGGGCCACAAGGAAAATGGCCAGAGAGGATAAGAGGGGACCCGGCGGCCACGCAGCAACCATAGCAGAGCAAAGAGACAGCGGCAACCAGGCCAGACAGTGACCGGAGACCAGAGGCAGCGTGCGCAGAGCAAATCCGAGCTGGCCTGGACAGAAAGGAAATCCAGCAGTCAGATGAGTATGGGCCCTAGAGCCAACTACAAGTTACAGTGAGTGTTCAGTTAGTAGCCAGTGTTCAGCGGAGGCTTGCTGAGATAGAAATATAGCAACCAGGGGCATCTCTAGCCATTATGTCACTCCAGGCGAGAAAACCTGTGGCGCCCCCCTCCCCCCAGTGGTGCCCCCTGATGAAAATAATCGTAACGCAGCAGTGTTTCACCGTAAAATAATCGTAACGCAGCAATGTTTCACCATAGGATAAAAGTAATGCGGCAATCTTTCACCAGAAAATAATCATAACGCAGCAATGCTTCACTTAAAATAATCGTAATGCAGCAATCTTTCACCAGAAAATAACCATAATGCAGCAATGATTCACCATAAAATAAATTATAACGCAGCAATGATTAACCATGAAATAATTATACTGCAGCAATGATTCACCATAAAATAATTATAATGCAGCAATGATTCACCATAAAATAATCGTAATGTGGGCAGCGTTCACCAAAAAATAATCGTAATGTGGCAATCTTTCACCAGAAAATAATCGTAATGTGGCCAGTGTTCACCAGAAAATAATCGTAATGTGGCCAGCGTTCACCAGAAAATAATCGTAATGTGGCCAGTGTTCACCAGAAAATAATCGTAATGTGGCCAGCGTTCACCAGGAAAAAAACGTAATGTGGCCAGTGTTCACCAGAAAATAATCGCAAAGTGGCCAGCATTCACCAGAAAATAATCGTAAAGTGGCCAGCATTCACCAGAAAATAATCGTAATGTGGCCAGCATTGACCAGAAAATAATCGTAATGTGGGCAGCGTTCATCCGGAAATAATCATAATGTGGCCAACGTTCACCAGAAAATAATCGTAATGTGGCCAACGTTCACCAGAAAATAATCGTAATGTGGCCAGCGTTCACCAGAAAATAATCGTAATGTGGCCAGCGTTCACCAGAAAATAATCGTAATGTGGCCAGCGTTCGCCAGGAAATAATCGTAATGTGGCCAACGTTCACCAGAAAATAATCGTAATGTGGCCAACGTTCACCAGAAAATAATCGTAATGTGGCCAGCGTTCACCAGAAAATAATCGTAATGTGGCCAGCGTTCGCCAGGAAATAATCGTAATGTGGCCAGCATTCACCAGGAAAAAATCGTAATGTGCTAACAAAAAGGAAAAAAGGCTAGGGTTCAAGATATTTAAATCAGATAGTAGTAAATTTTATTAGTTACAAAACACCAAGGACAGAACCATAGCTTGATTGCATGCAAAAATCAGCTTCATAAATGTCTGGGCAGCGTTCACCAGAAAATTATGCTAATGCAGGCAGCGTTTTACTAAAAATGTATTATTACTTGTAAAAAGAAAAGCATTTACTCACCTGCAGAAGACTCCTCTCCCTGGGCGCAGCTCCTCCGACGATCTTCCTGCAGCAGCGCAGCCAGCCTCCGAAAGTCCCGCGCTGACAGGCAGAGCAGGGCTACAGGAAGATGGTGCCCGAAGCCCTGTACTGGAGACACAAATAGTCTCCAGTACAGGGTTTCGGACGCCATCTTCCCGTAGCCCTGCTCTGCCTGCCGGAAGACTATGCAGGCTGGAGCAGTGAGCTGTGGGCTGCGGGGATGAACTGGCACTGCGTCTATTAGACGCCGCGGCCAGTTCACCACAGGGGTCGCACAGTCTGGCGGGGGAAGGTGGGCACTCCCCCCCCTCCCCCGCGGCGGCGCCCCTCCCCCACCCGGCGCTCCAGGTCACCGTTTGTCCTTGCCTGGTGGCTGGGAAGCCTCTGATAGCAACCCAGAACCTGAAGAGGCCAGGCCTGTTGATAGTGCTGTCACTAGAGACTGTCTGTGTGCAAAGGCCTTAAATACACAGACATTGTGTTGATGATACAGTTGTTAATGCCAGCTAAAGTGAAGGAATCTGCTGCTGAATATGGGAAGTGTTTTGAGTGTGAAGCCTTTCTGTTACAAGAGACATCATCAGCCTCCATTAACCTCTTGAAGACCGCAGTGTTAAACCCCCCTAGTGACCAGGCCAATTTTAGATAATTGGGCCACTGCAGCTTTAAGGCATAGCTGCAGGGCCGCACAACACAGCACACAAGTGATTTCCCCCCCCCCTCTTTTCCCCCCACCAACAGAGCTCTCTGTTGGTGGGGTCTGATCACCCCCACGTTGTTTATTTTTTTTAATCAATATTGATATACTTTTTTTTTTTTTACTTTACCCTCCACCCAGCCAGCCAATGACACGATCGGCTGTCATAGGCTTCTGCCTATGAGAGCCGATCGCTCTCTTGTCCCCCAGGGTCACACGGCTGTCCCTAATACAGCGCTGCTGCTGATCGCAGCGCTGTACTATAGGTAAAGACGCTGTCTAACAGTTTCCCAAGCGGCAATGCCGCTCAGAGACTGAAGGCAGCTCCGCCCCCTGAGCAGGAGATGCGCGCACAGCGTGGGCGCGATCTCCTGCTAGCCCCATAGAAGACCGTTCACGCCAATCGGCGTGGAGCGGTCCTGGGGCTGCTGCACTGCTCACGCCAATTGGCGTAGAGCAGTCGGCAAGTAGTTAAGTACCCCGCTGAGCTGACACAGCCACCCGCTTGCTTTAGGCCTGATTCAAAGACAGTGTGCCTGTCAAGTCCGTTTTAAGTCAGGAGTTGAAGTTCATGTGTTCTTCTGTGCTATATTCTGAAGTTTTACAGAGAGTGATACAAGAAGTGATCCAAAGTGTGATTTATGCTTATTACCTGAGTACATGGTCCTAAACAAAGAGAAGATAACTAAGGCAGTGAGAGTAAAGAGAACCTGTCAGTATTAAAGAAGATAAGTGAAAAAGGAGGAGTTGCAGTGCGTCTTGTGATACTAAAAGTGTGCTACAGTGTGGAGTGAACTGACCTTTGACCAAGATACAGAGTTCACTTACTTGGAGTACAAGTTTTGCAACAACTCTAAATTAGAGCTCATTCAGCCTAAAAGTCAAAGTGCACAAAAAGAGAGTTATATTGTGGGAGGGTGATCTGAGTGGTACAGGCGGGTGCATTGGTCACTTTTATACTTTATTTTGTTTACTTTTATTTTCCTAACCCATTTTGATTTATATTTTATTTTGTTTGTTATTTTGGGAGGCCCTGTCCAGAGAGGTGTGTTAAGTGTAAAGTGGGTTTGTGGTAGATTATCAAGAGTCTAAAGTGATCTTTGAGCAAGGTGAACATCCTTTTTGGGATCAACCAACGAACTGTGCAACTATACAGTACCATCTTTAACCCATTCGCGTTCCGTCGTTTTCACTTGAGCAATGTTCACCTCCCATTCATTAGCCTATAACTTTATCACTACTTATCACAATGAACTGAACTATATCTTGTTTTTTCCGCCACCAATTAAGCTTTCTTTGGGGGGTACATTTTGCTAAGAGCCACTTTACTGTAAATGCATTTTAACAGGAAGAATAAGAAAAAACGGAAAAAATTCATTATTTCTCAGTTTTCAGCCATTATAGTTTTAAAATAATACATGCCTCCATAATTAAAACTCACGTTTTGTATTTGCCCATATGTCCCGGTTATTACACCGTTAAAATTATGTCCCTATCACAATGTATGGCGACAATATTTTATTTGGAAATAAAGGTGCATTTTTTCCATTTTGCATCTATCACTACTTACAAGTTTAAAATAAAAAAAATATAGAAATATTTCATCTTTACATTGATATTTAAAAAGTTTAGACCCTTAGGTAAATATTTACATGTTTTTGTTTTTTTATTGTAATTTTTTTTTTTTTTTTATATTAAACATTTTATTTGGGTATTTTTGGGAGGGTGGGATGTAAACCATATTTTTTTAATGTAACTGTGTGTTGATTTAAATGTTTTTTACTTTTTGTTGTAGTTTTACTTTTGGCCACAAGATGGCGGCCATGAGTTTGTTTACATGACGTCACTCTAAGCGTAACACACGCTTAGAGTGACGCATCGGAGAGGGAACAGCCAAAAAAGGCACAGTTTCCGAGAGAAGCTGTCGCTTTTTCAGCGGGGGAGAGGAATCAGTGATCGGGCACCGTAGCCCGATTCACTGATTGCCTGGCTAACGAACTGTGGGCCGGGAGCGCGCGTGCACGCGCGCGATCGGCCGCTGAGCGCGCGGTAGCGCGCATGGTTCCTGGACGTAGTTTCTACGTCCAGGAACCAAAATAGGTTAAAGAGAACCTGAACTAAAAATAAAAAGTCAAAATACCCATGCACAGGTCATACTTACAGTACCTCCTGTGTAGTCTACTCCTCAATCTATTTATCCTCTCCTGTGTCCCATTTGTGCACTGTGATCAATGGAATTCTCTGCCCTCCATTTTAAAAATGGCCATTACCCCACAACAGCTTTCTGGTCAGCACACTGTTAAACTGTAATATCACCCACTTGAGCCATAGGGAAACATGGACATTACCTTGCTCATTCAGTTGTAACTGACAGCTGCTGATATATAACTGACAGCAATTGCTATATCTCAGTTCTGATAAAATATTGTCAGAACTGGAAGAGATCACTGTAAGAAGAAAGTAGTGAGCTTCTAAGAGGAACTGACGGTGAGGTTAGTATGTAATATTCATTTGCAGCTACATCATGTGTTTATTTTAAATAGTTTTACTCACTTCAGGTTCCCTTTAAGAACTGTCACAAGTTCCCCCAAGGTTTTGCTGAGCAATATAGCTTGGACTTGGTGGCAAGGGACTGAGAACTGTTAAGAACTGAAATTGCTTAGTAGACCATCCCCTTTCCCTGCCCACACCCCAACAGTGGTACTGTGATATAAACATGCTGTAAAGTGATTGTTGTACAAGAAGATCTTTGTAGCTCAAACTTTCATATATAATTTGTATGTAACTTAACCTTTTTATTCCGCAGCTTTTACCGGTGCACCGGCTGTGAAGACTAGAAGATTGTGTATAGTGACCTGTGATATGCAAGAGAGATGGATTGTGTTGTTGAAGTGTTACGGATTGATTGAAGTTACCAGTGACCACTGTTAGGTCACAAATAAATATTTGATAATTTCATCTGAGTCAGTGTCTGGTGTATTCCCCTCAGCTGGGGCCTGGTGCTAACGGATAAATCGGGTTACAGTATTAGAGGCAGAGGATCAGCAGGACAGCCAGGCAACTGGTATTACTTATAAGGAAATAAATGTGGCAGCCTCCATACCCCTCTTTCTTCTGTTGTCCTTTAAAACCTATTAAAAGTCCCAAGGATTTCATGTAACTGATGCAGCCAATATATAGATCAGTAACTCACCACTCACATTTTTGTAGATGTTTTATTACATCTTTTCATTGGACATTACTGAAATGACAGTTTTTATAACAGTGGACATTTGGCCGGCCCTAGACTTTTTGCCGCCTGAGGCAAAATTAGAATAAAATCGCCGCCCCCCAGCCGTGGGGGGGGGGGGGGGGGAGCGCCGAGCTGGACGGGGAGCGGGCAGAAAGGGAGTATTGGGCCTAGCGGCGGGGAGGGGGGTCGGACCCCCCCTCCCTCGCCTGGGTCTCCCGATCTGCGCTCCTCCTCCAGCGTTACGTACGAGCCTGCATATGATGAAGAGGCAACGAGCGGGGGAATCACTCACCTCTTCCGCGTTCCATCGTGCGCTCCACTGACGTCACTTCCTGCAAGGCCGTCCGCTTGCAATACATTGGGCGGCGTTGCCGAAAGTGACGTCAGTGGAGCACGCGATGGAACGCGGAAGAGGTGAGTGATTCCCCCGCCCGTTGCCCCTTCATCATATGCAGGCTCGTACTTAACGCTGGAGGAGGAGCGCAGATCGGGGGACCCAGGCGAGGGAGGGGGGGTCCGACCCCTCTCCCCGCCGCTAGGCCCAATACCCCCTTTCTGCCCGCTACCTCTCCAGCTCGGCAGGCAGCCCCCAGCGGCAGCGTCTATGGACAGGCGAGTGCCGCCCCCCCAGATTTGCCGCTTGAGGCAAATGTTTCATCCCACCTCATGAGCCCTGGTCCTATCTCAACAACTCAAAACACAGCCATTAATGTCTAAACAGCTGGAAGCAAAAATGAGCACACCCCTAATTGAAGAATTTCAAAATGCTGCCCTAAGTGTCAATATTTTGTGTGCCAACCACTATTTTCCAGTGCTGCCTTAAAGTGGACCTGAACTTATAACTTCCTCTCTGTTCTAAAAGATATGCAACAGCATTGAAGGTTAAAAAAAAAAAAAGAAACCCCTCAGAAACAGCACCACCATGGTTTGTAAAAATTATTTATCTTATTATATGATCTTTATTAAACATGATGAAAAAATGGAGTATAAATTTGACACTCATGATAATTCCTTGCCATATATAATAGGTATACCCCCTGCAGAGGTCAATCATTTTGTATCTAATAGCACTTGTTAAATATTAAAGTGAAGGTCTGAGGTGAAAAAAAAAATCTTCTTACCTCAGGCTTCCTCCAGCCCCTTGCAGCCGTCCTGTGCCCTCGCCTCAGCTCCACTCCCTGTCGGTGGCCTGGGGATCCCTTCGGTACAAGAAGCCTACTTGCACTCCAGCGTGCAGCTCACGTAGTAGTGCTGACATCATCCAGACTGTACTGCGCAAGCGCAAAAGTTCGGCGCCTGCACAGTACAGTCCAGATGACGTCAGTGCGCCGCATGCTGAAGCGCAAGCAGATGTCGACCTGGCGAGGTCGGCATCTGTACCAGAGGGGACCACCAGAGCTGCGGCGAGGGCACAGGACAGCTGCAAGGGGCTGTAGGAAGCTGCAGATAAGTAGATTTTTTTTATTTTTATTCATATTGGACCTTCCCTTTAAATATGTACCCACTGAGGGCTCAAACATTGAGCCCACAGATGGAAATAGTGCAATAAAAGTGCCAAGATAGTCATATGCTATTAAACCTGCATCAGGAAAAAAATGCATCAAAATTGACAAGTGCAAATCCATATAGCAATAAAACAATTCATAAATCAAAAAAGTGCTAGTCCTGTAACCTTTTACTAATTAAAGTCTGATGTCAGGTAAAGATGATATAGGAGCAACCTATAGAGTAAAGTGCAAAGAGACCAATAGAGCAAAAGATACTTAGCCCAAGAAATGATAGACAGGCAGGGCAGTAGGGCAAAGAAAGACGGAGGATCCCCTTAGGACAGGTCCCACTAGTTCCGAGGGCATCACCCCGCTTTCTCAAGGAGAGTAGGATAACCATTATCCATATGACCTCAGTGCAGTGAATATTAATTAGCCATGTGGCTGGCCGCAGAGGAGGAGGGGAGACCTCCTCCCCCAACATTACTGAGCATGTGCAAATAGTCTAACGTGGCTTACCCCAGTATAACGTACAGCATGCAGCACTTTGTTTAAACGTGCTGCGTTACTAGGTAACGCAACGTGTGCACTGCGAAACAGCACATTGATTTTACAGTGCTGTGAGTTAGGCTGCCGTTACTGGCTGCTGTAACGTGGGACTTTAACGTCCCACTGTGAAACCAGCCTAAAGTGAACCTGAGCCAAAATTATTTAAAATAAACACATGATGTACCTGCAAATTAATATTACATACTAACCTCACCGTCAGTTCCTCTCAGAAACTCACCATTTTCTTCTGACAACGATTCCTTCCAGTTCTGACAAGATTTTGTCAGAACTGAAATATATCAGTTGCTGTCAGTTATATATCAGTTGATGTAAGTTATAACTGAAAAGACAACTGATGAGCAAGGTAATGTCCATGTTTCCTTATATCTCAAGTGGGTGATATTACAGCTTAACAGTGTGCTGACCCGGAAGCTTTTAGGGAGTCTTCAGCATTTTCAAAATGGAGGTTAGAGCGTTCCATGGATCACAGCAGACAAACAGGATGCTGGACAGGAGAAAGAGATTGATGACGAGATTACACAGGAGGTAAGTATGATGTGTATATGTTTATTAGGACTTTTATTTTTCAGTTAAAGGGAACCTTAATTCTAAAAAAAAAAGTTTCACTTACCTGGGGCATCTACCAGCCTCCTGCAGGCATCCTGTGCCCTCGCAGTCACTCATGGCTCCTCCGGTCCCCCGCTGCCAGGCAACTAGTTTCATTTTTGCCGACTAGGAGTCGGCCGCCCGCCATGCGTACCTTTTTACGCATTACTGCTGGTGCAGGAAGTTATTGCGGACATTAACACGTACATTTTTACGCGTTACAGGGAAAGCGTAAAAAGGTATGCATGGCGGCCAGCCGACTCCCAGTCGGCAAAAATGAAACTAGCTGGCAGCGGGGGACCGGAGGAGCCATGAGTGACTGCGAGGGCACAGGATGCCTGCAGAGGGCTGCTAGATGCCCCAGGTAAGTGAAACTCATGGTTTTTTTAGAGTTAGGGCCCGTTTCCACTTGTGCGGTGGAAATCGCCGCAGTAAAAATGTGCATGCGGATGCGAATTTCGCATGCGGTTACGGTCGCATACGATTTCGCATGGATGACAATGTGTGCTTTTCCATTGATTCCATGCAAAATCGTATGCGAATTCACATGAGAATTCACATACCAAAACCGCATGCTAATTCCCTATTAACCTCCTTGCCGGTTCAATTCCTCCGGCAAGGAGGCAGCGCAGGAGTTTTTTTTTTTTTTTAAATCATGTAGCGAGCCGAGGGCTCGCTACATGATAGCCGCTGAGCGGCGGCATCCCCCCACCCACTCCGATCGCCTTCGGCGATCAAAGTAAGCAGGAAATCCCGTTCAGAACAGGATTTCCTGCAGGGCTTCCCCGGTCGCCATGGCGACGGGGCGGGATGACGTCACCGACGTCATGGACGTCGGGACGTCATAGGGAATCCCGATCCGCCCCTCAACGCTGCCTGGCACTGATTGGCCAGGCAGCGCAGGGGTCTGGGGCGGGGGGAGTGGCGCGGCGGATCGGCGGCGAGCGGCGGCGATCGGAAGTTACAAGCAGCTAGCAAAGTGCTAGCTGCTTGTAACAAAAAAAAAATTATGCAAATCGGCCCAGCGGGGCCTGAGCAATCCTCCTGCGCAGGTTACCCCGAACTGAGATCGGGATAACCGGCAAGGAGGTTAAATACATTGTATGCAAATCGCATAGCGGTATGCGAATTCTGATAGCTCTGCCGTGCAGATTTTTTCTGCACAGAAAAACGCAAAGGAATCCTGACAAGTGGAAACAGTCCCATCCACTTGTATTGGCTATGCAAATTTGCATGCGGCAAACGCATGCGAATTCGCGATAGTGGAAACGGGCCCTGAAGTTTCCCTTAAAGGTTTGCTTTAAGTATGTGATATTTTCTACCATTCCTTGCTGTCCCAGGGATGGGGGTTGTAAGAGTGTCACAGTCAAAACCGGGGGCATGGTCGCAGTTTTGACCTCTAATACCACATTGAACCCAGGCAGTTGCCCAGTTTGCCCCTTAGGAAGCGCCAGTCCTGGGTAGAGTCTAGCAATATTGTCATGATATACTTTTGTTATTTCCTACAATTCTATAATACCGACAGATATGGATCGCCTGACTGCCCCCCGTATCACCCAGTCCCAAGCACGACTCCAGGACTTCTCAAGAGCTGCTCCAGCACTATAGAACTCCCTACCTCCCCCTATTAGGGCTGCGCCCTCCTTCAACATCTTCAAGAAGGCCCTTAAAACTCACCTTTTCACTCTGGCCTACCATCCCTCACAATTGCTCTAAACCCGCAGCTGAACTCTGGTCCTCTACCTTTCATGTCACTACCTCTCCCTCTAGATTGTAAGCCTTCGGCAGGGTCCTCCTCCTTATGTCTCCTACCTGTTCACGCATCTTCATTACCGTACACCCATCCTATGGATCTGAGTGAACTCGACTTGCCTAATCTCCATGCTCCCCTCCAGTGACTGACTAAGCATTACCTTGTACTCATACTGTGCGATCTGGTTTGCATGTATTCCTGTATTGTCATATTGCTGTATGTCACCCCTAAATATTGTCTATAACCTTAACTAATGTCCAGCGCTGCATAATATGCTGGCGCTTTATAAATACAATAAATAAATACAAACAAATTGCAGGTGGGTCTGAGCTGTCCCTATTTTTAGGAATCTGTTATAATAATAATAATAATAATAATAATCCGAACATTTATATAGCGCTTTTCTCCTGTCGGACTCAAAGCGCTCAAGAGCTGCAGCCACTGAGACGCGCTCAGGAGGCCACCCTGCAGTGTTAGGGAGTCTTGCCTTGAACTCCCTACTGAATAGGTACTTGACCTAGCCAGGATTCGAACCCTGGTCTCCCATGTCAAAGGCAGAGCCCTTAACCAGTACTCTATTCAGCCACTATAATCAGCATCTTGCTGATTATTATATTTAGGTGTCCTTCAGAGCCTCCTCGCACGCGACTCCTCCATGCCCCCCCCTTCCTTACAGAAGCCTTACAGTAGGATTTGTTTCTTGGCAGAGATTATTTTTATGTCTGGGCCTCCCAGGGGACGTCTCCAGCTGGGGCTCACAGGAAATGGAGTCTGAAGATGCATTATTGATCTTAATGGATCTGCTGTCTTGCTGATATTTCCTTTTTTTCATGTCTGTCCCTCCTTCGGCAGCCATCTGGCTCCTTGTTGTAGCCTCATCCTGGGCTGCCACTGCCTAAACACCATTCAGATGACACCTGGGGTATCGCTGCTGATATCAGAGCGCTGGGATCACAGGAAACGTTGGCTGCGGTGACCTAGTGGCTAAGTGGTTAGCACTCTGACATCCGCAGCTAGGCCCCCTCCAGGGACGCTGAATGGAGTTAGCACGTTCTTTTCTCTCTGCATTTGGAATATAGGAATGGAAAGAGACAAGTCCATTAGTAGCTCCCATTTGAAAATTCTGATTTGCCTGGAAGTTGTGATGATTGTTTGCTAATAAAGCTTTTTGAAGAGCCAAGACCTGGTATGCAGATCAGGTGCTCCCCCACCACCACCACCTGGCTGCATGCTTCTTCCAGCTGTGTGATAATGCTGATCCTCAGAATGACAGGCAGATGCAGTATTGCACCACACCGCTTTAGGACTGGTTCATACGGACAGTTCTGCAACGCTAAACGACGGCTGTGTCACTTGACCTTCCTGGCGGTAAGCCCGAGCGGAAGGCACCGCTCAGGCCCCGCTGGGCCGATTTGCATTTTTTTTTTTGCTACACGCAGCTAGCACTTTGCTAGCTGCGTGTGCAATCCGATCGCCGCCGCTATCCGTTGCGCCACAGCCGCCCCAGACCCCGTGCGCTGCCTGGCCAATCAGTGCCAGGCAGCGCTGTGGGGTGGATCGGAGTCCCCTTTGACGTCACGACGTCGATTACGTCATCCCGCCCGTCGCCATGGCGACGGGTGAAGCCCTCCAGGAGATCCCGTTCTTTGAAGACATAGGCGAGTATCTGGGTTTGTTTTTTTGTTTTGTTTCTAATGAGGCTTCAGACTCACTTTAAAAACAAATTAGGACAAGGAGCAGACTTAACTTCAAGTGTACCAGAGCTGTGAAATAAAGATTTGATACTCACCCACGGCTTCCTCCAGCAGCATAAGCTGCGCAGAAGACCACGTCTGACGTGTCAGTTACCGGGGCTGATCGCGGCTAAACAGCAAAACGCGGGAGGACGCCGAGGGTGAGTATCAAATCTTCTTAATTTCACAGCTCTGGTTTACTTTAATATAACAGAGATTTATTCATGTATAAAGAGGTGTAAAAGTAGATTTATGCACCCTGCAAGGCCAGTATTGTTTTCTGGTTGCCTGATACTTCTGGTTATAAAGGGGAGGGATTGGGAGGGGGGGGGGGGGGGTACTGTAATTCTAATTTGCTGCATTAGCTAATTAGATGCTTGAGATACCCAGGAACACTTTCACAACTCTTCTTTAGTAAATGACCCCCTGATGCTCTCGTTAATTAATAAGGTCATTGTACAATGTACAGCCCATTAACATTACGCTTGCAGTGGGCACTTTCATTACATAACACCAATGAGATCTGCCAAGCATCACAACAGGAGGCTGACAGTGGAAAGACCTTCTCAGTATATTTACAGAGAAAGTTTGAGAAACTCTTTACAACTTGGCTAAACTTTTTGTTGTATTTTGATGGTTATCTTATCTGTGGTAAGTGAGTCACTACTGAATTTAACAGACCTTTTACTGGATGGGGACACTTAATCTTGAATTGCTGTTGTCTTGTGAGTGGTGATGTCACGGGTCCTTTGTGCCTCATCCAGAATCTATAACACTGCTGACCTTACTGCATGTTTTGGCCTTTAGAGCTGCTGTAGGTCACTCATTATCAGAGCTTCCAGGAAAGATGAAGCCTTTTAACTTTTGAACTCTTTGAGGAGGCCATACATCTATACACGTGCGGCCGATCGACCATCAGATTCGATAATCGTTATTGAATCTGATGACAGTCGGAAAAGAGCAGTCAATCATTCAATCAATTTCAAACGCAAATTAGTCGTAAGTATTTCCTTCCAAAGAAATGAGCAGACTCCGGCACTTCATCAAAATCTTCTCTTTATTCACGCCACATGTTACAGGTACAAAAGGACGCCCCTCAGTCTACAGCTGTTTCACGTGTACAACACGCCTCTTCAGGACACGTGGGGCCTAGTCGTAAGTATTGACATGCTGAAAAATCTCGGGCCGACATGCTCGATCGGGTACGACGGAAACCCCCGGCTGCTGTCTCCCCTAATGTTTTCTGTCCCCTCGGTGCCCATGCAGTTATGTTTTACCTGTCATGCTGTCCGCACTGAGTATCCGTGCCCTAGTTCCGCATTCGGGCCCCATGTGACTACCGGCGTATAGCATGCGGGGCCCCACGTGCTATAGCGCTGGCAACTATGTGGGTCACAAGTGCAGAATTACAAGAACACGAGCAGACAGTGACAGGTAATGTATAACTGCATGGGCACCTGAGGGGGGGGGGGGGGTGGGTGTAAAACATTAGAAGAACAGTTGCAAGGGGTGGAGATGTGACCTGGCAGCGGCACAAGGCCTATTCCCGTAAGATATGAAATCTTACCGGAATGGGCCTTGTGCCGCTGCCAGGTCACATCTCCACCCCTTGCAACTGTTCTTCTAATTGATCGGAAATTGGCCTGCGGTTTGTTGCGGCCAACAGATCACTCTCCATTGAAACAGAGGCATAGCTAGGGGGGGGGGGGGGGGGCAAATGTCCCTGGGCGCTTGGCATGGCCGCTGCACCCCTATGTGCATGAGAGGTGGCTCCATGGCTGCTCGAAGTGCCCCTGCTTTCCTCCCTCCCTCTGCAGAGAAGTGCAGAAGCGTTAACAGCAGTGAAAACACTGGGGCACATCTGGCTTTATTAACGGGGGAAGAGGGGCACATCTGTCTATATAAAGGGGGGTACATATGGCTATCTATAATGGGGAAGGGGGCACACCTGGCTAGCCAAACATTTGACTCTACCCCTGACCACAACCACATTCTAGTGCGTGACCATGCCCATTTGGGAGGGGGGGGGGGAGGGGGTTGCGCAAAAACTGTCTTTGTCCTCGGGCGTGGAAAACCCTAGCTACGGTTCTGCGATCAGGTTCAATCAGAGAGAGATCTGTCTCTTGGTCGATCGTCCGCCAAAATCGCTAGATGTATAGCTGCCTCTAAGCTAGGCATGGCTGTATAGTGGACAGCACTTGCCCGTAATTGGTCACTTACCATGACTTTGGGTATATAAATAGAGGAGATGATCATTGTTAGTCAGACACTGACTGAGCTTGAGAAAGGAGGATGTTCCTCTGAAACATCGCTGATGTATGTCGTGTGGTCCTCTTAATAAATTAAGAGCATCAGTACTGGATGGTGCCAGTGAAACGTCTAAGCTAGGCATATACTGATCCAATCTTCCTGATATCGATCATTTACCTGCTCTGCCACCCTGCACCAGTAAATGTCAATACCCACGGCAAGATTTCATCTGTCAAAGTGACAGATGAATGATCGCTCCAACCAACATCGTGTAACGATCTTTAAAAGAAAAGCAGTAAATGAGGTTAGAGACGGCCGATGTACGACGATGCTTGAGCATTTTGAAAGACCATGATGACGGATCAAATGGAAGCAATTTGTTTCACGCCCAACCCCCTCCCCCCCACCCCTGTGTGAACAGATCTTTGAAAGATCCTTCCGCTAAAGTCTTTAGAGATCCCCCTGGCATCCCTCTTCATTTAACGATGCAATGGTTGGCAATCTACTTGCATTCTACTGCTGTTGACCATATCCCATCTCTAAACATCTTTGGTATAAAGAGCGTGGGAACTTTGTTTTTTAATTCACATAATGCGCCCGATGTCCATTCAATCAACCAACACATTTTTCAGGACTTCCCCTTTGTCAAAGCATTCAACAGAATGGTTACCAGGACTACCATATATACTGTGTACAGCGCTTTGGTAGATGTCGGCGCTATATAAATACTACATAATAATAAAGTGCTTCCTCCTCAGCAATATTGAGTAAAGTATGTTCACCCTTCACCTTAAAACTCTGTTTTCTCGTGCGTGGTGATGTCACGGGTCCTTTGTGCCTCAGCGGGAATCTATAACACTGCTGACCTTTAAGCAAGACTTCAGCGTGTTTTGGCCTTTAGGGCTCCTGTAGGTCACTCATTATCAAAGCTTCCAGGAAAGATGATGCCTTTTAACTTTCAAACTCTTTGAAGAGGAGTTAAAGGGAACCTAAACTGAGAAGGATATGGATTTTTCCTTCTAAAAGAATACCAGTTGCCTGGCAGTCTTGCTGATCCTCTGCCTATAATACTATCAGCAACAGCCCCTGAACAAGCATGCATAGTAGGTGCTCTGACTGAGGTCAGACTGGATTAGCTGCATCCTTGTTTCAGGTGTGTGATTCAGCCACTACTACAGCTAAAGACATCAGCAGGACTGCCAGGCAACTGGTATTGTTTAAAAGGAAAAATCCATATTCCTCTCAGTTTAGGTTCCCTTTAAGTTAGGCATACACTGATCCCATTTCCTTGATATTGATCGTTTACCTGCTCTGCCACCCTGCGCCAGTAAATATCAGATAAGTGTTAAACAGAAATGTTATCTAAAGGCTCCAATACAGGCCTGACTTAAAGTGGACCCGAGATGGAAAAAAATAACAAAAAATTATACATACCTGGGGCTTCCTCCAGCCCCCTCCAGGCTGATCGCTCTTTCACCGGCTGCCTGGTTCCTCAGCAATTCGGCCCCTTAAGTCCATCAGTCGGGGCTTGTCAGTGCAGGAACAGTCCGGCCGCATGCTCCCTAGGAGCGTGACAAGGCACGCATGTGGATGGGCCGTGCATGTGCAGAACGCCTCAGTCCAGAGGACTTTGAGGGTCGAATAGCGAAGGATCCAGACAGCACAGGAAGATGGTGAGGGAGCGAGCAGCCTCACGGCGGCCGGAGGAGCGGGAACGGGACCGGGAGAGGAGCCAGGGCGACGCCGGGGAACTCGCATGCTACGTGGGGATGAAGGAAGCGCCAGGTAAGTCCAAATTGCAGTTTTAGCTTAAAGTGAATGGTTACCGATTTTAAAAAAAAAAGTCAGATACTCACCTAAGGAGAGGGAAGGCTCGGTCCTAATGAGCCTTCCCTCTCCTCTCCCATTGCCCGGTGGATCCTCCGTTCAAATCCCCTGCCGCAGGGGACTTCGGAAGTCTTCGGGAGCACTCAGGCTCCTGAAGACAGGCTGCTCCATACTGCGCACGCGCGAGTGCGTCATAGGCCTGCGCGAGTGCGTCATAGTGGGCACTCGCGCATGCGCAGTATGGAGCGGCCCGTCTTCGGGAGCCCGAGTGCTCCCGAAGACTTTCGATGCGGCAGTATTTGACCAAACTGGTCGAATACTGCAACGGGGGATCATGAGCGGGTCTGGGCACCGGGAGAGGAGAGGGAAGTCTCATTAGGACCGAGCCTTCCCTCTCCTTAGGTGAGTATCTGACTTTTCTTTTTTTTAATCGGTACACATTGGCTTTAAAGTGAACCAGAGACAAAGCACCCTCATGTATGTCACATTACTGCCACAAACATGAATCAATTGTATTGGAATTCCACATGAAAGACCAACACAAAGTGGTGTACACATGAGAAGTGGAACGAAAATCATACATGATTCCAATCTTTTTTTTACAAATAAATAACTGCAAAGTGGTGTGTGTGTAATTATTTGGCCACTTTGAGCTGAGTGCAGTCAGTTGCCTATAGACATTGCCTGATGAGTGCTAATGACTAAATAGTGCACCTGTGTGTAATCTAATGTCAGTACAAATACAGCTGCTCTGTGAGGGCATCAGAGGTTGTCTAAGAGAATATTGGGAGCAACAACACTGTGAAGTCCAAAGAACACACAAGACAGGTCAGGGATCAAGTTATTGAGAAGTTTAAAGCAGGCTTAGGCTACAAAAGGTTTCCAAAGCCTTGAACATCCCAAGGAGCACTGTTCAAGCGATCATTCAGAAATGGAAGGAGTATGGCACAACTGTAAACCTACCAAGACAAGGCCGTCCACCTAAACTCACAGGCCGAACTAGGAGAGCGCTGATCAAAATGCAGTCAAGAGGCCCATGGTGATTCTGGAAGAGCTGCAGAGATCTACAGCTCAGGTGGGAGACTCTGTCCATAGGACAACTATTCGTCATGCACTGTAGTTGGCCTTTATGGAAGAGTGGCAAGAAGAAAGGCATTGTTAACAGAAAGCATAAGAAGTCCCGTTTGCAGTTTGCCACAAACAATGTGGGGGACACAGCAACCATGTGGAAGAAGGTGCTCTGGTCAGATGAGAACAAAATGGAGCTTTTTGGCCAAAATGCAAAACGCTATGCGTGGCAGAAAACTAACACTGAACATCACTCTAAACACACCATCCCCACTGCCAAATATGGTAGTGGCAGCATCATGCTTGGGGGTGCATCTCTTCAGCAGGGACAGGGAAGCTGGGCAGAGTTGATGGGAAGATGGATGGAGCCAAATACAGGGCAAACTTGGAGGAAAACCTCTTGGAGACTGCAAAAGACTTGAGACTGGGGCGGAGGTTCACCTTCCAGCAGGACAACGACCCTAAACATAAAGCCAGGGCAACAATGGGATGGTTTAAAACAAAACATATCCATGTGTTAGAATGGCCCAGTCAAAGTCCAGATCTAAATCCAATCGAGAATCTGTGGCAAGATCTGAAAACTGCTGTTCACAAATGCTGTCCATCTAATCTGACTGAGCTGGGGCTGTTTTGCAAAGAAGAATGGGCAAGGATTTCAGTCTCTAGATGTGCAAAGCTGGTAGAGACATACCCTAAAAGACTGGCAGCTGTAATTGCAGCTAAAGGTGGTTCTACAAAGTATTGACTCAGGGGGCCGAATAATTACGCTTTTCGATCCATTTCTCATGTGTACACCACTTTGTATTGGTCTTTCACGTGGAATTCTAATAAAATTGATTCATGTTTGTGGCAGTAATGTGACAAAATGTGGAAAACTTCAAGGGGGTCGAATACTTATGCAACCCACTGTATATGGTAAAATATATGAGGGTGCTTCGTCTCTGGATCACTTTAAGTTTAGAGTCCCTTTAAAGTCTGAGGTAATATTCTATACTTGGTATTCTTATGCTTTCTGCACGCGCTCCCAGCATGTTCTCCACGATAGTTTACTTTTTTTTCTCGTGCATTTACAATCCGCTTAACACACTGCACCCTCCTGATTTAGGCTCATCCATTTTCATTTCACCTTCTCTGGGTTGGCTGATGGTGTAATGGTTAAGGGCTCTGCCTCTGACACAGGGGACCAGGATTCGAATCTTGGCTCTGCCTGTTCAGTAAGCCAGCACAAATTCAGTAGGAGTCCTTTGGCAAGTCTACCTTACACTGCTACTGCCAATAGAGCGCGCCCTAGTGGCTGCTGCTCTGCTCTGGCGCTTTGAGTCCGCAAGGAGAAAAGCGCAATATAAATGTTATTTGTCTTATTTGTCTTGTCTTCTCTGCTCTCCTCAGTGCTTTTAGCCTCCCACAAACTTCTGTTTTGTTTTTTTAACCTCCTTGCCGGTCTAATTCCCGCCGGCAAGGAGGCAGCGCAGAACTTTTTAAAAATTTTTTTTTTAAATCATGTAGCGAGCCCAGGGCTTGCTACATGATAGCCGCTGAGCGGCGACATCCCCCCACCCACTCCGATCGCCTCCGGCGATCAGAGTAAGCAGGAAATCCCGTTCAGAACGGGATTTCCTGCAGGGCTTCCCCGCCCGGTCGCCATGGCGGCTCGCCGCGGCGGTTAGCGTCGAATCGGCGGGTAACGGCGGCGATCGAATGTTACAAGCAGCTAGCAAAGTGCTAGCTGCATGTAACAAAAAAAAATTATGCAAATCGGCCCAGCGGGGCCTGAGAAATCCTCCTGCGCAGGTTACCCCAAGCTGAGCTCGGGATAACCGGCAAGGAGGTTAAATCAGTCTCCTCTACTCTGCCTTAAAACAAACTCAGGCCACATTTAAATTCCACTGTCACATGCACTCTGCATCCTCTAGCTTGGAAATGGTGATGTTCTGTATAACCAGAAAAGGATTAATATGAAATGGGGACCTAGGTAAGATAGCATTTTTTTGTCCACCACTAAAAAGTCACCTGGCTTCTTTAGTTAGATTTGGCGGGGGCAAGCATCTCTAAGGCCCCTAAACTCTCTACAGGCCCTGGGCAGCTGCCTAGCTTTGCCTTGTGGTTCATCCGGCTCTATGTATAACCTATTCCTGATCTGATTCCCACAGCCCAAATTTAATCTATTCCCTCCATGCTAGTGTCGTCTGTAGTGATGGTCATGTCTAGGAGTACTCATGGAGAAGCATGTGAGCAGTTTGGTCAGGTGATAGATATGCAAGTCTCTGATTTGCTAGTCATGATCATGTGTGCAAGATGTGATCACAGCAAGTTGGAGCTTTGTAAATCTATCAACTGATCAAACAAATCACTTGCTTCTCCATGAATTCTCCTAGACGTGCCTCCTCTGTCCACCTACCTCCCACTGCCCATCACACTTGTGCATAACAGCATAACTTTCTCAGCATAACCCGTGTTCTGCTCTTATAATTGTTGCCTTATATGCATGTTCAATTCAGGCCTGGATTTACATCACAGATGTCCTGGCACCCTAGACCTCGCCCCCGAAATGAACCTACAAATCACCCCTCCCCTTCCCAAACCGCGCCACAAGTGTGTTGAATGGCCCAGCTGTCACTTCCCTTGCCTGTAATAGGTATCTACAGGTGCCCCTTAGTATTAGGTAGCCAGAGGTACTCTCAGTATTAAGTAGCTAGAGGTGCCCCTGTCTGAAGGGAGATCTTGTCAGTGTAATGCTGAGAGATGGGTGACTAACCTCTCATTTATGCTCTGCTCAGGACTCTGCATAGGGAAAGAGGGAGGGAGGCACTAGAGGAGGGGAGTGAGCTGCCTCTCCATTATCAGGCGCCTGTAGGCACGTGCCTACAGTGCCTTATGGTAAATCCAGCCCTGGTTCAATGCGCAATAAACACAAACATTTCCACAACCTTACCTTCCTAAGTCTCACAGAACTATGCTAAACACCCTCAGATATAATAATAATATAGCGCTTTTCTCCCTGCATGGCTGTATGCATAGATTTATGCACTTGCCTGAAAGTGGCCAAACCTATCAATTCATTACAAGATGAGTCCTCATAGTTTTAGCTGTGTAGTTTGTTTCCAGGCTTCAGAATGTACTGCATCTAAACAGCCTCCTTAGTATGGTCATGCTTCATGGTGTGTGACAGACAGTCAGCTTCACTAATGACAATACGGGATATCCCCGGCCATCAGAAATATCTAGTAACCTCACTTCTCACGGAACAGGAAGTGACATCATAGCAGGGCTATCCCAGCCATGTGCTTAGCGGTAAATCAGAGAGCATGCATTTCCCGTAGGACACTAATGGAGAGGTTACTGGAGCAGTTGGGTTACTGTGAGCCGCCCGTGGGGCCCTGCAGCGGTTATTTTCCATGTTGTTGATGTCGGAGCAGTGATGCATGTGTCCCGGAGATGCTGTTCCTGCTCGCTTGTCTTCTCAGAATTGTTGTTGCTGGTTAATTATTGATATTAAAAGGTGATGATTCCACACTTCCTTGCCCAGCAAAGTTACGGAAAATAGAAAGAGATGTGTTCGTGTTTTGGTATTGTCGGAGTGCTATTTATATATTCTGACTTTAATGGGTTTGTTTTCTTCGTTCTAAATCCGCTACATTTGAGTCTCTGAGGGAGAGGTGAATTAATGCACATTAACGCCCAACGTGGAGCTGATAGAGCTGATGATGGATAGGATAGATAGCGTAGCCATACATCACTCGATACATGGGCAGATCGACCATGAGACAGATCCCTCTCTGATCAGATCTGATGAGCATAGCTCCCAACAGTCCCTCTTTTCGAGGGACAATCCCTCTTTGGGAACCAAATCCCTCTGTCCCTCTTTCTTCCTCAGTTGTCCCTCTTTCAAGACTGATGTACAGATCTATGTTAAATGTAATTTTCTACTAAAAATGTATTTAAAGTGGACCTGAACTCTTGTACAGGACCAAGGAAAACATATAGAAATGCACCCTGTATGTATTTCAAGAGTTTAGCCTGTTTAATTCCACCTCATGTGTGTCTAATCACAAGTTGTAATTTGATCTCTCCCCTGTGTCACATGACTGCCATGGCAGATAAGCTCATATGAAAGCACAGGCTGTAAACAATATGTCTGCTTCCATGAATCAGGAAGTAGAAACAGTACAGATTTATTTTATGATTTGTATCAGCTGTAACAAAGAAATGCTTTTTGTTTTAAAAGACATAGGAGGTGAAAAAAAAGGAAAAACAATTGTATCTATTCTCCTTCTCCCCCCCCCCCCCCCCAAAAAAAAAATGACTTCAGTAATCCCATAGTTTTATTTTATATTTAAATCTAATTTTTAAATTTTTACTGTTTCATGACCTCTTCTCAATGACACATTCTTTGAAGTATGTCAGAGATAAAATCTATGAAATATTTCCCCTTTTTATCTCTTTTCTGGTCTCATAAACAATTTTCTGCCGGGAAAATGTTTTATGGCTGTAATTTCTCATCAGTGAGGGATACCCTATAGTCCGATCCAGACAGAAACTGTCGCTGGCATACCTGTTTTTTTAACTCTTTCAAGCAGAGAAAGTAAAAAAGGAACATAGCCTAATTATTTGTGCGCTCGGCATTATTATGACCCTTTTTATCTCATTTCTGGTCTCAGGATGTGTGCTCCTAATCCCTAGATAGGTTTGATGCAATGAATGTTTGCATGTCTGCACTATGCGTGTTACAGGGCCAGAGTTAGGACACCTACGTTTACCTGGCTACTTCTGCGCAGTGTAGGTGATTAAGCAAAATAATGCATTCTTCTGTGAACTAAGACCCCGGCTTTTAACTTAGCTGTAGGGATAACAGTTGTGCCTGGATGAGTGAATCTGTGAATGCATTTGTTTGAACATTTGTGCGAAGGGTTAATTGTTTTTTTCTGGTCTCAGAAGCCATTTACTGAGAGGAAAGTGTTTTATAGCTGTAATTACTATTCAGTGAAGGTTTTACTATAGTCTGAGCCAGTCCGACCCAGACAGAAACTGTCATTTGCATACTTGATGTTTAACTCTTTCAGGCAGAGAAAGAAAAAAAAAAGGAACACAGCCGAGTTATTGGTGTGCTTGGCACTGTACATACCCATGTCTATCTCATCATGTCACATGTGACCTCGGTTTTAGAGCAGAAAGGACGTTCTGAGTTCAGGTCCGCTTAATGTGAACCATCGAGAACGACCCATTGATTTATATTAGATGTGCATTGCTGTCGGTTTGCGTTTCCCAATACGCTAAAACGTGCGTATGTAAACCCTGTCCCTGCCTTAGAAATGTACAACTCACCGCAAAATAACTTTTTATGTAAACATAGAAGAAGAAACAGCAAAAGTTGGCACTTGCAATCCATATAAAATAGCTTTATTCTTCCAGCCACAATTCATAAAGAGAACCTGAACTGAAAATAAAAATATAAAATAACTATACCTAGGTCATACTTATCTCCTGTGTAGTCTACTCCTCAATCTCTCTCTCCTGTCCTTCGTCCCGTTTGTCCACTGTGATCACTGGAATTCTCCGTCCTCCATTTTGAAAATGGCCATTACCCCATAACAGCTTCCTGGTCAGCGCACTGTTAAACTGTAATATCACCCACTTGAGCCATAGGGAAGCATGGACATTGCCTTGTACGTTCAGTTGTAACTGACAGCTGCTGATATATAACTGACAGCAACTGGTATATTTAAGTTCTGACAAAATATTGTCAGAATTGGAAGGGATCACTGTAAGAAGAAAATGGTGAGCTTCTGAGAGGAACTGACGGTGAGGTTAGTATGTAATATTCATTTGCAGCTACGTCATGTGTTTATTTTAAATAATTTTACTCACTTCAGGTTCCCTTTAAAACATGGTGCAAAAGTCACAAATGATTCCTACCTGTTTCCTTAAAAGCTGTGGGGTGAGGTGGGAGAGGTGGGCCGCCTGACGACTGTTTCGCTCTCCTGAGCATCCTCAGAGGCTTACAGTGCCTCAGAGGATGCTCAGGAGAGCGAAACGGTCGTCAGGCGGCTCACCGCTCCCACCTCACCCCACAGGATGCATTTGTGACTTTTCCACTATGTTTTAAGAATTGTGGCCGGAAGAATAAAGCTATTTTATATGGATTGCAAGTGCCAACTTTCGCTGTTTCTTTTTCTATGTTTACATTAATGCTTGAGCTGGATCAAGTTTGAGCATGCAATCGGAGGCATCATTAGCTACCGGTTCCAGTAGTACTGATACACACATCCAGTGTTGTTTTGATTTGTGACGCTGAGGACTGTGGTGCCTGTTCTGTCATTTCTTGTACTGTTTAAGCAAAATAACTTTTTATAGCACTGAATTACAAAAGAGAGACTGTTGTAGAAACAATGTCTGTTTATGTCAATTTGTTAACAAAAGCAGAATTTTCGTTTCGTATTGAATGCGGATGAAACACCAATCTCCTTAATACTAGCCTGGAGTTTAACCGCAACCATCTATATCTGTCTCCCGTCTGCCCGTCTCAGAGACGCGAGAAGAATGCCGGTGTTGTTTTATAGATATCTGGGAGCTGTGATGGGCGATCAATACCACATTTAGAAATAATACCCCCAGCCCTTCTGTCCGCAGGACGCTACTATACATTTTCAGGCTACATGACAAAATAACAGTCTTTTCATTAGACATTCCCTTTAAACCTTCAAAGTGCATTTGTCACCTGTCACTATGAGAAATGGTAGGTATTGATTTCAGTGGCAGAATACCCAGCGGTGCGCGCTGGTCGATGGGCTCAGAGAACCCAGAAGTACCGAGATATAAACATGATGTTCTGACTAATGGGCACTTATCTTCTGCTGCGTCGCCGGCGTGCGGCAAGATAAATGGCACTTGCGGCGCTAGAATTTTAGAATTTTATTTAACAAGTTGAAAATGAAAATCCGAAATTACAGGATAAGTGTACCTGCAGTATGAATGAACTAAATCCACTCCAAATTGACCTTTGATTGTTAAAGGACCACTATCCCGAAAAACTGAAAACTGTAAAATGCATGTGTATTCATATACAGTAAATAAAATGTACATTTGTTTCAGAGTAAAATGCTATATAAATTACTTTTTTCCCTATTTTGCTGTCACTTACAACAGACAGTAAAAATGTGACTAGTATATTTCCTCATGGGGAATTCTCAGGGTCCTTTCACACTGGGGTGGTGCGGTGGGTCAAATTGACGCACTGCTACTGCAGCCTAATGAAACACTATGGGGAAGTTCATATTTCCTACGTTGCGGTAAGCTGCGCCGGAAGTCCCTAATCTAACACTAGCACAGAACTACGTTACTGTGGCGATCTGCGTCGGTGCGGAAGTCATGTTAGTCTATGGTGACACAGGGTTTTTAAAAAAGTTGACGTCGCAGAGCACATGCGCAAAAGCGTATTTTTACAATACACTTCTGTGCACTTCCACAAACCCGAAGCAGGAAGTGGCTGTTGGCCAAACAGGGAACACCGCGTACTGACGCGGTGTTACTTGAAAGGCTGTTTCTGGCAGTGCGGCTGGTGCGACACACCGCATCGCTACCGCCAGTTTGCAGTGTGAAACCGGCCTCAGGGTTTTCTTCACTTTCAAAAGAACTTACTGAATGGCAAGTGCTCAGTCCAACTGTTAAAATAGTGTGGAAGCAGGGACGGTTTTCTGGCAAGGCCACATAGGCCATGGCCTAGGGAGCCAGATAAAGTGACTAAATAAGGAGAGGCTGAGGGGCAGTAAGCATACTTTACTGCATGAAAATCAAACCCGATCGGTCCAGGTGGGCGGCTATGGAGTCGGAGATTGGAGAACTGCTGCAGCTGCCTGTCACTCACCTCCCGATCGCCTCCAGCAGCAAAGCCTCCTCCTTCGCTCTGTCAGCTGCGGATGTTTATCTCCCTCTCCTGGCGGCTTTTCCTATCATGTGACTCGCTGGCAATAAGCTGGTGAGTCACATGTGAGTGACGCTGCCTGAAGAGGGAGATACACAGCCGCAGCTGACGGAAACAAAGAGAGCGAAGGAGGAGGCTTTGCTGCTGGAGGCGATCGGGATGTGAGTGACAGGAAGCTGGTGCGACGGCAGGAGAAGTATTTCACAGAGCTACCTACAGGGTGGGAGCGGGCGAAGAATTCAGCTATCGACAGGGAGGGTGAGAGAGGGGAGAAGCATTTGGCTAATGACAGGGAGGGGTGTGAGGGGGGGTGGGGGGCGAAGCATTTGGCTAATGACAGGGAGGATGGGAAGGGGGGAAGTATCAACACCGAGGGTGGAGAAGCATTTGGCTTTTGACGGGGAGGGTGGCAAAGCATTTGGCTATCAACAGGGAGGGTGGGAGAAGGGCAAGGACTTTGCTATCGACAAGAAAGGTAGGAGGGTGGTGAAGCATTTGGCTAATAACAGGGAGGGTGAGAGGAGGGAGAAGCATTTGGCTTTCAACATGGAGGGTGGGAAGGGGGATAAAGCATTTGGGTATTGACAGCAGGGAGGGTGGGCAAAGTATTTGGCTATCTACAGGGAGGGAGGGAGGAAGAAGCATCTGGCTACCTACAGGGAGAGAAGGATGGGGGAGAAGCATTTGGCTACCGACATAGAGGGTGGCGAAGCATTTGGTTAATGACAGGGAGGGCGGGAGGGGGAAGAAGCATTTGGCTATCGACAGGGAGGGTAGGAGGGGACGAAGCATTTGGGTATCAACAGGGAGGGTGGGAGGGGAGAGAAGCATTTAGCTATCGACAGGGAGAGTGGGGGGCGAAACATTTGGCTATCAGCAGGGTGGGTGGGAGGAGAAGCATTTGACAATCAACAAGGGGAAAGGAGGGGGGAGAAGCATCTGACTACCTACAGGGAAGGAGGGAGGGGGAGAAGCATCTGGCTACCTACAGGGAGGGAGGGGGAGAAGCATCTGGCTATTTACAGGGAGGGAGAGAGGGGGGGGGAGAACCATCTGGCTACATACAGGGAGGGAGGGGGAGAAGCATCAGGCTACCTGGAGGGAGTGGGGGGGAGAAGCATCTGGCTATTTATAGGGAGGGAGAGAGGAGGGAGAAGCATCTGGCTACATACAGGGAGGGAGGGGGAGAAGCATCTGGCTAAATACAGGGAGGGAGGGGGAGAAGCATCTGGTTACCTACAGGGAAGGAGGGTGGGGGAGAAGCATCTGGCTATTTATAGGGAGGGAGAGAGGAGGGAAAAGCATCTGGCTAAATACAGGGAGGGAGGGGGAGAAGCATCTGGCTAAATACAGGGAGGGAGGGGGAGAAGCATCTGGCTACCTACAGGTAAGGAGGGTGGGGGAGAAGCATCTGGCTATTTATAGGGAGGGAGAAGCATCTGGCTAAATACAGGGAGGGAGGGGGAGAAGCATCTGGCTAAATACACGGAGGGAGGGAGGGGGAGAAGCATCTGGCTACCTACAGGGAAGGAGGGTGGGGGAGACGCATCTGGCTATTTATAGGGAGGGAGAGAGGAGGGAGAAGCATCTGGCTACCTACAGGGAAGGAGGGTGGGGGAGAAGCATCTGGCTATTTATAGGGAGGGAGAAGCATCTGGCTATTTACAAGGAAGGAGGAGGGAAAGCATCTGGCTATTTATAGGGAGGGAGCGAGGGAGGGGGAGAAGCATCTGGCTACCTATACTGCAGGGAGAGAGGAAGCATCCGCTGGCATAGATCCTTTCCATATAGTGGAAACAGCCCTTACATGTAGGATTACCTTGGCTGAGCTCAGGGGAAGGACATTGTTCTCCCCTTACTCCTCCTGCTTTATGGCAATCTGTCATGTGACCACATCATCCCTCCTCCATAGCAACAGACAGGCCAGTGACATGTCTGTATAGCACTTGGCTGCAAACTGTTCTATTGACACAGTGGGGCTTGCTGCAAGGGCATGACAATAGCCCCCATGACCCCTGCCAAGGGGGACTACGATAGTCCACTCCTGTACATAATGCAGACTGGCACTGAAGCATTTACATTACCTCCTTCAGGCAACTCCAGCGGGGCAGGTCCTCTTTACTCCTCTACACAAATGTCATACAGCCAATCACTGTGCCGCTTCTGTCCCAATCACAGGACATGCAAACGAAAGCAGCAAGGTGATTGGCTATACGGCTCTTTTACACTGAAGAGAAGTGAAGAGGACCTGTCTTGCAGCCGGAAGGAGGTAATGTATAACGCTCCCCTGCCACTCTGCATTATGTACAGGGGTGGGAGGAGGTTAGGTAAAAACTGTAACGGTGGGGGTGGCGGCCAACAGATCTCTGAGGGGAGGACCGGGCCTAATGTAGATATGCCCCTGAGTAGAAGTTGTGTGATTTCAGTCTCATGCATGGGCCACAGTGAGAAGATTTTTCTAATAAACTCAGGCTCATCTGGATATACTTAGGGAAAAAAAAGAAAGATATTTTTGCTGTGGGTGTTGCATGCAGCTGTAGTAACACACCCACTACTCTATAATCCTCACAGCAATCCTGACCAGGGCCGGATGTTTGGAAAGGCCACAAAGGTCCAGCCCTTAGGCCACTGCAGCCCAAGGGGGCACCTGGACATGAAAGAGGGGTTGAAACCTATAGAAAAAAAGGCTGCAAATGGGGAGCAACACATTAAAACGGAATGTTGTCCAGTTTCTGGAGTTCTGCACATCCATGCAGATAAATCATTCGGGTACAGCCTCTGTACAGTTATAGGCATGTCACTGGCTGTCCTCAGAGGAGCTGACAATGAAATCCTACCATAGTTACAATGTAATGTCCTACCATATTATTATGTATTGATATAGCACTGACACCTCCTGCAGCACTTTACAGACAACATAGCCATGTCTCTGACTGTCCTCAGAGGAGCTGACAATGAAATCCTACCATAGTTACAGTGTAATGTCCTACCATATTATTATGTATTGATATAGCACTGACACCTCCTGCAGCACTTTACAGACAACATAGCCATGTCTCTGACTGTTCTCAGAGGAGCTCATAATCGAATCCCTACCATAGTCATAGTTTGTTGTGCTAACATATTATTATGTAGTTATATAGCACTGACCTCTTCTGCTGCACTTTACATAGTCATGTCATTGACTGCCCTCAGAGGAGCTCACAATGTAACCCCTAGCATAGTCATAGTCTAGGGCCACAGCTCCCTCCTTTTTATAGTGTTTTGTATGTCTTTTTGTATGTTATTTTTTGCATGTTAGTCTTGGGCTGAAAGCTAACCTCCCTTCTCCCCCATGCAAACCTGAAAACAGAACGATGCAGCCAGTGCCCAGTGTGATACCCAAGCAGAGTGGCCTTCCACTGATAGAACCAGCTTTCCTACTGGCAGCGTCCACATCTTCTGAAAGCGACCAGATCAGCACCGAACCCCTGCCAGTAATTTAGCAATCCTGCCTCTACACCAGCGCTGCACCTTCAACAAGGACTTGTGCACAGACCTAATGGCATCCGTTCCACTGCTGCCAGCGGACAATCCTTCCAGGCTTCAGCCACAGCACACTCCAAAACCAGCTGTTCCTCTGCCAGCCACTGTTCCTCCAAAAGCCAGAAGCAGCACACCTCTCCTCCTGCTACCAGCTGGGCCGTCAGATCATGCCGCCCCCCAATGACCCTACTCTGCCCTCGGGGACCGCGAGCGCAGGGACCCGGCAGCTGCTACTACCCTGCTCTCCAGCAACGTGCCTCATCCTTCTGCAACAAAAGAATATCCCTGCATGCATTTCTAGGTTCTGTGCTACGCGTGCCTTTTGGGGCACCCGATAACGTTTGTGGCAGCTCGCTCCCATCCTCACCTCCATCTACACCAAGTCCCTTTAGGAAGGCAAAGTCCCCGTGTGCTTCAAGAGGTACACCATCATCCCTGTGCCTAAAAAGCAGGGTATCCCAGACCTCAATGACTACGGGCCCATGGCCCTAACAGCTGTCATCATGAGGACCTTTGAAAGAGTGGTCCTACCCCATTTTAAGCTCTCTACATTGCCCATAATGGACCTGTTCCAGTTAACATATAGAGCAGACAGATTAATGGATGACGCTATGAATATCTGCCTGGAGCTCGTCATCAGTGAGCACCTGGATAAATCGGACTCGTACGTCAGGATCCTCCTACTGGACTTTAGCTTGGCCTTCAATACCATCTGCCCCCACATGCTACAGAACAATCTTGCAGCACTCGAAGTCTATCCCACCCTATGGATCATGGACTTCCTGACCAACATGTCCCAAGTCATCAAGCTGGGTGATTTCGACTCTCAATCAAGAGTTATCAACAGGGGTGCCCCACAAGGATTCATCCTGTTACCCGACCTGTTCTCCCTTTACAAGAAATACTGTAGATCCATATTAAACTCTGTCAAGGTTGTCAAATTTGCTGAGGACACCACCATCATTGGCCTTGTAACCAAGAATGACTAGGAGGCCTACCATCAGCAGGTTGACAGAATAAGCCACTTGTGTAAGGAGAACAAGCTGGCCCTCCACACAGCCAAAACCATAGAGTTGATCATTGACTTCAGGAAGCATGCCTCCACTCCACCTCCAATCTACATTGATGGCACCGAGGTCAAAATCTACCACCCAGGCACAACCATCTCCAAGGGCCTGAGCTGGAAGGAAATCACTGCCTCTACCTAGGAAAGCCCAGTAGAGACGTTTCTTTCTTCGCCAATTGAAGATCAGTATGGCCCAGGAGCTTCTAATGAGGTTCTGCACCGAGACCATTAAATCTATCCCGTTCGTCTATCCTGGTCTGGTACGCTGCCAGCGACAAGCATGAACTACGGTCATCAGATCATCCGTAACCAACTTGCACTCTTCTACAACTGCGCTCCAGAGCACTAAGGATTGTTAATGTTGGCTCCCACCCAGGCCACCGCTTTTTCAGGTGACTTCCATCAGGCAGCAGGTTTCGGCCATCTCCACAAGGAATGGGAACTCTTCTTTCCCCTCTCGGCCAATCTCTTGTACTCTCTCCATGCCCTCTCCCCTCCAGCATCATCCACCTACAGCACCCCACCTAAGGTTGCATGGCTAATAAAAAATGATTCTGATATCAATCACTATCTATATGTATTTTTATGGATATAGCTGTAAGACCTAACAATGCCAATGCATGCAATTGCCAAAGCAGCAACCCTCTTGTGAGCCCTCCCACCTCCGCATGCCCCACCCCTCCGTACACTAGCACATAAGCACACTTCACCCACGTGTGGTTAGCAGGACCCCTTTATCACTCGCTGACTGATGCAACCTAGAGCCCGCCCTTCCTATCAGAAACCTCACACGCTATTGGCCAAGCGCCGGTGACACTTCCAGTCCGCCGCAAAGCGCTTCACTCTTCTGATTGGCGCAGCTCGCCCGGTGTCGCGGATCTGTATTGTGATTGGCGGAGCATCAGCACTTTCCTTTCCTCCCGGCTTCAAGATGGCGGCGGATGCAGTGTCTCTCTTCACGTCCATCGGGCTCAGCGAACAGAAGGCTAAAGAAACGCTAAAGAACGAGGCTCTGAGCACCGTGCTGAGGGATGTAGTGCTGCAGGTGAGCGGGGAGGCCGGAAGTGGCTCCAGGGGGGCTAGGCACAGTGTGGGGCAGCCTAGCTGTGCCTGTCCATAGAGCCAGCTGGGGGCCAAAGAGGAACAGCTGAAGTCACAGAGTTCTGCTGCTAGGAAGGAGATGTTGCTCATCACTTGTGGGAAGAGAAATGCAGAAGCTGGGCTGTCATATTGAAACTAATGCCTGCTACACGCCATGCAATTTCCTGTAAGATCTATGGGTTGAATTGATAACTTCCGACAGGTCTGATCAGGTTTCTGATCGATTTTGTACAGAATTAATTGGAAAATTGATCGGACATGTTGGGAATTATGGATTCGATCTGTCAACCTGACAGGAATTTGCTTGCAGTGTACCAGGCGTAATGCTCTGTACGTTTGCTTGATAGCTGTCAACTCGAGCAAAAGAGACTGGGTGGCTGAGAAGCGTAAAAAAACAAAAAATTCCTCATCTGGTTAAAGACCACAACTGTTCTCCATGTAGACCAATACCTCCTTGCGGATTGGTTTGGATGATAAGCAGGAAACCTCATAGGGAAATTCTGCCAGTGTAATTGGGCGGACAACACCCTCTTGAACTGTAAGGTTTCAGATTGGTTGTAGTAAACTACACCCACACTATTTGGCCAATCATTGCACTTCATGCTGTAGAGGGTGTCATAATTGGAGAACTATTCCCTGTGAGGTTTCCTGTTGGGTACCCTAAACTAGTGAATAATAATAAAACGTGTACATTAGCCCAGGGCTGTGGAGTCGGTACAAAAATCCACTGCCTCTGACTCTGACTCCTCAGTTTAGGATTCCTCTGACTCCTCTAATTTGCATATTACAATCTTGTTTATTAAAAGTATGTAGCATGAAATTCGTCTCTTAACTGCCAACGCTTAGGAATTTTAAGGGACAACTGAAGTGAGAAGGATATGGAGACTGCCATATTTATTCCCTTTAGTCATAGACTAAAACTAGTCCTTGGTAAGAGTACTTGTAAAAGGTACAGACCAGAACAAAGAACATCTATCAGGCCCTAGGCAATGTAACTGTGGGTACATGTAAGAGTGATGTGCAGGTACTCTGCAGGGGAATAAGGAGATTCTTCCTCTATTACACATTCTTCATGCACAATCTGAATTAGGTTTATGGGTGATAGACAACACCTCTGTGTTCAATGTGCACAACATTCTCAGTGGATTCCCTGCAGCTCTGTGGGGAGTGCATATGTAGAGTATATTTTATTTTATTGAAGCATCACAAGTAACTAATTTTGATTGGGTTATTTCATTTTTGTGGACTGAGCACAGCTATTACTGCATATGTACATTATGATGACTATTATCTGAGAAATAGAACATTTTATAATATTTTCTATTTTAATTACAGTTTAAATTCATTAGGAGGCGGTGCATTTTTTCCTGACTCCGACTCCAGGCACCCAAAATTGCCCCGACTCCATAGCCCTGCATTAGCCCCTGACTACTGCTCCACAAGCGATCCGTCCGGCAGATCAACTTGGCTGAGCGACTGCACACTTCTTTGTGCACACCGGTCCCCCAACCACTGTGTGACATTGTTGTCCCTCCGTGCCCCCTTCACCCCCACATAGCAACATAGTGGGGCTCTATTCTCAATGATTTACCGCATGTGGAAATGCACTTGCGGTAAATTGATGACTGAAAAAAAACATCTTGACATTCACAAATGTTTACGCATGAAATTTACCGCATGTGTAAAAAATGCGGTAAAAGTCCGCGAAAGTCGGTAGTTTCCGCAAAAAAAATCAAAATTCACAAAAAAAAAAGAGGGGCCTTATTTCTGACTTAACTACCGAATTTTTATCACCTACTAGTACTTGGTGATATATTTTGCTTCCCATTGACTTAAATGGAGTCTGGAGCCTCGAGTGCTGTGTTTGCTGGACTTTAATATTTTTGTTTTGGACAAGTGTTTTTTTTTTTTTGTTTTTTTTTTTATGCAACTTTTTTTCTGCATGTTTACTATGTAATTACGCATGTTTCCCAAATTTTTTTACGCATTGTTCCTGCGTGCGGGAAACATGCAAAATATTTTAGTGAATGTGGGAAAAATGCGGAATTTATCACATGCGATAATATAGCGGTAAAAAATTTCTTACCGCATGTGTGATTGAGAATAGAGCCCAATGTGGTGTCAGCTACACAGCTGACCTGTGTCTGTACAGGCCGCCCCAGCGTTGTCGCCCTTTAGAGATCTGGTCCCTATCTCTGAGTGGCAGAAGTCAAAGGTCTGTATGCACCTTTAGGCCTGGGACCCACTAACAGCTCTTTTCTAAGCGCTTGTAATTTTGATAAGCGCTTGCTTATCAAATATTGGTGGTTTTAAGAAAATCACATACATCAAGTGGGATCACACAGAGCATTGCATTAGCAAGTGCTTTTTAAATCACAAGCGCTTAAAAAAAACACTGCTAGTGGTTTTCAGGCTTTAGAGTCTAAAGTCACACGCGTTCCAAAATTATCTTTCGATTGCATGCAATGGGATCAACACTGGAGAAACTGGAAGCTGAAAACCAAGGAACAAGGCTCCACCATTGCCCTGTGGGCTTTTATATTTACAGATAAACGATCCTGATTTCTGACTGTAGGGCAGTTGGTTTGTTTCACAAGATGCGGAGCTCACCTTGGGTGAACTGGAACTTTGCATCAGTCTTGTCTTATATTCAGAAAGGTGATGATTGACTACCTGACAGCTGATTAATGAAACTGACATGTATTGTTAAAGAGAACCAGAGACAAAGCACCCTCATGTATTTTACTACATTTATCAGTGGGAACATAACAGTAAACCCCTACCCTGCTTTTAAGGCGCTGCGGATCGTTTAGAAACGGCCTTATCAGTCTGCCGACAGTGCGTACACACGTGCTACTGTCGGCAGAACGTCCGTCCAGTGAGAGGGTCTGGCGGACCTGTCGTTTGCGGAAGTATGGCGTGTGTACGCGCCTTAGTTTCATCCTTCTCTGCTTAATCTGCCTGTTATCAGCTCTGATAACAACCCCGACTGAGCATTCAGTCTAGGTTTGACCTGGAATCATTATACCTGAGTCAGTCTTCTGTGAAGTTTTTTCAAGCCTGCCCCCTGCTGGCTCAGCTTTCCTGCTTTGCATACTCAGAGCTCTGATGACATGGGAGGGGCTGCTCTGCTGAGAAAGAAGTTATGAAACAGACAAGTGTGGCTGCTATGTGATCTGTGTGCACTGTGCAGTTGTTGTCGTCATTATCTGTGCAGTTTCATTCCTGTAGGCGCGTACACGCCATACTTCTGCAAACGATGGGTCCACCAGACCCTTCCGCTGGGCAGATGTTTTGCCGACAGTAGCATGTGTGTATGTGCTGTCGGCAGACCAATCCTAACTCCTCCTATTCCTAACAGTTTAAGAAGGAATCTGAACTATTTAGTGAATTCTTAAGATGCCTGAGACAGTTCTGCATGGATTTCTAAAAACCTACTAATATTTTGTCTCAGACACTCTTGATTAATGTCCCCCAGAATCATTTATTTCACCAATTCCAAAGGAGTTGTACCCGATGAGAGTTAGAGGGAAAAGGTTTGAAAGCCAAGAGCTGAGGCTGCCATACTATGGTGCCACCAGTCGCACTTGGCAATCCTCTGTTATCCGTACAATGGGGAACAAGGGGAGGGAAATGGGGTTGACAGTCAAATATTTATAGTCCCAACTTTCACTAGGTATATGTAACCCAACCGCCACAATTCTTTCAATGAATTACGCTGTGACAGGATTGATGTGAAAAAAGGATAATCGATGTATTGGTTTCTTTGTGACTTACCAAAATGTAAAAACAGCACTGTTGTACAATGAGCTGCATCGCACTGCACGCCAAACACACCATCCAGCCATAACAACATGCATACCGGCCCACTTCCAAAAGGAGATATTCCTAGATCTTCCCTTAAATCTTCTATGTTTAATGCTAGTGAAGAGGCCTCAAACAGAAGAGGATTCCAGAGTACTGTGCTAAACAACAAGACCAATGACCTGGGGAATCAAACATCTGCATAGCAAAGCAGTCCACACACAGCGCTCAGGTCACAGTGATAGGAACCTCTTCCAATAATCACACCTCTAGCAGCTTTAGAACTTCATAGAAGCAAATGAGTTGGTACCTTTCTACAGTGGCCCCTGATTAAGTTCATATGCAGATGTCATCTCTCCCCACCGATGGTCGGCTTCATTTCTTTCCCCATTTAGCTTACTGGTCTGGTGAACGGTTTGGCTCCTGGCTTCTACCACTTTACTTAGAGCCGGCACTCCTGTTCCGTCAAAACTCAGTGTGCCGCGGTATCCTTCCGCCTCTGCACTGTATCCTGGACCTCATGCACCATATCTCGCGGTACAGCCCACTAACACTTGACCGGCTGAATACCTCCCAAATGGAGTAGTTCGTTGGAGCTTCAGACCGCCAGGGGGAGGGAGGCTTTATCAGTGAATCTGGCCGGCAGAACGAGTGCAGAACAGGCCGACTAGTTTCGACTGGGACTTCCGGTCTTCATCAGGGCCTGGCTTAGCACCGGGGGTCAGTCCTTAATAGGATACATTTGGCTACACCCTTCCTGCGCTGAATAGGTGAGTGTCACTGCAATACCCGTTCGGATGGAAACCTGTACTTTTTTTTTCATTCCGCTGCAGTCTTTATCATCTGTTATCCCTAAGGAGCAAGGGGGGGGGGGGGGAGGGGGGCAGAGGGAGGCGAAGGTTCAGCAGTGATGGCCCAGTTCTTCATGAAAGAAACCGGTGGTAATCGTTGACCTGCTGATTATCCCAATTGCTGATATCTGACAGTGATGGCCAAGGTGTTACAGTTCAAGACATGCAGTCGTGTTCATTCTGTGGTGGGTCCTGACTCCTGAGCAGCATTAAGGAGAGCTGGTCAAGATATTCCGGCTGTCACAGAAGCATCCAGCCCTTACTCCCGAATTAGCGGCTGGCATCATGGAGGGTCTGAACCAAAGGTGTCCCTGCTGCGGTTAAGCAGTAGAAGTCAATGGATCGATTGAGTCGCCATCCAGTGGGGCCAAACGAGTCCTAATCGATGTGGTGTCTTCTGACCTCAGTGGAGCCCCGATCTCCTGGGTAGCAGCAGTGGACTCCTCAAGGCCTGAACCCGCACAGACAACTGACCCAGGCAATGGGAAGGCGGAAAAAAACTCCAGGTCTCGAACTCCCCACGACCTGCACCAGCGTCCCAGGCTACATCTGACCACACTGCACACCTTCACAGCTCGTTTCCACTATTGTGGTGCAGAATCGCCTGGATTCCATCGCTGATGAAATCGCATGCAGATGCGATTCCCCATGCGGTTTTTGCCGCAAATTCACATAGGTGAGGGTATATGTGATTTTTAACCATGTCACTGCCTGTGTGAATTTACATTGGTACCTATGCGAATTTGCGGCAAAAAACGCATGGGGAAAACGCATGCGATTTCCCTATTAAATACATTGTGTGCGATCCGCCTGCATTCCACTCGCAGGCGAATTCTGCGGGTCTTTTGTGCGTTTTTCACCTCTGAAAAAACCGCACCTCAACAACGCTACAGTGGAAACAGGCCCATCCACTTGCATTACATGTGCGAATCCGCATGTGTCGGACGCATGCGGATTCGCGATAGTGGAAACGAGCCCTCAAGGGGGAAAACAAGGTGAATTTTGGTTGGGAAAAGGGAAGAATGGCAAGAAAAAGCCAGAATCATGTGGCCGTGGCTGCCAATAAGGGCGCCATCTTCCTGAATGGCAGTCCCAACATGCATTGCGGCAGTCGCTTCAAATTTTAGTTGCTCCCTAGTAGGGATGATCAATGATATGCAAATACAAATGCGAGGAGGAGCGACCGAAACTGAAAGAAAAGAGAATCGGGACCATGGCCGGCTCATTGGCAGGTTTTTCTTTTTTGTGTGAAACTTGGAACTGTTGGATTGTTTCAGTCACATGAGGTATGATACTACATTCATGACTGATGTGCCAATTTAAAAGGATCTGAGCACCCACTATAAGACTCTCCAACAGGGATGCTCTTAAAGTGAACCTCTGGACTAAAAATCGACTCCGCAGCACTGAAAAGGCCTGGTGTTTTTTTAACAGTTTCACAGCATCAGAACTTTGTTTCTCTTATACAAGCCTCATTTTTAGCTGCACAGAAGAAAACTGCCCGGGCTTTTTTTTCCCCTGATGCTGTGCAAAGCATGATGGGATTTCTGATGTTGTTGCTCTCGCTCTGCTGTTTTGGTGCAATATTTTATTTATTTTTTTTACATTTTGAATTTGACATTTGAAGCCTAGCGTGTGCAGCTGGGAGGGGTTACCAGGACACAAGACAGTTGGAACTGTGTCTCCTGCTCCTTGTCACCTCCTTTCAACCAAAAAGATGGCTGCCCCCATGACAAAGATGGCAGCCCCCATGAATCACAAACATTTGCCTGTTCTTTTAAAACAGGGTGGGTAAGAGATTATATTACCTATCTATTCTACTTAACATAACTAATGTAACTTAATGACAGTATGTTTGTTTGTTTAGGCTGAAGTTCCCCTTTAACTTTGAATTCGGATGAAATTAGAATAGTTATTCGAACTTCATCCTGCTAATTACTGCAGCTGTGCGGGTGGCCGAGGTGGAGGTTAATCTTACCCATCAGGCGTCTTCTTCACTCGTCCCTCGGCGTCTCCCCCGCTGCGTTCCAATCTGGCGTCACATGATTACATACACTTCCTCGTTCAACCCGGAAGGAGGAAGTGTATGTAATCACGTGACGCCAGATTGGAACGCAGCGGGGGAGACGCCGAGGGACGAGTGAAGAAGACGCCTGATGGGTAAGATTAACCCACACCTCGGCCACCCGCACAGCTGCTGTAATTAGTAAGATGAAATTTGAATAACCCGATTTGAATTTCATCCGAATTCGAAGTTAAGAGCATCCCTGATCTCCAGTGCATGCTGGGAGATGTAGTCTATGAAAGTGGACCCGAACTTTTGCACAGGACAGAAGAAAAACAGAGTATTTAGAGAGTTTAGCCTGTCTAATTCTCCCTCATCTGTGACATTAATGTAATTTGGTCCCTCAGCTGTGTCAGCTCAGGAGTCTCTTCTGCCAAGGCAGAGCAGCTAATTTAAAGACACAGGATGTTAACTCTTGTCTGCTTCCATGAAAGCAGGAAGTAGATGCCTTGCAGATTTGTTGCAGGATTTGTATAAGCTGTAACAAAGAAATGTTATGCTGTTGCTTATATTCTAGAGCAGAGAGGAAGTTCTGTGTTTAGGTCCGCTTTAATTGTTGCTTCATGTATTGCATACGGTGAAGATACAGTACAATCAGCACACATAAAAATTCTATCACGCTTGGTTATTGCTACGTTTGTGCCCATTCGTGCTACAAAAATTAAGATTTGTGCTGCTTTCATTTTGAAGATAACACTTATTTCCAGAACAATACAGTCACCCAGCCCCCATGCAACAACCTACATGCATGAAACTGTTATGGGTTGGGGAGTCCTGTGTATGTGCTCATTTGTGCTGCAGAAATTCTTTCTATCTTTTATAGTTTTCAAAATATTCAATTTTTTTTTTTTTTTTTTTTTTTTTTTTTTTTTTTTTTTTTAGGTCAAAAGTTCACTTAGCCTCCTTACATCACTAAGGCTGAGTGAACTTTTGACCTTTGTAAAAACATGAATATCTCAAAAACTATAAAAGGTAGACTATTTTTGCAGCACAAATCAGCACATACACAGCACTACCCGCCCATACCAATTTCATGTCTGTAGGTTGTTGTATGGGGGCTGGGTGATGGTATTTGTTTTCTAAATAATAAGTGCTATTATCTTCAAAAGGAAAGCAGTACAAATGGGTACAAATGTAGCACTAACCAATCATGATGGAATTTTTATTTGTGCTGTTTGTAGGGGGGCAGCTTCATGGAGCTGTGAAGACGTCCTTCGATCCTATGAAGGTGTTCATAGATCTTTTGGTGACCACAACTGTGAACAGTGATAGATGCTTCTTGTAAGCTTTTGTTGATGCTGCAAGCAAGGTTCAACATCTGCTTAGTGATGAGACAAGCATTGCTCAGTGCTAGTTTTCACCAGAAGGATCCGTCCTACTACAGTATGTACGTATTTCATTACTGAACAGGATTGCAGTGCGACTCTCAGCACAGCGAAAACTTGACGCAAAGGATAGAAAAGTATCATTGGGTGGCCAGGGATGGTTTTTTGGTAAGGCCAGGGCCTTGGGCGGCTACAGCAGCCTTGGGGGGGGGGGGGGAGGGGCTAGACATGAAAGAGGTTGCTACGTATGACAGAGGAGGCTGAAAATGGAGATCACATGAAAAAGGGAAACTGATGCCGAAGGGAGCGGTTCATAAAAGAGGGGGGGGGGGGGCTGCTGTACATGGATATTGCACATAGAAGAGGGGGCTGCACATGGAATGGGAGGAGCGCTGCCGCACAAAAAAAGTGGAGACGATATACTTGGCCTAGCGGCACAAAGTGTAGATCCATCCCTGATGCTGGCAGATTGCCAAAAATATAGCGCCCTATCTGATGATAGTCAATGGTAATTTAGCTTGAAATCTGTTGCATCTATGGAGCCACTGCATCAGGGCTGGCTGCTGGGCTCTGATATAAATTGTAATCCGTTTTGGAAGGATGTTATATTGCAGTCTGGACCTGGACCAGCTCTCAGCCCTGTTTTGCAATCTCTGCAGTTGCCCTTTGCCACCTTTACCTGTTACACAATCTGAGCGCATTGTAGGGAGCATTTCCTGTGCGCGGCCTCACCTGTACCTGCCGCCCACACATGGGAGAGGTGATCACAGGATGTATGCATTATATGGGTCAATTGATGTATGGAATGTCTGTTAGCAGATGTCATCTGGTATAGCCAAGTCTTTTCAACTTCAAGTCACCCTCTTCCACACCTGACCAGGGTGCGGCTCCTTATCTGTCTATGGCTGGACTGAAAGGCCGAACGTGGGTGCGCTGATCATTGCCCATCACTGCAGCTCTGAAAATACTGCTTGTGATTAGGGATGGGCAGTGAGATGCAAATAATTATTAACTGATGCTTATATTAGGCAGCCTGGATATTGATTTGATTGCAGGCACTCAACATTAGCCAGCACCTATTCAGTAGGAGACCTTGGGCAAAACTCCCGAACACTGCTACTGCCTATAGAGCGCGTCCTGGTGGCTGCAGCTCTGGCACTTTGAGTCTCCCAGGAGAAAAGGATGATATAAATATTATTTATCATTGTATCGCCTTCTCATGCTCTTTTCATGCTATAAGCAGAGTTGCATTGGTCCAGAGCCGAATCATCCACTAGGCAAACTTGGGCAGTTGCCTAGGTCCTGGAGAGAGCCTAGGGGCCTGGAGGATGCAAACCCCCTTCAAATCTTACTTAAAAAAAAATCCAGGTAATTATCGGCAGAGGGCAAAAGCTGCTATCTTGCCTTGTGCCTCATTTCTTCTTAATCCTTTTCTGGCCGGCCCTGCATTCCCCGTCGCGCTCCACCCAGCTACTTTTTCATGCCACCCAAAAAATTCTGGGGAGAACACTGGATTGGTTGAATTCTAAGCTGGATACATTTTGTTTAAAATTGGCATAAAATATGCATCAGCTCCCAAAAATTAGCAGCATCTTGATCTTCAGTACTTAGATTTATTTATTGTATTTATAAAGCACCAACATATTACGCAGCGCTGGACATTGGTTAAGGTTAGACAATATTTAGGGGTGACATACAGCAATATGACAATACAGGGAAACAAGAAAGACCAGATCACGCAGCACAGTCTGAGTACAAGGTAATGCTTAGTCAGTCACTGGAGGGGAGCATGGAGATTAGGCCAGTCGAGTTTACTCAGATCCATAGGATAGTTGTACAGTAATAGAAGTGCATGAACAGGTAGGAGACACAAGAAGGACCCTGCCCAAAGGCTTACAATCTAGAGGGAGAGGTGGGGACACAAAAGGTAGGGGACCAGAGTTCAACTGTGGGTTTAGAGCTCCAGTGAAAGAAGGGGGTGGGGGGTTAGGCCAAATTACAAAGGTGAGTTTTGAGGGCCATGGTGAAGATGTTGGAGGGGGAAACCCAGACACCTAAAGCAAAAAATTGGAAGACCTCTAAATCTACAGTCATATGTATTGGTATATGTATTTTACACAGCAAAATATTCTATAATTACATTTCACTTATGTTTCTGTTGCTTACTGGAGGTAGTAAATATCTGACAGATCTGACAAGTTTTATGCCTTGTACACACCATGCAATATCCCATCAGATAGACGGGCTGAATAGATGATTTCTGACAGGTCCGCTCTGATTGCTTTGTGTTGCTTTGCATTTTGTACTTGATGTTTTTCATGCATGGCTTGTAATTGGTCAGGCAGGGAGATAGAGGGGAAATCTGTACTGTCCCTTTTTGTCTTTTATGACTGTAGGTAGATTTTGATAGTGACCTTTTCATATTTAAGACCACTTCCTGCTATACTGCATTTTTCTTGCAAGCTGCTGTGCACTGTTGTGTGGCGTGCACTGGCATGAACCGGGCCTTGGTTGTAGGTATTAATTTTGTATTATTAAGTCTTTATATTGCGCCAACATCTTCCGCAGCACTGTACAGACTATATTGTCTTGTCGCTTAACTGTCCCCCTGAGGGGCTCACAATCTAATCCCTCCCATAGTCTTATGTCTATGTATGTATCGTGTAGTGTATGCATCATAGTCTAGGGCCAATTTAGGGGAATCCAATCAACTTATCTGTATGTTTTTTGGGAGGTGGGAGGGAACCGGAGTGCCCAGAGGAAACCCACACAGACACTGGGAGAACATACAAACTCCTTGCAGATGTTGACCTGGCTGGGATTCAAACCGGGGACCCAGCGCCGCAAGGCGAGAGCGCTAACCACTATGCCACCGTGCTGCCTAGCTTTCTATGCGGTCTGACACCCCAGCTGCTGACATGTTGGGCTTGTCCTCTTGCTGCATGTGTTCCTCCTAATAATAGAATAATGATGCAGGGAGTTGTTGGAAGACGTACTCCCTATTTATATCCAATATTACCTTGTGTGCTGAATCCATTTGCATGCAGACAGCCGACAATTTAGTATGATCTCACCGGGAGCCCACCTCTGCTGGGGAAGGGATTATGGGCGGCACACTGGGGATGCCGGTTTTTCCACTGCAAAACTGGCTTTACAACATTTGCGCTCCAACTGGAGTAAATGCGAGCGGATGCGAAACAGCATAATTACACGTATGGTAGAAAGTACATGATGGCGTTTGGGCGTGTTTTTTTTTAGGGAGCCTGTGAGGACAGGAGATGAGCATTACTTCCATATACTAGAAAGTGTTTTTTTTCGAGAACGAGGTCAAGATGGCAGCCTGCATGCCTCTTCCACAAGTGTACTTTAAATCCTATCTCCATGCAATAATAATTTTGTATTTCAGGATAGGCACATGTCTAAAGCCTGGTACACACATGCAATTTTGATTGGCCAATTTTACCACTTTCATGTACTATTAGAGCTTACCTGCGCTGTTGGACATCCTGCAGGTTTGTCCGGAAAACAGATTGAGGTTTTCTGCGGACTCGTGTGGCTCCGTGATCTGCAAACTTGGCTCTTCAGCTGTTAGGGCCCGTTTCCACTATCGCGGTTTCCGCCGCGATTCCGCAGAGTTTCCCCGCACATGAATCGCACGGGGAAACTGCCATAGGGGATAACGGCGCCGCGGCCGAATCGCTTGCGGGAGCGATTCGGCCTGAACCCCCCCCCGCAGAATTCGCGGCAGAGGCTGCGAATCCCAATAGCCGTGCATGGCACGGCTCATGGGATTCACCTGCGATCCCGCCCATCCGCTCAGTGCCGGCGTGCGTCTGCGAGACGCACGCCACACTAGTGGAAACGAGCCCTTAAAGGACTTACGAGGCGAAAGTAAGAAAAAAAGTTAATCACCTGCCTCACCTTTTAAGGCACGGAGGACACCGTCCGCGTCCTCCGTGCCGATCCGCCGGGTCTCCCCGCTCATTAGCCCCCCGGGCCGGCTGCCGACCCCGCGGCCCGGGTCGGGCTCTCTTGCCTCTCGCAAAATGGCCGCTTGCTGTGGCCGCGGCTGCGCAGTCCGCATAGCCGCTAGTGCGGCTGCGCAGCTCTAGGGCCAAAGCCCCCCCCCCCCCCCCCTTGATCCACGCTACGTAGGTGAGGCAGGTGATTAACTTTTTTTTTTTCTTACTTTCGCCTCGTAAGTCCTTTAAGAAACTACAAGTCCCACAATGCATTGCGGGAGTCCTGACAGCCACAGTCATGGTTCATAAAGGCAAATGCATTGTGGGTAGTTCCGTAACAGCTGGATAGCCAAGTGGCTCAAACATCACATCAATCCAATGCAAGAAAGATGAAGTCATTGTCAATAGAGGGACAAAAGATGCAAGGCCCGGTTTCCCCAGTCGTGCTTGAACCTTGAAACCAGGGCTGTGGAGTCGGAACTAACCTTTGGGTTGTTGGTCAGTTACATTGTAACAATTTGTATTGTAAATTGTTCAGACCGTAATCTCAAATGTATGCAGATGTGAATATAAACAGACACCTCCATTTTTATCTGAGGCTAGTTTTACAGCATGCAGCATCCCAATGCATTGCCGTAATACTTGCACATTGACAGTGAAGCATACTGTGCAGATAACGTACGGCGCTGCTTTTCAGTTCTTCCTGCCGCCACAGAAAACACAACTCCCACTGTGAATCATGCCTAGCATTTTTTGTTGTTGTTTTTAGTCCTATGTGTAAGTTTGCTGAATGGCTAACCTTGTTAAAAAGGAGGGGAGTGTGATGGGGGGGGGTTCAACTGACCTTGCTGTGACCTTTACACCGGAACTTTTAAGTTATGTTTCTAAAAAGTATTCCTGATTCACGTTGTTTGCGGCGTGCTTGCAGTAGATGCAGGGAATATGTAATTAGTGTATATTTAAATTCATTTCCTATATTAATATATAATTACTCAGCCGGATGTAATAATAATGGCGCTGCTGGTCTGTTCCCCGCCTTATAAATACATGTTCACACGAATAAAGATGTGCTTATTTTGCAGAGGCATCAAGTAAACTAGGGCAGGTCCAAAGGGGGCGTGGCCACATTACTCATCTGTATTAATCTTTTACACTGCAGAGTACATGGACACAGCAGCCTGTAACCATATAAATGCCATACACTGTCTCAATTACATACACTGTCTCACGCAGGGATTTGAACTCTAGCCTGATCAAGATGTGTAAAGACATGTTGCTAGCCTGTAACTGTGTGTGTGTGTGTGTGTGTGTGTGGTGGGTGTGTGTGGTGGGTGTGGTGTGTGTGGTGTGTGTTTTTACTGCATGCTTGTTCAGGGTCTATGGCCAAAAGTATTAGAGGTAGAGGATCAGCAGGGCTGCCAGGCAACTTGTAATGCTTAAAAGGCAATAAACATGGCAGCCTCTATACACCTCTCAGTTCAGGTGTGCTTTAAGGTACGTACACACGTCTGATATTTCTGAGCGACTTGTCGTTCAAACCGGTCGTCTGACAGTTTGTCGTCTGCACGAACGATCATTAGACTGATTGCAGCAGTTTTGACTGATCTGCTTGGCGGATCCGTGGACTAACTGTCGTTCAAACGACAGTAATGCTGGGCATACACTGGTTGTTTTCCCTTATCAATCGAGCCGCTGATGGCTCAACTGATAATGTCCGATGACCCAGTGGATCGATTCTCCGCGGGCGGACAATAGCGGGGAATCGAGCGGAAGATGAGCGCCCGCGGGGACGAGCGGGAGTCGATACGCCGGCTAATCGAGCCTCCGGGTCGACTCGTCTATGCCCAACATTCGGTCCGTACATGTGTGCAAAGTACTACAAACGACTTGTTGTTTGAAACTCTATTATGCTGGGCATAGACGAGTCGACCTGGCGGCTCAATTAGCCGCCGCATTGACTCCCGCCGCATCCGGAATCTATTCCCGCTTGTCCCCGCGGGCGCTCCGTATCTTCCGCTCCATTCCCCGCTATTGTCCGCCTGCGGGGAATCGATCCGGCGGGTCATCGGACCTGTCGGATATTATCAATCGAGCCATCAGCGGCTCGATAAAGGAAAACGACCCATGTATGCCTGGCATTAGTTTGACACTAATAGACTTTCAAACAAGTCGTTTGATCAGTCATTTGATCTACTCCATTGTTCTATCAAGTCCATTGACCAGTCAAACGACATGTAAATTAGCTGTAATTAGCATTTCAAACGTTTTGCCGTCTGTGTGTACAAGGAGTCAGAACGACTTTTTGTTTGAATGACAGGTCGTTCAAAGTTTCAAACGTCCAGTTTGAGCAACAATCGGGCATAAAATCAGACGTGTGTATGCACCTTTAAAGCAGTAGGATTAGCAATACTATGCCAGGAAAAAAACACATATAGAAGTAGATAAATACCTACTTGCATAACACATGTATTGTACTGTCCACATTTTGATTTCAGTGAATTTTATATAGTAAATTAAGAGAATTCTGTTCCTGGTGGGAACCATGTCTTTTGCCCACAGTTTAGGCTAAATCCTGATGTCCTTTCTGCCCTTTTCTCCTCCAATCGCTGAGTCACCTCAGCCTTGTTTGTAAACACAAGTGAGCAGGGGATCGTGTTTCAGATAAGCAGCTAGGCAGGGAAATGAATGGAAGAGGAGGAATATATTACAGATAAAAACCCCAGCATGCAACTGTTTGGCTAAAGTTTTGAATGCAGGATTAGCATCCTTATCACTTAACCTCCTGAGCGGTATGGACGAGCTCAGCTCGTCCATCACCGCCGGAGGCTGCCGCTCAGGCCCTGCTGGGCCGATTTTTATCAAATAAAGTGCAGCACACGCAGCCGGCACTTTGCCAGCCGCGTGTGCTGCCTGATCGCCGCCGCTCTGCGGCGATTCGCCGCGAGCAGCGGCGAAAGAGGGCCCCCCTAGCCGCCTGAGCCCTGCGCAGCCGGAACAAAAAGTTCCGGCCAGCGCTAAGGGCTGGATCGGAGGCGGCTGACGTCAGGACGTCGGCTGACGTCCATGACGTCACTCCGCTCGTCGCCATGGCGACGATCTAAGCAAAACAAGGAAGGCCGCTCATTGCGGCCTTCCTTGTTTATTATGGGCGCCGGAGGCGATCGGAAGAACGCCTCCGGAGCGCCCTCTAGTGGGCTTTCATGCAGCCAACTTTCAGTTGGCTGCATGAAATAGTTTTTTTTTAATTAAAAAAAAACCCTCCCGCAGCCTCCCTGGCGATCTCAATAGAACGCCGAGGAGGTTAATACATCAGACCAGTGGCTGTTGAAATTTGATTTTATGATGATAATTCTGCTTTAAGTTTGGGTTTGCTTTACTAGGGACACTTATTGGGTTGTACTAGGGTTTGTGATGTAAGCCATGTTTGCATAAAAGGGTTAACACTACATGTGGTGTTTTGATTCAGTGGCATTAGTTACCCTTTATTACACAGAGTAGATTAGCTCATTTACACATTTATCTTCTGTTATGATTTGGGGTTGGTCTGTGCACTGCGGTGCGGTAATCCTCCTCCTCGGGCACAGTGTTTTGTAAGGTGATTCCGTAGTTGGCAGCTTCCTGAAATAGATCTGTGAGGCCCTAGTGACATGTGTTGGTTCGCACATGTGCAGCCCTGCCAAGCCAGCCCTCATTGCAGTGTATGCCTCTCAGATCTGGCAACCTGGAACACTGTGCTGCTTTATTTGGAGAGTAAATATACAGTAGGGCTTCTGAGGGTGTACATGTTGTTTTACACAGACGTGTGGCAATACAGAGGCGCACCTGTAAGCCATGGAAAGTAAGCGTTGTCACATGGCCAGCCACTGGTAGCTTGTGAAGGGCAGCCAGGGTTATTATTTATTTATGTTAGGGTTAAAGCAAATCTGAAGCAAAAATAAAGTTGAGATAATGAATTGTATGTGTAGTACAGGTAACAAATAGAGCATTAATAGCAAAGAAAAAGTCTTGTTTTCCCGTACAGGAAGAGTTAAAACAGGAGTATCTATGCAAAAGAGCTTCTCTGAACTATTCCACCAACTTGGTCAAATTTGGTCCTGTTTTCTAAATGTTAGTGGCAGCTTGAGATAAGGTGTTGCAGGAAAGTTCAAAGGGTCATTAGCTCTGCTCTGTTTTACAGCTTAACATACAGTGTGGTTTCCAAACTGCTAATAGGACAGAATGATGCAATGTTATGAGTAAAAATTACTCATGTTCTAGTAACTACATACTACACAAACAATTATGTAATATTATTTTCGCTTCAGTGCCCCTTTAAGCTGATTTCACCGAAATGGGGGGGTCAGCTGCAGGGTAATGTGAAAGGGGCTTGGGTGCGGTTCTCCTCCAGCAAGCTCTCCAAGTGGGCCCATTTCCACAGGGAGCCACGGCAGTTTCCGATTCAGCCGCAGCTTCCGTTCTTATGAGTGGCACGGCTATAGATATTCGGCTACAGACATCTGCAGCATGCTGTACGGATTTGCACCGAAGGGCAATCTGACCAAGCCACTAGAAAGATGGGCAGCATTTTCCCTGTGCAGCGTGCAAGTGGGAAAACGCTGCAGATTCGACTCTGGCTCAGTGGAAATGGGCCCCAAGTGTGAATTGGCAGAGAATCACAGAAATCTGCATAAAGGGAAAAGAGGCACCCAGGGTATGATAAAACGAAGTTAAAACCAGTTAAAAAGAAAAAAGTTGAGGTGGCTTACCTCAAAGAAACAATCATACAATTAAAGTGGACCTGAACTCTTGTACAGGACACAAGGAAAACATAACACAAATGCACCCTGTATGTATTTAAAAAGTTTAGCCTGTGTATTCCTCCCCCCCCCCCCCCCCCATATTAATCAGGAAGTAGACACACTGCAGATTTATTGCAGGATTTGTATCAGTTGTAACAAATGTTTTTTTCTTTAAAGGTTATTATGCTGTTGTCTATCTTGTCTTTTTAGAGCAGAGAGGAGTTCTGAGTTCAGGTCCGATTTTAATGACTTAAAGGAAACCAGAGATGAACGCTTTGGCACAAAATAAACCTTGCCTCCGATAGATTTTACAAAATGAATACTATACCTGGTATTTTCGCCGCTCTGGTGTGCCGTTGCAAAACACAGTTCCTTTAGAAAAGCATATTATTTAGCGGGCTGTGTGCAAACTGAAATCACCATTTCTAAAAACCTCTTATGACGAACATAAGGGTATATTGAAAAACTTTTTTTTTTTCTTTTTAAATCTATATTTATTAGCAGCTCCTCCCATCTCATCACAGCTCTATGTGATGCTGCAGTATACAGAGCAGCAAAGCAAAGCCAGAAGGGGGTAGGCTTGGGCTTGAAAAGACCTCCAGAGAAGACAGACTCCGCTATGATTCCTGAGCAAAGCCAGACTGAATGCTCAGTTGGGGATTTTATCAGGGCTGTTAGCAAGCAGGCTGAGCAGTGCAGAATGAAACAGAATGCAGGGTAGGTGTTTTCTCTAATGTTCCCACTGATCTATATGGTGAAATACATGAGGGTGCTTCGTCTCTGGTTCCCTTTAATGTGCGCTGGCAATGTGTCAGAAGAGGCATCTAAACTTGGCTCTAAGCACTGCACTGTCTGGCCACTTTTGTTTAGCTTGAGGAAGTGGGCACAGTTCCACGAAACGGGTTGCCAGTGCACATTAAGTCATTAATCGTATGATTGTGTCTTCATCTAAGATAAGCCACTTCACCATTTTTTTTTTTTTTTTTTTTTTTTTTTTTAACTGGTTTTATCTTAGTTTTATCAAATCCTGGGCGCCTCTTTTACCCTTGTGCCGTTCACCCTCCTTTTGGAGGGATACACTGCCTGAGTCTTGCATGGCCTAGCCACCTCTAAGCCCATCCAATTCCTCTTTTCATCAAGAGCGCCACCACACCCAGCTTGCCTAGACACCCGAGTGGAGTCAGGTTTAAGATCTCCACCTGTCTACAGCAGTTGCTTGCCCTTCTGCAACCTCCCTTTGTGAGTACATATTTCGTTGTTTGCTTTCCTTTTCCTGTCGTGACTTAAAGCGGATCCGAGATGAAAAACTAACTATAACTAGTAACATGTCTATATATGTTACCTAAAGTTTAGATAGTTTACACAGCAAATCTAGCTGCAAACAGCTTTAACAGAATATGATTGATTATTCCTGTGATACAATGACCGCAGCCATGTTTGTAAACATTACACAGAGGCAGGCTTATCTGCATCTTGAGCAAAAAAACCTATTCCCCCCCCCCCCTCCTCCCTCCTCCCCTCTGCCTAGTAATGCCTCCCCCTCTTGTCCAGACTGAGCTCCCATGAGCCCTTGCTACTGTCTGAAAGTGCCTTGGCTCTCTGAAAACCTGTGGGCGTGGCTTGTGTAGTTTATAGGGAATTAGAGTATTAAAACAAAAAAAGTATTTGGCTGGAGGAATGCCCTATAAACAATAGGAAAAGAACACAATTATGCAATGAGTAAAAGTTCACCTCTGATCCACTTAAGGTAGCTATACATATAGCAATGTATGGGCAGATTCGACCAAGAGACAAATCTCTCTCCTTATCGAATCTGATAAGAGAGATCTGTCATCTGCCCATACACTGCAGGCCGATTCCCAATCAATTTCATGCTGGAATCGACCTTGTTTGCCGCATCTGCCTCTCCAACGCTGTGATCCCCTAAGTAAATGTCCTCCCGTGCCCATGAAAAGTATACATTACCTGTCCGCAGCCTCCGCTTGTCCCTCGCTGGATTGTGGGATTCCTCCACTGCATACATGCGGGCCCCATGCGGTTTCCTAGTATGGGTGTGCTTGTGTGACGTCACGCGCGCCCTTACTAGGAAACCGTATGGGGAGGGGAATGTGCCCGGAGTAGCAGAGGGACAAGCGGAGGCTGCGGACAGGCAATGTACACTTTGCACGGGGGGGGGCACAGCGTAGGTTTCGGCATGTTCGTTGATTGTTGGGAAATTGCACGCTGTTCCCGCCGCGCACCCGATCAAGCAAGTCGGCCCAACATCTTGCAGCATGCGCGATCAAGAATGTGACCAAGTTTCGTCCTGAAATTGGTCGCATTGTTGGACGGACATGCACTTGGCGGCACCAATTTTCATCCAATTTGATTATAATCGGCCGCAAATTGCCTCATGTATGGCCAACTTTACTGCACCATCAGGGCTCCCGTTGTCTTTGTTTTTTCCCTTCAGGGGGTCGTTTGACCACCCCCATACCTGCATGGCATACAGAAGTGCCTATGTGGAATGCAATAGACTCATTTCAGAACATCCCCTTAATCCTCTCTAGGTGCCGCGTTATACAAGACCTATTAAAGGTAAGGTTCAGGGACTATCGAAAAAAAAAAAAAAATACAAAACCACTTACCTGGGGCTTCCTCCAGCCCGTGGCAGGCAGGAGGTGCCCTCGGCACCACTCCGCAGGCTCCCGGTGGTCTCCGGTGGTGCGCCCGACCTGGCCAGGCCAGGTCGGGCTTCTTCTGCGCTCCAATCTGCGTCTCACTGGTGCACGCTGACGTCATCGGACGTCTTCTGAGCTGTACTGCGCAGTAGTTCTGAGCCTGCACAGTACAGCCCGGAGGACGTCCGATGATGACAGCGCGCACCAATGAGACGCAGATTGGAGCGCAGAAGAAGCCCGACCTGGCAGCCGGCCTGGCCAGGTCGGGCGCGCCACCGGAGACCACCAGGGGCCTGCGGAGCGGCGCCGAGGGCACCTCCTGCCTGCCACGGGATGGAAGAAGCCCCAGGTAAGTGGATTTAGATTTTTTTTTTTTTTTTTTTTTTTCCGATAGTCCCTGAACCTTCCCTTTAAAAAGTTCAAAAACCCTTTGTCGCTCGCCTTCAAAGTGAATCGCATGTCTACAGTTCAAAAGGCAAAACTTACAACCGAACAATGCAGAAGTGCAGTGCATTCACACAGCTGTGCTCAGATTACTGCTGCAGGCAGAGCAATACAAATGTGATCAGTGATACTAAAACCGATACCTAAATACAATGCAAGGAATTAGGCGGGAAAAAGCCGCAAGCTGTAGCTTGATCGCCCCTCAAAACCACAACAGAGGCAGGTGTCCATAGAGGGAAGAGGTGTTGGTCACATGATCTCCTCCTCTAAATTCCCTGCCCCCAATAATAATTAATCACAGCCGTGCTCTTTATGCCGTAAGATGATCAGAGCGGTTATGGCGTGATCTAATGTGTAGCCCTCACCAGACCCCTCTCCAGCCACTCCGCAAGAACTCCTGGCTCTCCTTTTTATTGCCCCCATTAGCCGCATCCTGCAAAAATCGATAATTATTTCACTCTCAGCCGGTCAAACCAGGACAGTGTCAGTGCCCCGCAGCCTCATTTCCTGGGCTGTTAACACGAGGAGCTGAGAGCTGCTTTCTAAATTTAAAACCTCAAATACTCTGGCACGAGGCACGTGAGCAGAATCCCCATCCCTCTGCTGAGGTATTTGTATCGCTGTAAGGAAAGGTGGTGCAGATGCAATAGAAGATGTTGTGTTTTTCTAGTTATTTACCCCCCTTTTTTAATTGATAAAAGTTGCATCATAAATTGTTTTTGGACAGTTTCGCTTATGTTTACATCCTTGTGGCTCCATAATTGTAAAGGAAAGTCTATACAATATATGAAGTCTTAAAAAAAAAAGTGACCAAGAATTGAACTTTATCCCAATCAGTAGCTCATACCCCCTTTCCCATGAGAAATCTATTCCTTTTCAAAAACTAATCACCAGGGGGCTCTGTATGGCTGATCTTGTGGTGAAACCCCTCCCACAGGAAACACAGTTTCCGGTCTGTGAACCTTGTCGCGTTGTGGGAAATAGCGGTTTACAGCTGTTTCCAACTGCCAAAAAAGCAAGCAGCATCTCCTTCCACTGGCCTCACCTTCCAGCTGTAAAAATGTCACCATGTGATAAATGTCAGAATGTAAATCAGGGAGAGGAAAGATTTTACAATGGGCAAACACTGACTAAATCATTTATACATAATTATTGTAAAAATGAAGAACTTTTTTTTTTTTTTGTTACATTATTTTCACTGGAGTTCCTCTTTAACTTGCACATACATTAGACGATGTATGGGCAGATCGATCAAGAGACGGATCTCGATCTGATCGTAAAGAGATCTGGTGCCTGCCCATTCATCGCAGTCCGATTCCCAATCTGGTGCATTGTCTTCTGGTTATCTCCTGCTGAGTACAATACCTAATTGCTAGACAGATAGATGGTTAGATAGATAATTTCCAACTTGTTGGAAATTATCTATCTGGCAGGTAAATCTAACAGAAAATCTAAATGGGCCCATACACTGGTCGATTTCAGTGATCCATTCTATAAACTCGATCGATCAGAAATCGATTCTTTCAAATTGATCAATCTGTGGCCAATTTCGATGGATTTGATCTGACAGGATGGAAAATCTAGGTCGATCTGCTGCTGGTAGCAGATCTATGGCCCATAGAGTTGCATTGGATCTAATGGTCCAATAATGCATTTAGATAGATTTCCAATAGATTTCATTCTGAAATCTATTGGAAATCTGTTCCTAGTGTGTGGCACACATCAGATTGCTGTCAGATTCGACATTTGACAGGCATCTGCCAAGTGTATGGCCACCTTAACAGAAAATTGTATGGTGTATTCCCAGCATTGGGGGGGGGGGGGGGGGGCGCTGTCGGGTTTCATTGTTCAAGTTGCCTGATGTATGGCCACCTTTAGTGCTATAGATCAGGTGCTCGGAGCTCACACACTTGCCCTGCATGTGATGTAAAAAGGGCGGTTACATAAGTCGCTTGTGTAAGTCATGAGCTGAATGATCATTTTCAGCTAGTTGTGTAACTGTTACTTTGAAGGGGTGGGGCAGCATTAAATCTTGGGCTTCTTTAAATCTAATCAGTTCTGTACTTTGTCAGACAGCATCAGAGCGTGTGTGGGAATGGCATGTTTTGAGCGTTTACAAAGGCATTTATTTGCAAATCTGCAGTGCTCTCTTTGGGATATGTTACTAGCCCTGAGTGACTTCACTATAACAATGGGCTGTGTAGGACGGTACGCCATACTCACAATAGGAGGTCCTCTGCAAACCTCATCTTTCATAAAGGGGCACCTGCTGTAATGGTGAGAAATGTTGCTCTAGATCACCGTTAGGCCCCTTTGACATGAGCAGCTGACAAGTGGTGAATTCACTGCCTGGCAGCTGCTTTCTTGCACTGGCCAAGCAAACCCCCCCCCCCCCCCCCCCCTCACATATGTCACCTGGTAACACCACCGCATGTCAGCACTGGACCTGTGGTGTTATTAATGCTGCAATTTGGCTGCAATTAAAGTGGAACTGTAGATGGGATTAAAACGAGCTGTTTCAAATACCTGGCCCCCAGCAGCCGTCCTGTCCTGCGGCGGTCCTCCACGAGCCTCCGTTCTCCTGCCGCCTCTCCGTTCCAATCCTCGAGGCCAGCGCAGCCCTGCCGAGCGTATCCTTAGCGCTATTGCGGACTGGAACATGAAGAAAGGATATTTGTGGCCAGAGCCGCGCAGTGACCCGGCGGCGAAACCGAAAGCAGCTGGCGGTTGGACAGCAGAGGCTCATGGAGGACTGGCACAGGACGGATGCTGGGGGCTTGCTGAAGCCCCAGGTAAGTGAAACAGCTTGTTTTAATTCTATCTACAGTTCCGCTTTAAACTGCACCCGAAGCAATGGTGGATGCCTGACTTGCGGCAGCTCCACTCAACATAGCACTCAAAAGCCCCTTCTAGGTCCTCCTACACTGTTTTTGTGTTGTTTGTGTTTTTGTGTATATGCCATGCTTTGGATATTCTATTGTATGTACTTACTGTATGTATTTGCTGTACTATCACCGACCCTGTATGCGCCAAAAATAATTCCGGGTACAACCCCCGTTGTACTTGGCGAAATAAATGATTCTGACAGGAGGCTGGACTGCAAGCTGACATTTATTCCACCTTCTAAGGCCTCTTTCAATCTCTGGATATGGCCTATGGCGGCTTGTGCCTAGGAAGCTCACAAGTACTGTGTTCTCTCCCTTTCTGTTGCTTGTCATTTGCTGCATGTTGTTAGTCGCAATGTATTAAGCCTCACACACACTCAAGACTACTGTTGCCTGGCAGAAATCGGGATATGATCTCCTTGGTGACAGTTCATGGCTGAGGCTGTACAGACATGTCACTAGGCTGCAGGCTAGTGGTGTGTTCTGTCATTATGGAGGGTGACGGAGAGAACAATAGCATTGAGCTGCATTCAAGATGAGATGATCTGGACCTCACCGATGTATCAGGGCAGGCATACATACACTAGATTCCCCCCTGGGGTGATCTAAATTGTGTTCAAACCTTTAGTAGATTCTTACATTTTCAGTTAACTTTTTAAAGGAAACACGATGGAAAAGGGATATGGAGGCTGCCATATTTATTTCCTTGTAAACCAGTTGCTTGGCAGCCCTGCTGATCTTCTGGCCTTAGTAGTGTCTAAGTCAAAACCCTGGAACAAGCACATGGCTAATCCAGTAAAACCTGAGTCAGTGAGGAGTCAGAGTATCTGATCTGCTTCATGCTTGTTCAGGGTCTATGGCTAAAGCCCCATCTACACCATACAATTTTGTGTCCGATTCAATATCGAATCCTGATCGGACATGTCTGATTGAATCGGACAATAAATTGTATGGTGTAGATGGGGCTTTAAAGTATTAGAGGCAGAGGATCGATCAGCAGGACTGCCAGGCAACGGGTATTGTTTAAAAGGAAAGAAATATGGCAGCCTCCATATACCTCTCACCTCGGGTTCACTTTAAAGGGTATCTGAGGTGAGACCTATGGAAACTGCCATATTTTCTTTAAGCAATGCCAGTTGCCATGCTGTTCTGTTAATCTCTTTGGCTGTTGTAGTGTCTGAATCACGCACCTGAGACAAGCATGCAGATAATCTAGTCTGACTCCAGTCAGAAACCTCTGATCTGCATGCTTGTTCAGGGGCTTTGGCTAAAAGTGTAAGGTAACCATACATCTAGCGATGTATGGGCTGATTCGACAGACACATTTTTATCTCTAATCGAATCTGATTAGATATACATTTGTTTTTTGTTTGTTCTGCCCATACACTACAGGTCAATTACCGTCTGTTTTCAGCATGAAATCTTCAGGAAATCGGCTGAGTCCCCACCGCCACTGCCCCTATGGTATAATGCTGTCTATGAAGCAGGATGAAGAGATTTGGACTTCCATAGTCTGTCAGCATGACGCACGCGTGAATTACGTCTTTGTGTGTAAAGCTAGGGAGGGGCACGGCAGAGGAAATTACCTGTCATTACACTGAACCTGTTCCACGAAGTCCCGGCCTAGTCCTAGAGGCAGATACCTTGGCTCACAGCATGCAATCACTGCATTACATGATCCCGTATGATGCTATAGACTGGATAGCCACTCTCTCCTCCTAATCTATAGCTTTTCTTGTCCGTGACCTCACCCGCTTCTCTGCCAGATACTCTGCAGGAGTTCAGATGTGATTGGTTGCATGCATCCTGGCATGTTTATTTTTTTTATTAGCCAATAAATGGTATCATCCTGATTTAAAATTCCTGCTTTTACGTGTGTGTGTGTGCTACTGTGCGTGGATCGGGGGGGAGGGCCCTAGAGCTGTGCAGCCGCACTAACGTGTATGCGGACTGCGCAGCCGCGGCCATCTTAGGAGAGGAAGGGGAGCCCGACCCCCGTCTGTGGGGTCGGGAGCGGCACGGGGGGAATATCACACTGCGGGGACCCGGCGGAACTGCACGGAGGGAGCGGATGGCGTCCTCCGTGCATTTAAAAGTGATTAAGGTACTTCTTTTTTTTTTTTTTTTTACCTATTTGGGCTCGTAAGTCCTTTAACCACTTTACCTCCGCGCGTATGTATTTCTCCGTCCCTTTTTCCATCCTTTAACCCCCAGGGACGGAGAAATACGTACTTTCCGCGCTCCCGCCGCTGTCCGCGCTCCCGCTCGTAAACACGCCGCCCGCCGCTAGTAAACACGCCGCCGCCCGCTCGCCCGGAGATAAATGAACGGGAAAATCCATTCCCGTTCGTTGATCTCAGCCCCGCAATGATCCGCTGCCGCTCGGCTGAGCAGCGCGACCATTGTGGGAAAAAAAAAAGTTCTCAGCCTCTTTCTACGGACGCTTGCAGGTCGCATAAACAAAATGTTACTGTGGCTATCTTGTGGCCAAATAGTAAAACTACATCCAAAGCATTTTTCACATAGAAATAAATATTAGTTTAACACACAAAATTAACCCTTTACCTCCCACACTGCCCAATTTTTTTTTTCTTGTAATTTAAAAAAAAAAAAAAATTACAATAAAAAAAAAAAACTACATAAATGGTTACCTTAGGGACTGAACTTTTTAAAATATTTATGTCAAGAGGGTATAACCCTGTTACTTTATAAACTATGGGCTTGTAATTAGGGATGGACGCAAAACTGAAAAAAATGCACCTTTATTTCCAATTAAAATATTGGCGCCAAACATTGTGATAGGGACATAATTTAAATGGTTTTATAACCGGGACAAAAAGGCAAATACATTTCATGGGTTTTAATTACAGTAGCATGCATTATTTAAAAACTATAAAGGCCAAAAACTGAAAAACAATCTTTTTTTTCCCACGTTTTTTCCTATTTTACCATTAAAACACATTTAGAATAAAATAATTCTTGGCATAATGTCCCACCTAAAGAAAGCCTAATTGGTGGCGAAAAAACAAGATATAGTTCATTTCATTGCGATAAGTAATGATAAAGTTATAGACGAATGAATGGAAGGAGCGCTGAAAGGTGAAAATTGCTCTGGTGGTCAGGGGGTAAAACCCCTCAGTTGGGAAGTGGTTAAGGAACCAAGGTTTTTGTTTTTTTTTACTATCAGTGGTCCGACAAACAGTTAAATACACTTCCAGAATCCAGGAGGGAGTCATAAAAATCGATTTACCATTGATTAAGATGAATATAAACCGCACCCCAAATAACTGCTTATTTAGGAGTGTGTACAGGTTTGAACCTGCAGAGTTCCCTATGCTGGGAATGCACGATTTGTTTTGTAGCTGATTAGATGGTTCGATAGATAATTTCCGACATGTCCGATCTCTCTTTTTTGATTCTTTTGCCTCTCGATTTCCGATAGAAGTGAATGGAAAAAGATAAGAAAAACGAAAGGAAGATAAGAATCGAGAGCTGAAATCGAGCAGCAGAAACGAACGGTGTATTCCCAGCATAAGAGACTGATGCCAATTAGGAAGAAATAGATTTTTCTATACCCACTCAGAAAATACCCATCGGGTAGGCTGGCTCTTAACAAACCATCCAACCAATGCACCCCTTTGTTCCTCTGTATAAATGGGCGCACAGGTTTGTATGCTTTTATTTCCTTCCTGGTTGGCCTGTGCTTGGCTTACCCCACACGTTGGTTCTTCAGAGAGCGACACCAGCATAGGTTTGTTTACAGAGTTGTAATGATGTGTAGCCGGTGTACATGCAAACAGTACAGCGTTCCCATGCAGTCTCTGTTTGGAGTTTTTAGTGAAAGGTGACTCTGGTTCACACAGGTTTCTGTCACGCTGCTTGTATTGGGTAACTCTCACCACCTCACACTGGTCTGGTTTGCTAGCAAGGGACTCTGTGTAGTGTTTTCATTCAGTAAGAAGATGTTCTCACTAAGTGACTGTTTACATTCCTGAAGTGTTCATAGTTGATTGTAGGCAGGCAGTCCAGTGCTGGCAGGGACCAGTTTCATCTCTTCTTCCTTTGTGTTTTGTTTGGGCTACAGTGCAGTATGGACAAGACAATGTGTACAGTGCTTGACCTTCACATGGGGATATCTGTTACAGTAAACTCCGGGGTCACCTGATGTGAACCTAAATGTGCCTTCTTAAAGGCAACCAATCACTACATTTATTTATTTTTTTTCCGAATGAACCTCCTCGTAAAGGAGACGCTTAAGACTCAGAGACTTATAATACTAAAGTTCTAATACTTACCTGGGGCTTCCTCCCACCCTATAAACACGTCTAAGTCCCACGCCGTCCTCCCGCGGTCTGCTGTTCAGCCGTGGTGAGCCCCGGTAACAGGCTCGGCGATGCCAGTCCAGGTCTAATGAGCATGTGCGGGAGGTCTGTGCATGTGGAGAAGACCCTGACTGGCATCGACTGTGCCTGGTAGCGGAGCTCACTGTGGATGAACGGCAGATCGCGCGGGGGGGGGGGGGAGGCGTGGGGTGGGACTTGGACGTGTTTATGGGGTGGGAGGAAGCCCCGGGTAAGTATCAGGGCTTTAGTATTGTTCGTCTCTTTAAAGGACAACTCCAGAGGGGAAACAGTAAGCAGTTAAAAGCTGACAGAACTGACAGGTTTTGGTCTGGTCCATCTCTGCATGGGGGATTCTCGGTTTTCTTTTGATTTCAATAGCATTTTCTAAACAGGAGTTGCTAAGTCTAACTAATAAAATGGTGTGCATTTGAGTTGGGAGACTGGCTGGCATCATACTGTTTTGGCAGTTAAACTGCCACTCGGGAAGTGCTTCTGAAAACAACGAAAACCCTTAGAATCCCCCATGAGGAGATGGACAAGTCTAAAACATGTCAGTTCTGTCAGAATTTAACTGCTTACTTTTTTCGCTGGAGTAATCCTTTAAAGGTCCTTTTTAAAGTGGTCATTTTAAGGACCACTATCATGAGAAAAATAATCACTGGTCTTTTGGACTAGTCTTTTTTAATAAGGTGTGCCATGGGGGGCACAATGGGATGCTCCATCTCCTCCATAGACTTGCCTCAGTTTCTGCCTTCCCAGTGTTATGTGTCTTCTGCAGTGCATGCTGGGAGATGTAGTCCGTGGTCTCTGTACTCGCATTCTTGGACTAAATCTCCTGGCATGCACTGCAACATTGCTGGGTCAGAAACTATGGCTGCTGCAGCATATCCATGGAGAAGATGGCACATGCCATTTGGACAACGGGGGGACCAGAGGAGCAACACCCCTTTGGTAAGTAATGATGCTCCTGCTTAACCTCCTTAGTGGTAATCCTGAGTACAGCTCAGGTTGGGAAAAAATATGCCAGAAGCGGTAACACCCGAGCTGAACTTGTGGTAGCCGCCTGGAGTTCTATGCAGAGCAATGTGTGCAGCGGGCGTTTATCACTCACCTCCCAAGAGATCCCGACGTCGGCCTCCATTCTTCTTCCTCTCCTTGAGGCTCTGCTTCCCCCTGGTGAAATCGCTGTCTGTCGCCATAGCAATCTCATTATAGGGTTACAGCGTCACCCGGAGGAGGGAGGGAAAACTGCAGCACTGGATCCTATGGAGGTGAGCGAGTGCTAAGCTGCTGCAGATCTCCCTAGCAGGTGGTTTTTTTTTTTTCCGGGTTTTAGGGTCTGAGAGGGTGCAAAGAAATTGTACTGCTTTTAGATCCTAAAATCTGGAAAGGGTTTAATTCCCCCCCCCCCCCCCCCACACACACACAAAAGGCACACTCTAATTTATTTGCTAAAAAAAACAACTCTGTGGTTCTTGGTCAAGTTTAAAAGCTGAGTTATTGCAAATACCTTCTGTTTTAAGTGGGCAGCTGTGGTTTCTCATGAGGCATCACTCCAAATGGTCTCTTATGGCCTAAGCCAGGCACACATTCAGAACCGTTGGCATATGACTCTATAGCTAGTAAATGTCAGAATCACAACAAGCCGACATGCAGACAGCCTGATTTGGACTTTCTAGCAGTCGGCATTGCAGGGCATGGATTGGAGGAATTATCTGATCGCTGAGTTAGGAGACCGCAGGCACTTGGAGATCACCTGACCCCACACACAGGCCTTCTCTACCCATCACCGGGGAGGGCTATTTCCAGCCTGTTAGTCAGTTCGGGATGCTGCCACAGCTGCAGCTCTCTGTCACCGGCACAGAACTGGAGCTTGCCAATGACGCCAGCAGCAAGTGGCAAACTATTCACAAGTTGTGGAGGGGAGGGGTCTCTGGTTACAGCTCCCTTCTCACACGTTAACCCTTTCCTGCTGCGTCATTACTGGTCTCTGTACAATATCCCTTCCGCAAATCAGTTTGAATGTTATGATGATTGTAAGTGGTAACTCTTTTTGATGATGCGTATTGCACTCTATATGGATTGCAGAACTGTGCACCGCAATGCTTAATGTGCAGAGAGGCCTTAAAGTTTAACTGTCAGGCATAAAATCAAAAATACAATTCTTTATTTTTATCTGGTAAATATGTAATAAGGATTCTAAGCCATCCAAAAAAATCACTATTCCTTTTCTTGTTGATAAATGATCATTCCCCTGTTTACCTGACTCTTATTTAGTACACAAAAAGGAAGTTGCAGGGCATGCTGGGTTGTCCTTTTTTGCTATTCAACTTCCCCTCAGACTTCACGAATGCAGCCTGATTGGCTGAAACCTCGTTCCCTCCTGTTTTCCGCTCCCACACCTCTGTTCCTCTCTGACCAGTATTTCTCATGCTGAGACAATGCACTTTCTATAGTGGAGGGTGGGCAATGGTTTTTAGGTCCAGCGCTGCGTAATATGTTGGCGCTTTATAAATACAATAAATAAATAAATGCATACACAATCAGGCAGAAGAGAGTAATGCTGGGGATACACGGTACGTTTCTGTACCGTGTATCGACCAGCTGAACCAGCCAGCTGATATTCAGCTGGCCCGATAAAGCTGCTCGACCCCCGCCCGCTCAATCCCCACCGGCGGACAATGGCAGGGAATCGAGTGCTGATAAGGAAGCGCCGGTGGGGACGAGCGGTAATCGATCCACGCGGACGAGCGGGGACGCGGCTGGGGTCAATCCGGCGGCTAATCGGCCGCCGGATCGACCGTGTATTCCCAGCATAAGGGAGGAAATGACATCAGGATTGGCTTCAAAATAGCCACAGTTAAAATGGGAAATGCTAAGCAGGATTTTTTTTTTTAACTGTAGAAAAGTCACTAAAATCAAAACGTGGACAGTGCAATACATGTTATGTAAGTAAAGCATATATTTATTTACTTATATATGTGGTGGTGTGTTTTTTTTTTTTAATAGTATATGGCTGGCAGCTCCTCCTTTACAGGAAACCTGAAGCAAGAGAGATATGGAGGCTGCCATATTTATTTCCTTTTAAGCAATACCATACCCCTGGCTGTCCTGATTCTCTGCCACTAATGCTGGGCATACACAGCTAGATATTTCTGATCAATCAAGTCACTGATGGCTCGATTGATAATATCCAACTTGTCTGATCACCGTGGTGGATCAATTCTGCGATTAGTCCCCGCGGGCAGACAACGGAAGAAACGAGTGGCTGATAAGGAACTGCCCGCGAGGACGAGCGGGAATTGATCCACGCGCCTGAGCGGGGACGTGCCGGCATCGAGCCAGTGGCTCTATTCCGGTGCATAAATGCAGTGTATGCCCAGCATAATACTTTCACCCATAGGACCTGAACAAGCATGCAGCAGATCAGATGTTTCTGGCATTACTGTCAGATCTGACAAGATTAGCTGCATGCTTGTTTCTGGTGTGATTCAAACTACTGCTGCTAAATAGACCATATAGACCAGGAAATAAATATGACAGCCTCCATATTCTTCTCACTTCCGGTTCCCTTTTAAAGGGACACTAAGGGGGTCGGGGGAAAACGAGTTGAAGTTACCCGGGGCTTCTAATGGTCCCCCGCAGACATCCTGTGCCCGTGCAGCCACTCACCGATGCTCTGGCCCCGCCTCCGGTTCACTTCTGGAATTTCAGACTTAAAAGTCTGAAAACCACTGCGCCTGCGTTGCCGTGTCCTCGCTCCCGCTGATGTCACCAGGAGTGTACTGCGCAGGCACAGACCATACTGGGCTTGTGCTATACACTCCTGGTGACCTCAGCGGGAGCAAGGACATGGCAATGCAGGGGCAGTGGTTTTCAGACTTCAAAGTCTGAAATTCCAGAAGTGAACTGGAGGCGGGGCCGGAGCATCGGTGAGTGGCTGCACGGGCACAGGATGGCTGCGGGGGAACATTAGAAGCCCCGGGTAAGTTCAACTCATTTTCCCCCAATCCCCTACAGTATTCCTTTAATGTCATCACTTTGATGCTCTCAGATTTGGTCACTCCAGGTGGTATAATATTAATATTATGCTGTTTGCTTGTTTTTAGGCCCAGTCTGTGTTAGGCTCTTCCATTGACAAAGTAACTGGCACGCTCCTGTACAATGTTGCCACACGCCTCAAGGATACCAAGAGACTGGGCTTCCTGGTCACTTACCTCACCAGCAAGAAGATCGCCACAGATCTGCAGCTTAACGGTACTTGTCAGGTATTTTTATCAGGGTTGTGGAGTCTAAGAAAATCTTCCGACTCCAACTCCGGGTACCCAAAATGGATGACTCCTGGACTCGGACTCCTTCATCTAATGCTTACCAGGGCTGTGGATTTTGTACAAAATCATCCGACTTCCGACTACGACTCCACAGTTTATGAAATCACAGACTCCAACTCCACGTACCCTAAACTACTTTGACTCCCCGACTCCACAGCCCTGATTTTTATTTTTCACAAAGATGTACCGTAGTTGCTGGGCTCGCCTCTCTGCACCTCAGATACAGCTGCCTTATGTCCCAGATGTGACTGTCATTTTGTATTGTACCAATGGCAATTTTGCTTTAGGCTGGGGGCACACATTTTTATGCCTATGCGTTTGTGCATTTGTATTGTGTTTTCCACGCGTTTATGTTTTGCGTGTTTGTTCCCGTACATGCTTTTTTTGCGTTTTGCATGCATTTCAATGTGCTTGCGGATTGCATATTCGTTTTTTTTTTTTTTTTTTTATGTAAATCATTAGGAAGTAAATGGAGTGGAAATACATCAGAAAACAGTTTTTTATTTTTTCAAGAATGCATGAAAACACATTACATTGCGTCACCACAGGCTTTCATTGCTTTTTTTTTTGTTTTAATATGCAACAAAAAGAGCGTTTTTAAAAACGCATATTTTAAAACTCTTTTTTTTATATGTGGCCCATTGACTAATATTATACGCATAAATGCTGCGTTTTACACAATGCTAGCGTCTTTGCCTAGTGTGTTCCCAGCCTTCAAAATCGTGGTCTCTTTGCACATATCGGTTGCTGGCAGTAAACACCTAATAAATAAATATATATATATATATATATATATATATATATATATATATATATATATATATATATATATATATATATATATATATATATATATATATATATATATATATATATATATATATATATATGCTGTTCACTCAGCCCTCGAGTCCGCTCCCCCCAGCCCCCCCCCCCCCCCCCCCCCAATAAAGCAACAAAGTGCATTGCTAGCCTGCAGGTTAGCATTGCATCTACAGCGTTGGCCCTGTTGCCCGAGTGACCTAGTTCTGATTCCCTCTCTGGGGACAGTCCTCGTGTGTACAAAGCTCAAAACAAACTGAGCATTGTGTATGAGTTCACATTTTCTTTACGGTATATGGATGCTGCCAAACCTAAAATATTGCCAGGAAATGGTGCCCCAAAAAAATTTGGAACACCCAACCCCCCCCCCTTTTTTTTTTTTTTTTTTTATAAAATAGATTCCCGTCTGACCCCATTTTTTTTTCCCCCCCCCTCTTTTTACCTAGTCTGGGTGGCTTTGCCTAAATGCAGGCCAATCAACATCTAGCCGATTTGTTCACTCTGATCGAATTTGCTAGAAGTTGATGCTGCGGACGTCCCAATGGTCTGAATTTTTGGCAAAATTGGTCAATCGCACTGGGTGGAAAATATCAATCAGTGGTGGGCGGGAGCGACAGGAGATTGGCGGCCCATAGCGTAGTGTCAGGCAGCAATAGATCAGATTTGATCTGACTATCTGGTGGCCATCTAGAAGTATATGGCCACCTTTCCTCTGATCTGCAAGAAAGTCGCACTTCAGGGGAAGAATGACTTCTGCAGTGCTAGTGACTTACGATTACATGTTCCATACAGGTATAATTATGAGGTATTATTCCTTTCGTTTCTCCCCAGAGTCCTTGACTATCCAACTGGGTATCTCCAGTGTTTTGTAGCTCACACCTTTATCTCAGGGTTATCTCAGGATACTATATGATGTGTAGCTCTGGACTCCCAGAGTCACCTCAGGATACTCAAGTCCCAGGCTGCCCCTCCCACCACCCCCTGGGGGTCTCCTTTCAGAGGTGTTTTATGAAACCACTAATGTGTCAGATTTAAATGAGCTCCTCTGAGGATGTCAGTGGGAGGCAGCCACTCTCCTGGTCTTGTTAATCTGATTGTCTTTTGCTCTGCTTTGGCTGTGCTCAGAGCCTTCCTAATGATTCTTTTCTGTCTGCACAGCCGCCTTGGATTACATAAAGGGGCACCCTGTGGACCCCATCAATGTGGCCGATTTTGAGAAAGAATGTGGCGTTGGGATAGTGGTGACACCGGAAGAGATAGAAGAAGCTGTAAGTATTGTTAACATTCACTTCATAAAAGGGGTCAGCCTATCAGGGTTATGAGCAGCAAGTGATGTTCAGTCATCTGCTGGTGTCTTTCTCACTGAGGGTCTACACCAGGCATGGGCAAACTTGGCCCTCCAGCTGTTAAAGAGACACTGAAGCGAAAAAAAAAAATGATATAGTGAATTGGTTGTGTACTATGAATAATTACTAGAAGATTAGCAGCAAAGAAAATATTCTCATACTTTTATTTTCAGGTATATAGTGTTTTTTCTAACATTGCATCATTCTATAATATGTGCAGATTACACAACACTCAGCATTCAAAATGAGTCTTTCAGAGCAGTCTGTGAAGTAATGACCTCTCCTCTAGCAGAGGAAAAGTAAATAGTCCAGGAACAGTTGAGATAATAAAAGTCAGATAACAGCCCTCTCCATGACTAACTTAGTCGGAGAGCTTAATGGCTTGTTTGCATAGAGATAACAACTGGAGTTTCTCAACTCTTCCTGTACTGGAAACAATTACACTGATGTATCTGATCTTAATGTTTTATTTCTTAGCTGTGCTACACATACAAATCATAATATCATCATTTTTTTTTCGCTTCAGTGTCTCTTTAAAGTGGATCCGAGATGAACTTTTACTCCTTGCATAATTGTGTTCCTTACATATAGTTTATAGGGCATTCCTCAAGCCAAATACTTGTTTTGTTTTAATACCCTAATTTCCTATAAACTAAACAAACCACACCCACAGCTTCTCCAGAGTGCCTTGGCGCTTGCAAGGGATTGTGGGATTTCAGTCTGGGCAGGTGAAAAAGGTGTTACTAGCTATAGATTTCAGAGGCAGAGTTTTCACAATCTGAGAGCTGCAGTTCAGATACAGATCAGTTGCCTGTGTAATGGAGGAGATAAGAGTGGAGTTTTCACAGAATATGCAGATTAGCATGCCTAGATACAGATATGCTTGCCTGTGTGTGTAATTGTGTAATAGTGACAAGCAAAAAACATGTCTGCTCCCATTGTATCACAGGAAAAAATATTTATATACTGTTGAAGCTGTTTGAAGATAGATTTGCTGTGTAAACTATCTAAACTTTAGATAAGATATATAGACAAGTCACTTGTTATATTTAGTTTTTCATCTCGGATCCGCTTTAAGGAACTACAAGTCACACAATGCATTGCAGACAGCCACAGTCATGACTCATAAAGGCAAATGCATTGTGGGAATTGTAGTTCCGTAAAAGCTGGAGGGCCGAGTTTGCCCATGCCTGGTCTACACTCTACATGGATCAGATTATTCACAAGAGCCCCGATGCTGTCTGTCTGGGCTTTCCTGCTGCATCCAGGATATGAAATTCAGCAGGTATTGGCTGATGTACACTTTTTAAAAACGCAAGCGCAGCCAGTGTGGATCAGCCCAGCAGGAGCTTCCTGTATGTACAATCTGAGATGAGTAAGGGAGGTTTGAGGTTTCATCTGGGGCTCCTGCAGACGCAAGTGTGATCCCTTTCTTAACCACTTGCCGACCAGGGGAATTTTTACTGATCGGTGCTGCGTGGGCTCTACAGCCCGCAGCACCGATCAGCAGTGCAGCAGGGCGATCAGACTACCCCCCTTTTTTCCCCACTAGGGGGATGTCCTGCTGGGGGGGTCTGATCGCCGCCGGCCATTAGTGGGTAGCGGGGGGGGGCTCCTCAAAGCCCCCCTCCGCAGCGTTTTGTGCGCTCCCTCCCTCCCCTTACCTCCCTCTCCCTTGCTGGGCTGCGCAGGACGGATAACCGTCCTGCGCATTGTGGGATAGGCTTCAGCCTATCATATGGCGGCGATCCCCGGCCAATCAGAGGCCGGGGATCGCCGATCTGACTTACGGCGCTGCTGCGCAGCAGCGCCGTATGATGTAAACAGCGGGGATTTCTTCCCCGCCTGTTTACATTTTGCCGGCGAGCCGCTATCGGCGGCTCTCCGGCTGTTCACGGAGACACCCTCCGTGAACTGACATGGAAAGGCCGCTCGATCGAGCGGCCGTTTCCATGGTAACCCGCAGACGACCAGTTTACGCCAATCGGCGTTAGCTGGTCATCAAGAGGTTAAAGGGACTCCGAGCACCTCTCATGGGCATTGCTTTATGCCAGAAGGCTTCCAACAAAGTTGTGCTATGACCCCTCTGGAGGAGCCTCTTGCAATAGCCATGCGTGTCACTTCCTCTTCCTGCTTCATTCAGTGATGCACTTCTCTAACAGAGAGGATGGGTGACCCAGAAGTTATAACATAGCCAAGATGGCAACCGCGATTTTTACATTGAAATCGAGCGAAAACGGTTTGGTGTACATTGGTGATTCAGGCCTCAAATGAAAGAGAGCTCAAGCTACAGCATGGTATGCATCTTTAAGTACTTTGCAGTACTAGTCAGAGTCTTAAAGGCATGCCCATGAGAGGTGCTCGGAGTCCCTTTAAGGCCCGTACACATGCCTGACTTAAAGAGAAACCGTAACCAAGAATTGAACTTCATCCCAATCAGTAGCTGATGCCCCCTTTCCCATGAGAAATCTATTCCTTTTCTCAAACTGATCATCAGGGGGGTCTGTATGGCTGATATTGTGGTGAAACCCCTCCCACAGTGTGATGTCAGGACCGTGGTTCTGACATCACACTGTGGAAGCCTTGTTGCATTGTAAGAAAGAACAGCTGTTTCCAACTACCAAAAAAGCAAGCCGCAGCTACTTCCACTGACATCACCTGCCAGCAGTAAAAATGTCACCATGTGATAAATGTCAGAATGTAAAAATCAGGGAGAGGAAAGATTTTACAATGGGAAAACACTGACTAAATCATTTATACATAATTATTGTAAAAATAAAGCACTTTATTACATTTTCACTGGAGTTCCTCTTTAAGTCGGCTGAGGTGGCCTACAACGACCACATTAGCCGATAATTCGGCATGTGTACAGCGACCCACAACTCCCGAGCGATCTGCCCGGTGGATCGAATCTCCTCAATGAAATTCACCTCATTGCTTGTGCCGCTCCCCCGCCCACCACTTCTTGCATGCGCTGCTCATTGTCCCTCCGACGTCCCGCTATCCATGTGGTATGGAAGTCGCGCTCGTGCACAGCAGCCAGTAGTATGCAGTATGGCACCATGCACTATTGGTTTCCAAAGAAAGCAATATTGGACTTCTATTAAAGCAAACCTGTCGAGAAAGTCAGATACTTGTCTATGGAGAGGGAGGGCCCTGGATTCTATTGAACCTTCCCTGTCCCCCTCATTCTAGCACTCTTAGGGCCCGTTCACACTGCACGCGTTTCCAGCCGCGTTTTGGAAACACGTGCAGTAGGCCAACACGCACGACATCAGACAGTGCATAGAGTGCACTGTCTGATGTTCACACTGCATGCGGTCCGGGAACGCATGCTGCACGCAGATTTTGACAAAACGCGTGGCTGTCCCATTCACTTTTCAGTGATGGGATCAGCCACGCAACGCACACAAACGCGGATGGCCATGCGTTCGTACGCGTTGTGGTCCGCACGCGTTCCGCACGCATGGCCATCCGCATTTGTGATCTGAACGGGCCCTTACTGTGAAGTTGTACCTGCCTCTGGGATCCCTTGTATCTGCACATGCTCCTGAAGACCGGTGGATCCATACTGCGCATGCCTGTGCAGTATGGATGCTCCCCCAATGCCTTCTCAGGGCTCACGGAGGTGTATTTGGCTAGTTAGTCATCTAGCTGTACTGGTAGACTGGGAGTGATAGTGCTGTAATGAGGGGACCAAAAGGGGACAAGGAAGGCTCAATAGGATCCAGAGCCTTGCCTCTCCCTAGGTAAGGATCTGACACTGATATAATGGCTTCCAGTCTCTTTTGGTTATCATTGCTGACTGCATTGTATTGCTTCAGGTTGAAGCCGTCATCCAAAAATACAAGCCACAGCTGCTGGAGGAGAGATATCGCTTTAACATGGGCTTACTGATGGGTAAGTGGAGCATAAGTCTGCTTTATAACCTTTTCTATTACTGCACTGCTTAGCATTGTGGCCCGCGCAGCAGTCACTTTTTATTTACATGCTATGGAAACGCCAACATAAACTCAACTTTACATAGCGGTGTAATGGCTGTACTGCAATGCACCGCCTGTCCGACACATTCAGTATGGCGGGGATGTAGTGGTATGAGATGCGGCATCGTGTGTTACCGCGTATGTTAACAGTAAGGTGAAGCATACTAATCATTAACTATATGCTTCACTGCGGAGCAGTGCTTTTCAGCGTTGCTCGATTTGGTTGCAGCCGGCGCCACCATAGACTATAATGGGAATCACATCTACAGCGGCGCTCAGTGAGTAACGTCATCGCCATCAGAAGACGGAGATGAAGTTGCTTAAACACAATTCTGCCTACAGCAATAGCTAGCTGGAAGCCGAATTACGTCATTCCCCACCATCCACGTGGACCTGGAGGGGGAATAGTAATTAATGCTGCCGGCTGTATCCTGCGCCCAAGTCTACGGGCGCCGATTTCAAATGTATGCGCTTCACTGTACCCAACACAATGCAAATATATAACGTGTGTCGCCGCTGTTGCGTTACTTTTTTATTTCTGTCGCCATGAATGTGACTCCAATGACCACTGTGATCGTGGACTTAGGCTTTTATTTGAACTTTACAGCAAGAATTTATGTAACATTATTGGCATGCAAGCCATTTTAATATACTGTAAATGACGGGACTTGAAGTATTCATTTTAATTTGCCGCTGCTATCATTTTAAGGAAATGTGCTGGAAGCCATGGCAAGAATATAAAGTTTGGTGTGGGGAAAATAAATACCCAGAATCCATCTCACTTCTCATTGACTCTGCTTTTTTGGTACTATTCATTATTTTTATTTTTTTTTATGATACATTGAACGAACAGGTGTATACAAAATCTGGCATAATACTGCATGCATGGTATTGACCTATTCAGGATAAACTGTACAAGGAAATGTCAAATACTGTACATGAGAACTGAGTCTTTATATTTTTCTTACGGAACTTGAGGTGTGTGTGTGTGAATATCCTTTTGCTTCCATCTTTACCCTTACCTTAATAAACCTTGCCATGCATGTAAGCTTCCATTTGGCACTTTTTCAATTGGGAAAAGTTACTTTAAAGAGAAGAGGAAAGATGTCTCTTGGAGGGAAAAAAACCTCAGGAATAATTGGATTATTGGTCTATGGTTGCACTTACATTGTTATTGGTGTAACGCGAGCCCAGCTGTTTTTTTTTGGGGGGGGGGGGGGGGCGCCCAGGTGCTAAAGGGGCCCTAGCAGTGGCAACTCCTTGTTCGCGCTTGCTCCCGCCTCTTCTTCTGCACCACCCAGATCGTGTAAAGAAGCAGTAGCTACAGCAGAGGATACACTTTTCCTCATTCCAGCAGGACAGGTCCTCTTCACTACTCCATGTAGCCACACCATGCAGCCCATTAGCTTGTGGCTTCCTGACATGACATGCAGTGTTGGTAGAGCCGCAAGCTACTAGGCTGCATGTCGTGCCTACATGGAGTAGTGAAGAGGACCTGTCCCAACGAAATAAGGTAAAGTATTCACTCTGCTGCGGCTGATGCTCTGAGGGCCCATTCACACAACAAAACAATAGTGCTTAGCGCTACTGGTTTGCACGGGTGATTTCACCGCGATTAACGCGGTAAAAAAATCACTGGACACTTTCACGATCCAGACCGATCGCAATCAGCGCTTTATTGAGCACTGTACCGCGATCGCTTCAGAATTGCGGCAAAATGCTGCAGGGAATGAGATTGGTGCTAATCGCAGATGGCCTACGATCAGCACCAATCATGGCAGTGAGATCGCTGCCATATACTTTCTATTGGGCTAGCGCTTTAAATAGTGCTAGCGCTTCGGCGATTAGCGGGAATCGCCCGCTAATCGGCCCTGAATGATCATTGGGGGGAGAAGAGGTGGAAGGAGGCTCGATTTTGGGAGAGGGCGCTCAGACTGTGTAAGTTACTCCCCTGCACATATCCACTTATCTGGCCAATATTACCACATCCATGTAGTATCAGAGTCAACAGATTTGTAATACTGTGAGCAGATTGTGTAGGGAAGCTTTCATACTACATGGAGGTGGTAAAATTGTCTAGTGAGTGGCCAATAAAAATTGAATGTGTGTAGGAGGCTTAGGAGTAACACTCTAGGCATAAGCGGTAAGTAGTGGTCCTGTCGCCAGGCACGCTGACTCTGTGTCCAACATGGCTGCCAGAATGCGTTTATAAACATGTATTTTCAGCCCAGGATTCTGTGTTCTTATTGGCAGGGGAAGCCAGGAACAGACTGAAGTGGGCAGATGGAAAGATCATCAAGAACGAGGTGGACATGCAGGTAAATGGTTCCGCTCCATTTATATTATAGGTCGACCTGATTTATGTGACCCTTGTCTGCATTGCTCTGTTATCCACTTATGTATCTCTGCAGAATAATGTATCCCGCAACCTTACAGTGAGTGATATGGGGGCTGCCATATCCATTTACTTCTGAACAATACCCTAGTTAGGTACTTGTGTCAGTAAGGGGAAGTCTATGGATCCTTATGAGGCTTCCCCGTCTTTAGTAGCCCCGATCCAGCGATGGCACCCCCAGAGAAACGGCCACCACAATATTGACATCTGTAAGCCGCGCAGTAGCTGCTTGGGCACCAGCAGAAATGGCCAAGCCCGATTGGGTCCGTCTGCACAGTAGAGCATACCCAATTTGGCTTGGCTATTTCTGCCAGAGGTCGAGCGCTACAGTGCCTGGGCAAGGCGCAAACTGTCTGGGTGGATCACTGGTGGACGCCATTAGTGCGCGTGTGTGATCTGCCGCCGACATTCTGGGCAGGGCTGTGGAGTCTGTACAAATCAGACTCCTCAGTTTATGTAACCAGACACTCCAGGTACCCAAAATTACTCTTGACTCCTTAGTCTAATTTTTACAAAGGCTATGGATTTTGTTAAAAATCCTCCGACTCCTCTGTTTATTGAAAGGGGGGAAAGCATTGGATCAGGCGTGCTAAGGACGAAGGAAGCTGTCGTTTTTGCTCATATGCAGAGACTATGGGCTTGTAGCCCTGCTCCCTTGCAGACGAGTTGCGTGAAACTCTGTATCGGAGATGGAGTGAAACAGAAGCACCACAGCACTTGTCAGTGAGGGGCCAGGGCTAGACATCGGAAGTCAGAGAATATAAGGCTCAAGGTGAGACTCGAAAGAAAAAGACACGGCAAGTCATAACTTTTTATCTAAAGGGGATTCACCAAGTGTGTAATTTAGGCTTTATAGGCCTCAATTCACGAAGCTTACCTCCTGTTTTTAATGACGTTTCTAGAGTTATCACATGGTGATAAGGCATGTAGTATTCAGGAAACATTTTACCTCAGAAACCTAAAGTTAACTCTTCTGTCTTAAGTTAAGGTGATATCTCTAAATTTAACTCTTCAAGCCTTAAAATAACTCCAGAATTATAAAGTTAAAGACAGGCTGTTAATTGACTGCATGTGAGAATAACTACAGAGGAGGTAACTACAGAGGAGGTAACTACAGAGGAGGTAACTACAGAGGAGGTAACTACAGAGGAGGTAACTACAGAGGAGGTAACTACAGAGGAGGTAACTACAGAGGAGGTAACTACAGAGGAGGTAACTACAGAGGAGGTAACTACAGAGGAGGTAACTACAGAGGAGGTAACTACAGAGGAGGTAACTACAGAGGAGGTAACTACAGAGGAGGTAACTACAGAGGAGGTAACTACAGAGGAGGTAACTACAGAGGAGGTAACTACAGAGGAGGTAACTACAGAGGAGGTAACTACAGAGGAGGTAACTACAGAGGAGGTAACTACAGAGGAGGTAACTACAGAGGAGGTAACTACAGAGGAGGTAACTACAGAGGAGGTAACTACAGAGGAGGTAACTACAGAGGAGGTAACTACAGAGGAGGTAACTACAGAGGAGGTAACTACAGAGGAGGTAACTACAGAGGAGGTAACTACAGAGGAGGTAACTACAGAGGAGGTAACTACAGAGGAGGTAACTACAGAGGAGGTAACTACAGGACTGGTGAGATGACTCACTGTGAAAACTTATCTCTACACCTTAATAAGGCAAGATCTTCTCTTGCCTAACTTACCTCCACACAGTGAGAGAGCTATCTTATCTCTTCATTCCTTAAGTTACCTCCTCTGTAGTTATTTTCACACGCAGTTAATTAACAGCCTGTCTTTAAAGAGAACCAGAGACAAAGCACCCTCATGTATTTTACCATATATATCAGTGTGGGAGCATTAGCGAAAACACCAACCATGCTTTCTGCCTCATTTTTCACTGCACAGCTTGTTTCTTATCAGCCCTGATAAAATCCCAGACTGAGGATTCTGTCTGGCTTTGCTATAATGACTCAGCTATAATGATTCCTGAGCAATGCCAGCAGAGGGCAGGCTTGGGCTTGGACAAGACATCAAAAAACACACTCTGCTATAAAGATTCCTGAGCAAAGCTAGACTGAATGCTCAGTCGGGGATTTAATCAGGGCCGATAAGAAACAAGTTGTGCAGTGCAGAATGAAACAGAAAGCATGGTAGGTGTTTTCTCTAATGTTCCCATTGATATATATGGTAAAATACATGAGGGGGCTTCGTCTCTGGTTCCCTTTAACTTTAGAATTCTGGAGTTATTTTAAGGATTGAAGAGTTAACTTAGAGGAACTGCAGTGAAAATAATGTAATTAAAAAGTGCTTCATTTTTACAATAATTATGTATAAATGATTTAGTCAGTGTTTGCCCATTGTAAAATCTTATAAATCCCTGATTTACATTCTGACATTTATTACATGGTGACCTTTTTACTGTTGGCAGGTGATGTAGCTGCTGCATGTTTTTTTTTTTTTGGCAGTTGGAAACAGCTGTAAACGGCTATTTCCCACAATTCAGCAAGGTTCACAGGGCCAGATTTATCAAGAGTGTCTGAGACAAAATATTAGTAGGTTTTTAGAAATCCATACAGAACTGTCTCAGACATCCTAAGAAATCACTAGCTAGTGCAGATTCCTTCTTAAACTGTAAGGACTAGAAGGAGCAAGGAAGGTCTGTGAGGCAGTACAGTGTGTGAGGGGAATTGCTGTTAGTGTTGTCCGGATCATGAACGATTCGGATCTTTGATCCGAATCTATTTTATGAGTCGATCATCCGAATCATCAAAATGAGTGATTCGGATCGCAAAAGGGGCGGGGCCAGGAGCGACACGCCCCCTCTCAACGGGCAGCGGGGTCTTGGAAGCAGAGCAGAGATGGATCGCTCTGTTGGAAGGGAGGCAGCCTTGCAGGGAGACAGGTAGATGAGAGAGAGGGGACATGGGTGCCACTGCCAGATATGTGTAGAGCACACATACTGGCTAGAACGTGCTGCCCATTATAGGCTGGCTGTTCCTTAGTTGTACACAGTGAACACATTGGAAGCTTTTGGCTCAGCACAGCTCAGTAACTTTGCAGACAGTGTGATTGAAAGGCAATATAATCCTCCTGCATCGGCACTAAACAGCTGCACTTATCTTCTGGGAATGCTTTCTTTCACTGTGCGACCTTTTCTTTCAAAGTGTACAGATGAACATATAGGTGAAATATATGTAAAGCATATGACTTCAGCATGTGGGTATTACGTGCAAACATTTCTGCTCTCTGCTCGTCCCTCCTAACTTCTCTGTCCACTCCCTGCCCTCTGTCCATCTTCTCCCCTTCTCTGTGTGTCCACTCCCTCCCCTTCTCCTGTCCACAGACCTGTCCTGCTGTTCATTTCACCCCCGAATGCTTCCGGTAGTAAAATGATCCGAGATTCGGATCAAAGATCCGGATTTCTTCAATGATCCGATTCGAATCATTCGGATCATTGAAAAGATCCGACCTTCCCATCTCTAATTGCTGTTGCTGAGGTAACCAACACACCTTCTGTCAGCAAGCTCTGAGTGAGGGGGGAGGAGCCCTTCACAAATCACATCTAGCCTGCACTATCTGTTGAACTGCTAATGAGCACTTCTTAATCTGCAGCAGTTAAGGAATGGATTTGCACTTTTCTTAACTGTAGTGTAGCTCTAGAAATCCACACTAAACTGCCGCTATTACATAGGCTTTGGGAAGGTTCTTACTATCATGCAGAACTGTTCTTCTGCTGGTTAGAACAGTTTTAGAAGAAAAAACGGTCGGTAATGTGTTGATAAATCTTCCCCCTGAGACAAGAAACTACCAAGACTACAAATTCAGAATTTATTTGTGGTAGGGGTTGCACCACAATATCAGTCATACAGCGCCCCCCTGAAGGTCTGTTTGTGAAAAGGAATAGATTTCTCATGTAAAAGGGGTTATCAGCTACTGATTGGTATAAAGTTCAATTCTTGGTCGGAGTTTCTCTTTAACCTCCCTGGCAGTATGATAAATGCGGTTGTGCGGCCGCGGGAGTTTTTTTTTCAATTTTTTTTTTTTTTTTTTTTTAGCATGTAGCTAGCCTAGCGCTAGCTACATGCTTCCCTTCCTCCCTGCGGCGTTCCCCCCGCTCTCCCCCCATACCCACGGATCGCTGCCGGCGCCGCTTGCACATATGGAAATCCCGTTCTGAACGGGATTTCCTTGAGGGCTTCCCCATCGCCATGGCGATGAACGGAGTGACGTCGCAGGGAATCCCGATCGACCCCATAGCCCAGCCTGGCCGCGATTGGCCAAGCTGCGCAAGGGGTATGCGGGGGGGGGGTCCTGTATCGCGGCGGGTAGCGGCGCATCGGCGGCGCCGATCAGACCAAACACGCAGCTAGCAAAGTGCAAGTTGCGTGTTTGAAATTTTTTTTTATAAAATTATGTAAATCGGCCAGGCAGGGCCTGAGCAGCACCCTCCGGCGGCTTACCCCGTGTCACACACGGGGTTACTGCCAAGGAGGTTAACCTGCTGGGCGGTCTGGACGAGCTCAGCTCGTCCAGTACCGCCGGAGCATGCCGCTCAGGCCCTGCTGGGCCGATTTGGCTCAAATAAAAAGCAGCACACGCAGCCGGCACTTTGCCAGCTGCGTGTGCTGCCTGATCGCCGCCGCTCTGCGGCGATCCGCTGCGAGCAGCGGCGAAAGAGGGTCCCCCCAGCCGCCTGAGCCCAGCGTAGCCGGAACAAAAAGTTCCGGCCAGCGCTAAGGGCTGGATCGGAGGCGGCTGACGTGATGACGTCACTCCGCTCGTCGCTATGGCGACGATGTAAGCAAAACCAGGAAGGCTGCTCATTGCGGCCTTCCTTGTTTATTCTGGGCGCCCGAGGCGATCGGAAGAATGCCTCCGGAGCGCCCTCTAGTGGGCTTTCATGCAGCCAACTTTCAGTTGGCTGCATGAAATAGTTTTTTTTTTTTATTAAAAAAACCCCCTCCCGCAGCCTCCCTGGCGTTCTTAATAGAACGCCAGGCAGGTTAAAGACGGTTAACTTTAGTTTTGCCTGAGGTAAAATGTTTCCTGAATACTATATGCCTCGTCACCATGGTAATAACTATAGAAACGTTATTAAAGACAGGAGATAAGCTTAGTGAATTGAGGCCATAGTCTCTTTAAATAACATCAGTTTGACTTGAATGGGAAGAACAGTAATGGGCGGTGGAGGCCCAAATCAGGCTAATGATTTGTTTGTCCTTAAATGGGATCCCCCCCTCCCCAATCATTGTGGTAGATCACTCCTAGTGCTCCCAACACAACCTACTAGTATGTTACAGTACTTGGTGTCTGTCCAAAGTAGGGATTGTGACCTCCTTGTCCCATTGTTAGGGGTGAACGGTTCTGTGAACTCTGTAAACCAGCAATATGTATCGGTTTGTTGTATAAATATATAGAAAACAAATGCTGCACTGGCAGTAATGTTAGGTTATGCTTTGTCATATGGGTTCCCTCCCTAGTGCCGGATTTAGCCCGTCCATACAGGCTGACACTTTAACAGCTTCTCTCTTCCTTTCAGGAATGTCCCATAGATTAGCAGCTTTCAGACAGGTGCTCTTATATACTGGACAGAATGTAAACATCCAAGGTCCCCCCCCCCCTTTCAAGATTATCTGAAAACATTTTTGGATGAGTTATCTGGCACTTGCAGAAGAGCCGCATTCCGTGTGATCTTTCGCCCTGCCTTGGCTCTCTGTCATTAACCTTTGACCTCCTGTTCTGTTTTCTCTCCCCTGTAGGTTTTACACTTACTTGGCCCCAAGACAGAAGCCGACCTTGAGAAGAAACCGAAGGTATGTTGTGAGTCACTGTATGCAGGGCTTCGTGTGACCTCTGTCACTGGCAGGTCACATTGATGCACCCTAATCTGCCCAAACTACTCATCCAGTCCTCATACATTCCATCACCGGAGACGGTCAGTCTGCTGCCCCTGATGTGAGTGGCCTTCTGTGATGTCACTGCTTCCCAATTTAACTTGTTTAACATCTCTGAGATAAATATATCCATAGGCCTTAAAGGGTAACACCGCTTGGACAACATGGGAAGATCTGTAAAATACAAGGAAGGATAACTCTAGTTCTGCAGCTTAAAGTGGACCTGAACTCAGAACTTCCTATCTGCTCTAAAAGTTAGGCAACAGCATAATGACTTTTAAAGAACATTTATTTGTTACAGCTGGTAGAAAGCCTGCAATAAATCTGCAGTGTCTACTTCCTGCTTTCATGGAAGCAGACATAAGGTCAACATCCTGCATTTACAAATTAACTGCTCTGCCGAGGCAGCCAGCTGACACAGCTGAGAGATCAAATTACAGTAGTGATTAGTCACAGATGAGGCGGAATTGGGACAGGCTAAACTCTCTAAATACATACAGGGTGCATTTCACTGTTGTCCTTCTGTCCTGTGCAAAGGGCCAGTGCACACCAAAAAGCACTAGCGTAATCGCAAACGCTCAGCACTTTTTGGAAGTGATTTTTCTAGGCATGTGCCTAGCAAATTTCTAATCATGCCTAGCGATTTGTGGAGCGTTTTGGTGTAGCTTTTTTTTTAATATTTTTTTTTTATATTTTGTTACAGTAGAGCTATAACTGAACAGCTTCTGTAACAAGAACGCTTGGAAAATCGCTCTGATCTAAAGCTTTTCAGATCGATTTTCCACTTTCCTAAACTTAACATTGAGGCTGAATCACCTCAGAAGTCAGCAGAAATGCTGCAGGACCCGCGTTTGCAACTGGGGAAAAAACAAATGGCTCTGGAGTGCATCCCATTTTCAAAGCGCTAGCATTTTTAAAAACGCTCCAGAACCGCTCTTGGTCTGCACTACCCCTAAGGGTTCAGGAAATATGGCAGCCTCCATATCCCTCTAACTCTAGGTTCCTCCATTCCCATAGGTGATTGAAATAAGTAGGATAACCAACAGATCAGCAAGCTGAGGGGGAGAGTGGCATTATCTGAGAAGGCTGGTATTGGCAGTTTAGTAGAATGTAGTATAAAGTTTCTCTCATAATGGATTGTGTGACTGCATATACAGTGTTATGTATTGCTGCTTGCAGTACTTGACCCTGCCTGACACATAGTGAAGGCTGATGCAGCCTCTAGTAGAACAGTGCCACCCAGTGGTTATATTGTTACATTGTTTAGCCTCTAAGGGTAACAATGGTTAATTTGCATATATTCAGCAGTGTTGCTCTGCGAGACATCTCAAGCTCACTCCAACCTGAATTATTGCAAATTCTTTCTGTTTTAGGAAAGCAAACTTTTGTTTTTCTTAGCATTTTAGTAAGGGGGCTTTTGGGACCATTGTAGTCCCTTACACACTCCAATGAGTTCTGGGTCACCATGAGCTGACTGGTTAGTCTGTTACATTGTTAGAAATGCTCTAACTGGCCTGTAGCATGCACCACTATCTCACACAGCTGTGAAATCTGCATGGAGAAGACTATATATGGTTTAGAGGCACACAGGTGGTATATGGCACTCACCACGGTATTCACTATTTCACAGGTAATAATACTAACAGGATATTGGGTGAGGCAGGTAAGCGGCATTAAATGGGATTGACATCTGTGCTCTCCCCTTTACCCTTCACCCTTCACCAGCTGTCAGTCTGTGGGAAAATCCAAAGTTCTATACCATTCTAAATAGTCCAAGCTGTTCTAACGCATCGTAACTACCCTGATTAATTGGGACCAGCTGTTTTAATCAGCTCAACAGGTGAAAAACAGCTGCTCACTGCAGTTTGTGGACAGTCATGGCTAAGACAAAGGAGCTCAGTGAGGAACTGCGGCTGCGCATTGTGGCTACAAGGCCATTTCTAAATATTTTCAAGTTCCAGTGGCTACAGTGCAAAGTATTATTAAAAAAAATACAAGATATTCCACACTGTGGAAAATCTGAGGATGTGGTCGGAAGCCAAAAGTGACTCTTGTGCTGGCCAGGAGGATAGTGAGAGGAAGATTACAAGGATCACTACCGAGGCCATCCCGGTGAATCTGGGCTCTGCTGGTGGCAGTGTCTCAAGGCAGACAATCCAACGAACTGCACACTGCTGGGCTCCACGGACGCATACCAAGGAGGATGCTACTTATGCAGAAAAGGCACACCAAAGCTTGCTTGTCCTTTGCAAATGCTCATCTGGACAAAGAAGACGACTTCTGGTCTTCTGTATCATGGTCAGATGAAACAAAAATTAAATTTTTTGGACACAATGTTTTTCATTTGGCATAAAAAAGAAAGCCTTCAACCCAAAGAACACCATCCCCACTGTCAAACAAGGTGGTGGGAACCTAATGCTTTGGGGGTGTTTTTCAGCTAATGGACCAGGGAACCTAATCACAGTAAACGGCACCATGAAAAATGAACAATACATGAGGATTCTCAACCGTATCGGGCAGTCTGCAGAGAAACTTGGCCTTGGGCACTAGTGGGCATTTCAGCATGAGACACCCAAAACACACAGCAAAAGTGTTAGCAAATGGTTAGCAGACAACAACATTAACGTTTTGGAGTGGCCCATCCAGAGTCCTGAATCCAATCGAGAATCTGTTGAGGGAGCTAAAGATCAGGGTGGTGGCAAGAAGACCCTCCAACCTGAAAGATTTGGAGCTTGCTGCTAAAGATGAATAGGCAAAAATACCTGTGGAGACATGCAAAAAAAGCTGTTCTGCAATTCTAGGAAGCGTTTGATTGCTGTGATAGCCAATGAAGGCTTTTCTATTGATTATTGAGAAGGGTATAAATAATTTTGGACTAGACACCTTTTTTGCTCAAATGCAAATAAAAGCTGAGCAATGCTTCCCCCCCCCCCCCCCCCCCTCAATAATACCTCTTGTACAAAATCTTTTTATCTTTTGGGAGACACCTCTGTCATTTCCCATCAAAACATCACTTGCTGGTTGAATAAAAGTAACTTTGTCAAAATTTGCCAGGGGTGTGAATAATGTATGGCCAGCACTGTAGATATGTGCTCAGCAGAGACTGAGATGCTAGATGGCGCTGATGCTGATAGAATTTTGCTACAACCTCATCTTCTACTAGCCACTGTTGGGCCATATCCAACACTCTTATTGCTGCTGGTCAGGTAGTAACGGATATTACCTGGTCCAGGAACCAGGTCTCTCTATGTGCTCGCTGTCCCGGAGAGCCTGGGTGGCTAGGGAAGGTGTTGGCACTGAGCGGGTCTTGTCAGGATACAAGAAGGTCCGTTCCCCTGTGGAGCACCTGTGGGTTGCTGCTCGATGGTCCTTTCTCCCAGTGGATTTATCCCTGCTGGTCGGCCTGGTTTGTGGAAAGGTTTCGCTGCAGGAGGGGCTGCCCCGAAGACTCACCGCGCGGAGGCAACGGCTGGGTTGTGAGCGTCTGGAGGACGCGCATAGCGGAGGCGGAGTGCGAAAATCCTCCGGCCGCGACCTCGGAAACTACTTCCTAGCGAGATTGGAAGTGGGCAAGTCTTCAACGGGATAATGTTCTCTCATAGAGCTGTGACTCCTTCCATGTTTGTTATGCTTTTTGTCATTTCCTAGCTGGTGACACCTTAGTCTTGTGTACACTGAAGAATGGTTGGTTGTGTGCAACTTGTATAACATAACAGCCAGTAAAAGTACCTCGTTTTTTTTTGTTTTGACATTTTTGCCTGAAATGTACAGTCTGCCAGCAGAGTCTGTGAGGGAGAAGGCTACATTTCATGGTCCGGTCAGCCTAACTTGTTTTCTGGAGAATACAGATAGATGCACGGTGGCGTAGTGGTTAGCACTCTCATCTTGCAGCGCTGGGTAGTTGGTTCGAATGCCAGCCAGGTCAACATCTGCAAGGAGGTTGTATGTTTTCCCTGTGTCTGTGGAAGGAAACCGGAGTGCCCGGAGGAAACCCACACAAAGATACAGATAAATTAATTAGCTTCCCCCTAAATTGGCCCTAGACTATGATATAAGCACTACGTGATACATATATGACTATGGTAAGGATTAGATTGTGAGCCCCTCTGAGGGACAGTTAGTGACGAGATAATATACTCTGTACAGCACTGCATAATATGTCGGCGCTATAGAAATACTAAAATAAATAAATTGACTCATCCGACATCTGTTCACCAGCCCTGTGTTCCATTGGCTTGTGTTTTTAGGCTGTTTAGGTTGTAGAGCTGGTTGCATAAAAAAAAACCTATTTGCAAGCAGATGTTCACAGTCCAATTTTTTATTTTAAACTCTTCTCTGTCTGCCTGAAGTTCGGTTTTAACTAGGTTTTTTTCCTTTTTGTGAAGAAAACTATTCATGGTTCAGCAATAACCCTTTGATGTGTTTTGTGTTGTAGGCCGCGAAGCAGAAAGTGGTAGACGCTGAGAAGAAACTCGATGCAGCTGTGAATGGTGAGGAGACTTGTTTGTTGTGTCTTATGTCTTGTCTGTAACGTTTTTTCTGTGTCCACATTTATTCCAGCGAGGGATAAAAGGCCCGCCAAGTCCCTCTCACGCGCTGTCGTCCTGCTCACCGCATACCTGACATTCCTGGCGAGTTGTTGCCCTGAGACTCTTCAGTTACAACCTGCATAACGTGCCACTCAAATATTTACCTCCTCACAGGAGGGGGGAGTGGAAATAAGTTTGACTTTTGTCATCTTATCAGTCAGCGGTGTGTCTGCCGGGAAAAGCAGCGTTTCGGCTTGTAATTTGAGAGGCTGTCGGATGTTTTGTGTCATGGTTGGCGTATGTGTGTGGGGATGCTGTCCTATCAAGCGGAGGTGATTATAGCATTCCAACGCAGGTCCGTTTACTTGTAAGACATGAGGAAACGAAACTGGCCCATACCAGCTGCCTCTGGTTCCTTCTGTATTTTCTTGTCACTATTCAATATGAATTAGCTGGGAATAGCTGGAGTCAATGTGATGTTTGCTCAGCACGCTGTATAACCACCATAGTGACTGTTAGTTTCCTGCAGCTAGGTTGTCATGGGCACATGTTGGTCTCAGAACTGAAGCAAGATTTCATCCAAGCTCAGATGGCCACCCCAACACCATTTTTGGAATTCTAACCTCTTTACGTAGGTGCAGGGTCTGTTAGCCCATGCTTTTGGAAAGGGGTTATGACTGAACTCTGATACCAGTAAAGGCCCGTACCCCCTAAGCAATTCTTACGAAGACTGGTGCTTTTTTACTTGAGCAACGAGAAATCGTTTTTGCGATCTCGCGACGTGGGTACAGGCACGGTACACAAATGACGTTTGCCGATGCACAGTAATGAGTACCACGATGGATCGGATCTTTAAAGTTAATCTGAGGCATATGTTAAAATAAAAAAGATACTTGCCTAAGAAGAGGGAAGGCTCTGGGGCCTATTGGGCGTTCCGGAGCAGTGCTTTTCAGCGCTGCTAGATTTTGGCGCAGCCGGCCCCACTATAGACTATAATGGGAATCACATCTACAGCGGCGCTCAGTAACGTCGTCGCCGCCACAAGACTGCGCTGAAGTTGCTTATAAAACGCAATAATTCATCCTCCAGCAATCGCTGGAAGCCAAATTCTGATTCCCCCACTATCCATGGCGGCCTGGAGGGCCGGAGAGGTAGATCATCAGCTCTGCTGAGATGCTAATTACCCCCACCTGTGCATGTTTGTGGTTTTCTGCAAAACGTGCACTCTTGGTGGACCTTGAGGACAGGGTTGGGGGACTCTGCTTTATAGGATCCAGAGCCTTCTCTCTCCTTAGGTAAGTATCTGTTTTTACTTTTTAAAAAAGGCTTCAGACTCACTTTTTAAGATCCCAGACAAATGCCACACAAAGTACTGCAATAATTTAGCTTCACGTTGGGTGATCTCCCCATAGAGCGAGCGCTGTACTGTGTAAATAGGTGACGGCGATCACCGCTGGGAGACTGATGGCGGAGCTCCGTCATTCAAGCGGAGGTGTGCTTGTATCGGCGTGCAATCTTGTGCACAACCCCGCCCCAGGACTTGACGCCAATTGGCGTTAGGCGGTCCCGGGGCTGCCGCCACATTCACGCCCAGCGGCCTTACATAGTCTTTCGGTAGTTAAAACCCTGGTAACAGCACCCCCCCTCCCCCCCCAAAAAAAAGTTTGGCAGCACCCACATTTATATTGCACTTTTCTCCTGGCTGACTCCAATGCGCCAGAGCTGCAGCCAATAGGGCACGCTCAGTGGCCAGCATCAATGTTAAGGAGACTTGCCCTACGTCTCCTTACTGAATATGTGCTGGCCTACTGATCAGGAAGATGTCCTTTTTATAGTAAAGCTATACTGAAAACAACAAAATGAATGAATTTTTTTTTTTACAATATTCTTGTATAAATGTAGCCCAGCCCCCCCCCCCCTCTCACCCCAATTTATATTCTTAAATTCATCACAGGTGGCAACTACTTTACACCCGTCATGTGCAGCTCTGCAGAATGTTCGTTTAGGGCCCGTTTCCAATAACCAGTGATGCGAGTGCCGCTACCTAGCAGCATAGTATCACTTCCGCTGGCGTCTGCGTCACACTGCATCTGCCGATCTGGAAGTGTATGGAGGGGATGGCGGGCGGATGAGGCTGAGCGAGAATCTGTAGCATGCTGCAGATTCTCGGATCGCTCCACACGCAATCGAAACTGTTCCATTGCCTTGCATTGAGTTCAGGACACCTGCATTGGTTTCAGGACACAGACAGCAAACTGCCATGGCCCTGACATCACGCTGTGGGAGGGGTTTCACCACAATATCAGCCATACAGATGCCCCTGATCTATTTGAGGAAAGGTAAAGCTTGATCGTATAAAAGGGGCATCAGCCTCTGATTTGGAGGAAGTTCAATCCTGTGTTAAAATTCTTCTTTACAGGGAACCTGCAACGAGTAAAATTATTTAAAATAAACACATGACATAGCTTTAAGTGAATATTACATACTAACCTCACCGTCAGTTTCTCTCAGAAGCTCACCATTTTTTTTCTTACAGTGATCCCTTCCAGTTCTGACAATATTTTATCAGAATTGAAATATACCAGTTGCTGTCAATTATATATCAGCAGCTGTCAGTTACAACTGAATGTGCAAGACAATGTCCATGTTTCCCTAAGGCTCAAGTGGGTGATGTTACAGTTTAACAGTGTGCTGACCAGGAAGCTGTTAAAGGGTAATGGCCATTTTTAAAATGAGAAAGAGATTGAGTAGTCTACACAGGAGGCAAGTATGACCTGTGTATGGTTATTTTGACTTTTTTTTTCAGTTCAGGTTCTCTTTAAGTCTTAGGTGTGTACACACATCCAATTTTGATTGGCCAATGACTGACCAAATTTACCACCTCCATGTAGCCATAAGGGCCGCCTCCTATTTATGACCATCTCTGAACTCTGTGTTACAGGAGGTTTGGGACCAAGAAGTCTGACTCCAGTCCTCAAGCCTCAGGACCCTCACTGACACCCCCCTCCCCCCTATTTCCTCTTGTTGCCTTTGAGACTTCCTGAAAGTGAGGGGAAAACTCTCCTTTAGGTCACAGTTAAAAGCTGCTACACCTTCTGAAATTTCCTCAGTCTATTCAAAAAGCTTAGACCAGCGGTGCCCATTGTGTTGATTACATGTAGATCAGTCGCATGCTGCATGCTAGAGTGATAAAATAGGAGCACTGTTCCCTCAGCAAAGTGACACACACCCTGCCCCCGGAGTGACATGCTGAGGTTCTTTGCCACGCCCAGAGACTTGAGTTGTAGTTGGGGCAGCGAGTCCGGGCAGCACTATAGTAGCTGTCCATTCACTTCAGACACAGGATCGCTGCTCCACCATCCAGGAGGTCTCATTAAAGTGGACCTAAACGCAGAACTTCCTCTCTGCTCAAAAAGATAAGCCACAGCATGATAACCTTTAAAGAAAAAAACATTTCTTCATTACAACTTATAGAAATCCTAAATAAAACCTGAAGGGTTAACTTCCTGGACATTTCTGGGAGCACAGAAAGGGTTAGCCTTCAATGTTTACACAACATCACAAGTAGTCATCCTTTTGACTACATAATATCACAAAATAGTGCAGCTCACTTCCATGATTTATACTTGCTGATAACTGCCAATTAGACAGGCTAATCTCCCTAAACACAGAGAATTTCTTAGCAACTATAGATTTTCTTTGTATGCTGTGCAAGAGTTTGGGTCGGATTTTAAAGTGAACCTGAACAGAGTACAATTATTTAAAATACACACATGATATACCTGCAAATGAATATTACATACTTGCCTTACCATCCGTTCCTCTCATAAGCTCGTCATTTCTTTCTTCTCCTTCCAGTACTGACTAGATCTTGTCACACTTGACTCTCAGGAAGCTGAAAGCCTTAGGGGCCTTTTGCACTAGATCTGTTGCTGTCAGTTGTTATAACTGGAAGGACAACTGATGTGCAAGGTAATGTCCATGCTCAAGTGATATTACTGGGTAAAGCGGAATATTACCCTGCATTTCAACTTCCGTGTTACTTCTGGCCGCCGGAGGCGATCGGAAGAACGCCTCCGGAGCGCCCTCTAGTGGGCTTTCATGCAGCCAACTTTCAGTTGGCTGCATGAAATAGGTTTTTTTTTTTATTAAAAAAAAACCCTCCCGCAGCCTCCCTGGCGATCTTAATAGAACGCCAGGGAGGTTAAAGCGCCAGAGCAGCAGCCACCAGGGCGCGCTCTATATTCAGTAGCAGTGTTAGGGAGACTTGTCAAAGGTCTCCTACTGAATGGGTGCTGGCTTACTGAACAGGCAGAGCCAAGATTCGAACCCTGGTCTCCTGTGTCAGAGGCAGAGCCCTTAACCATTACACCATCCAGCCACCTCTAGACCAGCATTTGAGAGCTTTAAAGTTCCATGCAGAGAAATGCTACCGCAGCCGAAGTTAGATAATACATTTAAGTGTAAACACAAGATAACAAGTGAGGAATGTGGCTCACTCTCTGACTGTGCAGGAGCTGCTGGACCTAGAAGCTGTTGCGTGGTCATTGTCTGTTTTTTTAAAATGGACAATGGAAAATTGTGGTGTGTGTGTGGTGTGTGTGTGGTGTGTGTGTGGTGTGTGTGTGGTGTGTGTGTGGTGTGTGTGTGGTGTGTGTGTGGTGTGTGTGTGGTGTGTGTGTGGTGTGTGTGTGGTGTGTGTGTGGTGTGTGTGTGGTGTGTGTGTGGTGTGTGTGTGGTGTGTGTGTGGTGTGTGTGTGGTGTGTGGTGGGTGTGTGTGTGGTGTGTGTGTGGTGTGTGTGTGGTGTGTGTGTGGTGTGTGTGTGGTGTGTGTGTGGTGTGTGTGTGGTGTGTGGTGTGTGTGTGTGGTGTGTGTGTGGTGTGGTGTGTGTGGTGTGTGTGTGGTGTGGTGTGTGTGGTGTGTGTGTGGTGTGTGTGGTGTGTGTGTGGTGGGTGTGTGTGTGGTGTGTGTGTGGTGTGTGTGTGGTGTGTGTGTGGTGTGTGTGTGGTGTGTGTGTGGTGTGTGTGTGGTGTGTGTGTGGTGTGGTGTGTGTGGTGTGTGTGTGGTGTGGTGTGTGGTGTGGTGTGTGTGGTGTGTGTGGTGTGTGTGTGGTGGGTGTGTGGTGTGTGTGTGGTGTGTGTGTGGTGTGTGTGTGGTGTGTGTGGTGTGTGTGTGGTGTGTGTGTGGTGTGTGTGTGGTGTGTGTGTGGTGTGTGTGTGGTGTGTGTGTGTGGTGTGTGTGTGGTGTGGTGTGTGTGGTGTGTGTGTGGTGTGGTGTGTGGTGTGGTGTGTGTGGTGTGTGTGTGGTGTGTGTGGTGTGTGTGTGGTGGGTGTGTGTGTGGTGTGTGTGTGGTGTGTGTGTGGTGTGTGTGTGGTGTGTGTGTGGTGTGTGTGTGGTGTGTGTGTGGTGTGTGTGGTGGGTGTGTGTGTGTGTGTGTGTGTGTGTGTGTGTGTGTGGGTGTGTGTGGTGGGTGTGTGTGGTGGGTGTGTGTGGTGGGTGTGTGTGGTGTGTGTGGGTGGTGTGTGTGTGTGGTGTGTGTGTGTGGTGTCTCTGTGTCTCTGTGTCTCTGTGCCTCTCTGAAAAATATAAAAGCCAAAACAGGTTTGCTGAGCGTAAAATTAAAGGTCACAATAAACGTACATATATCATACTTACCTCCTGTGTAGTTTACTCATCTATCTTTCTCCCCTCCTATGTCCCGTTTGTCTGCTGTGATCAATGGAATTCTCTGTCCATTTTTAAAATGGCCATTACCTCGTAACAGGTTCCGGGTCGGAACACTGTTATAACATAGCCCACTTGAGCCATAGGGAAACATGGACATTACCTTGCACATCAGTTGTCCACTTAAATTATATCTGAGAGCAACTGATATATTTAAGTTCAAAGTCTTGTCAGAACTGGAAGGAGTTGTAAGAAGAAAATTGTGAGCTTTTGAGAGGAACTGGCGGTAAGGTAAGTATATAGTATTCATTTGCAGGTACATTCTGTGTTTAGGTTAAATCATTTTACTAGGTTCACTTAAAGGGAACCTGAACTGAGAAGGATATGGATGTTTCCTTTTAAATAATACCAGCTGCCAGACTCTCTTGCTGATGTCTTTGCTGCAGTAGTGGCTGAATCACACACCTGAAACAAGCTTGCAGCTAATCCAGTCTGACTTCAGTCAGAGCACCTGATCTGCATGCTTGTTGAGGGGCTGTGGCTAAAAGCATTAGAGACACAGGCGCAGCAGGAGAGTGGTATTTTTTTTTTTTTTTAAGGAAAAATCCATATCCTTCTTAGTTTAGGTTCCCTTTAAAGGGGAACTGAAGAGAGGTATATAGAGGCTGTCATGTTTATTTCCTTTTAATCAATACCAGTTGCCTGGCAGCCCTGCTGGTCTATTTCTCTGCAGTAGTATCTGATTAAAACCAGAAACAAGCATGCAGCTAGTCTTGTCAGATCAGACTTATAAGTCTGAAACACCTGATCTGCTGCATGCTTGTTCAGGGGCTATGGCTAATAGTATTAGAGGCAGAGGATCAGCAGGGCTGCCAGGCAACTGGTATTGTCTAAAAGGAAATAAACATGACAGCCTCCATATACCTCTCTCTTCAGTTCCCCTTTAAGGATCTTTGATTTGGGCTTTTTATGTTTCCTGTATGCCTGGCGTGTGCCCGGTGTATTCCTGGCCTGGCATGTGCCCGGTGTATTCCTGGCCTGGCGTGTGCCCGGTGTATTCCTGGCCTCATGTATGTTGTATGGGGCATTGCTGCGATTGCGACAGCATTGCAGTGTTCCGCACTAGTTGCTGGTCTTGTAAGTTCTGAGCGCGCCTCTCTCTCCTCCTGATACTTGGGACAATGAGCGCTGTGTCCTCAGTGCACACAGAACACTTTGCTCCCGCCAGTTACTGGATTAAGTAACAGGAGAGATGATGTAGAGAAATCTCCCATAACCGCACCTCAGGCCACGTCCTCTGGAGACCGGGCAGCGGGTGTTTAATCCGCCGAGAATCTTCAGCTCTACAGCACAAACTGTAAACATGGCCGACCTCACATGGCTCTTCTGCCAAAGCCATATTGCAATGGAAACAAGACTTGTGATATTGACCAACTATTTTTTTTTTTCCTGCCTCTTAAAAGAAGTTTACTGAATAGAACTTGATGAATAAAAATGTAGTAATTTTTTTGTACAATATTACAGTACTTCATGAACTTAGTCAGTTTCTTGACTATTGTATATCAGTGTGAGGTAAGATTTTACATTCTTAAAGTGATCCCGAGCCGAAGCTCTAGATCAAAATGTGATGCTTACCTTAAAGAGACTCTGTAACATCAAAAACCTCCCCTGGGGGGTACTCACCTCAGGTGGGGGAAGCCTCCGGATACTAATGAGGCTTCCCACGCCGTCCTCTGTCCCACGGGGGTCTCGCTGCAGCCCTCCGAACAGCCGGCGACAGAGCTGACTGTAGCTTCAATATTTACCTTTGCTGGCTCCAGCGGGGGCGCTGTGGCTGCTTTCGGCACGGAAATACCCGATCTCCGTCGGGTCCGCTCTACTGCGCAGGTGCCGGAAACTTGCGCCTGCGCAGTAGAGCAGACCCGACGGCGATCGGGTATTTCCGCCTACTTTGGAGCCGACAGCCGTCAGAGCGCCTGCGCAGGAGCCGGGAAGGTAAATATTGACGTCACCGCTGCACGGAGGGCTGCAGCGAGACCCCTGAGGGATGGAGGACGGCGTGGGAAGCCTAATTAGGATCCGGAGGCTTCCCCCACCCGAGGTGAGTACCCCCCAGGGGACGTTTTGTCATTACAGTTCCTCTTTAAGAGAGGGAAGCCTCAGGATCCTACTGAGACTTCCCTCGTGGCTCTGATGTCCCCTGCCGCCGAGTACTGCTCTCTTTCAGATTAGGGCCGTGCTCCTCCTCTGTTACAAGTGCAGCTGCACATGCACAGGAGCTGCTCGTACATGAGCAGCCTCGGCTTACTGCGCATGCGTGGGCGGCCTTGTTGATAATCTTCTGGGGGGCCACACTCTACTACGGGGGACTTCACAGCACTGAAGGAAGCCTCAATAGGATACTGAGGCTTTCCGCTGTTTAAATTTAGGTAAGCATCTCATTTTGTACCCGAACTTCGGCTTGGGTACACTTTAACTTTATTACAGATGGCGGCATCTATGCTTCTGGCAAGGAATGTTTGTTGTGAAGTGAGCAGGAACGTCACGCTGCGTGACATCATAGCCTAGGTGAAACATCGCTGGGAGGGTGGGGCTACAGGCCTATATACATCAATGTGCTGAAACTAGGATAGTTTATGTAAAAATGGGTACCCTGAATTAACTGACTGCATTCTACTCTGTCATTAAGGTTCCACTTTATAGTGGAACACCGACCTTTTTCTGGCGGTGGGTATACATGTGGGCACACGACGGGCGCAAACAAGAATTCAAGCAATCACAGTACTTTGTGCAGGAGTTGTCTGATCTTAAAAGAACACTTATCGATTTTTTTTTTTTTTTCTGCTGCTAAGTAGTGATGTATGCATTTCACTTGCTTATCACTTTTGTTTACTGTATCAAATTTCTTTCACTCTTAACTGACATCAAATCTGACGGCAGAATGAACCATGAGGTGAGGGGGAATTCCCTCACACTACATCTGTTAACCCTGTATGTGAGAAATCTCTCAGCAGCTGCCTGTGTCTGACTGAAGTGTCTGAAGAGAGCAGAGGAAATGTAACTACCAGTAGTTATAAACATTTGTCATTGTATGTGAAACCTGACACCACAGCTTTGCATACTTTTTTGCATTCAGAGAAAAATACTCTGTATTCTGATATGCAAAAAACACTGGCTCTGCATTGAAGCAGACACCCCTTTTGCAAATGAATTGTTCCAATAGACCTAAATCCTACACACAATGAATTAAAGCTTTTGCCTCTGATGTTTAATATTGAACATGAAAATTAGGAAAATGTTTACAAAGCTACTTAGACATTGTTTGTACATTGTCATTTTAGAACACTTGATAGTGTTCCTTTAAAGATTCGATCTGCCGTGAAGGTCGTTATTGCTGCGTGTCGATAAGCATCCTCGTAATCGTGTGCTTGTACCTACAATGCAAGATCGTGGAAATGATAGCTTGTTGCTTGAAAGATTGTCGGCCATTGGAAAAATAGCTTAGAGAGTACGGTCCTTTAGAACTGCTATATGATCCCAACTCATCCATACCGGTTTCATCTATTTGTCTCTGGACAAGTCCGGCTCGACCATACCCCAGGGAGGTTAAAGGGGATGTCAGATGGAAAGACTTGTTCATCAGAAACTTCTGTGGCAATAGCTATCCACCACTTTTACCACCAGTCCTGTGTTCCTGGTCTTCTGTTGCATGCGTACGTGTGTCTTTGGAGAGCTTTGCACCAGACATCTGCGTGAACATGAAGTGAGATTACAATTGCTTTGACATTTGTCTGTGGTACACGACACCTCTTGTAATTGAATGTTAATTTTTGTATCTTTCCATTTCACTTCGCAGCCAGCTGTGAACTTTAAAAGTTGCCCAAAAATGTTAATAGAGTTTTATTTCCAACCATTAAAGATTACACAAGAGTAATGTGGACTGTGCAATTCTCTCCTTTTTCCTGCTTGATTAATTAAGGGCTCAGAGCAGAGAACATTGCAAATCCTCCTGCAAACATAATAGGCACATGCTGACACACCCATCAGGCAATTATTAGGAACTCTGGGCAATGGGACTGCTGTATTTCTCTCTGCATTTAAAATGAAAGTTTGAAACGTATGATGATCCCCTTTGGGTTGTAAGAGAAATTGCTGACCGGGAGACTTGGGCGCAGGATACAGCCAAGTCCCTGCAGCATTACTATTCCCCCTCCAGGTCCACGTGGATGGTGGGGAATTATGTAATTTGGGTTCCAGCTATTGCTGGGAGCCGAATTAGTGTTTTTAACTTGTTGTCGACCGCGCCACAGCAATTGGAGTGAACGCGGCGGCAGCCCCAGGACCGCTCAATGCCAATTGGCGTGAAGTCCTGGGGGCGGAGATTGCAGAGGATTGCACACGCCGATGCGTGTGTATCCCTGCTTAAATGACAGAGCTCCGCCCCATCATCAGTCTCCCATCAACGATCGCTGCTAGGAGACTGTTAGATGGCGAAACCGTCGTCTATTTACATAGTACAGCGCTGCGATCTACCGCAGCGCTGTACTGGGGACAACCGTGTCACACGGTTCAGGAGCAAGGCTGGTGGGGGGAGGGTGCAAAAAATAGGAACATTTATTTTAAAGTGTATAAACAAAAAAGAAACAAACATGCTGGCAGCGATCAGAGCCCACCAACAGAAATCTCTGTTGGTGGGTAGAAGGGGGGGGGGGGGGAGAAATCACTTGTGTGCTGAGTTGTACGGCCCTGCAGCAAGCCCTAAAAGTTGCAGTGGCCTATTTTTGTAAAAAAAAAAACATAGCCTGGTTACTATGGGGTTGTAAGCCTATGGTCCTTCAGTGGTTAAAAGTAACTTCAGCGAGTTACTCGCTGTGCGCTACTATAGCTGTAATTCCTAATCTTCTGAGCTGGATTCCTTGTTTGTTTGGGAGGTTCTCCCAATGCTTGTCCAATCTAAATGGGGTGTGTGTAATGGGCTTCAGGATCATGTAATCTTTCTCCTCACAGATTCTCTCAAAAATAGGTATTTAAAGGACGTCTGAGGTGACATGAGATAGACATGTGCAAAGCACACAAATAACTATGCTGCGTTCCATTTTTTTCTTGTTTTGCCTGAAAGAGTTAATCAGGTATGAGAGTGACAGTTTCTGTCTGGGTCGGACTATAGCATAACGCTCACTGATGAGGAATTACAGCTATAAAACTTTTTCCTGGCAGTAAATGGCTTCTGAGTGCAGAAAAGCGATAAGGGTCAATAGTTCATAGATTTTAGCTCTGGCATACATCAATGAATGTGTCATTGAGCAAAAATAAAACGGTAAAAATGTAAAAAGTAGGTTTAAAATAAAACTGTGGTATGTCTTAAAAAAACATTTTCACCTTGGATGTCCTTTAACCTCCCTGGCATTAATCCTGAGCTGAAATTGGGCTAGCCGCCGAAGGCTTAAAGGGAACCTAAACTGAGCATATGGATTTTTCCTTTTAAAATACCAGTTGCCTGACTCTGCTGCTGATCCTGTGTCTCTAATACTTTCAGCCACAGCCCCTCAACAAGCATGCAGATCAGGTGCGCTGACTGAAGTCAGACTGGATTAGCTGCATGCTTGTTTCAGGTGTGATTCAGCCACTACTGCAGCCAAAAAGATCAGCAGGACAGCCAGGCAACTGGTATTGTTTAAAAGGAAACTTCCTCCTCATCGGTAGCCATTCTATTTCCTGTCCTCGGAGGCTCTTAGTCACTGGTGAGATTGCCGTCATTGATCTCACCAAAATGTTACAGCGCCACTTGGAGGATGGTGCCCAGGAAGATGAGTGACTGCTGGGGCTGCTGCTGGCTTCTTGGCAGCATGATTGTTTCCTGATTTTAGGGTTTGAAATGTTCAGAAAAGGCCCTGAAATTTGGAAACCCTACCGCCAGGGGGACCCTTAACGGAGGAGGAAGAAGGCTCTGGTTCCTGCACTGGCTCCCCTCTTAGCCCACCAAGCTGTCTTCCACTGTGGGTGGGCTTTGGGAGTACTTGGTCTCTTGAAGACTGGCAAAGTCTCCCGCGGCGGGAGGTTTAAATGGAGCATTAGGTAAGATGAGAGGAACGGGAAGGCTCTATAGGACCCAGAGCCTTCCCTCATCTTATGCTGGGGAAGCGCGGTACGTTTCTGTACCGTATATATCGAGCTGTTGATGCTCCCAGCTGATAATTTCCGACAGGTCCGATGACCCGCCAGATCGATACCCCGCTCGATCCCCGCGGGCAGACAATAGCAGGGAGTCGAGCGGAAGATAAGGAAGCGCCCGCGGGGAAGAGCGGGAATCGATCCGGACGCGCGGGGATGCGGTGGGAGTCAATCCGGCGGCTAATCGAGCCGCCGGGCCGACCCATGGATGCCCAGCATTAGACAAGTCCTTAGGTAAGCTTGTGGTTTTTTTTTTTTGTTTTTGTTTTTTCATTTTTGGCTTCAAATTCACATTAAAGGCAGATAATCAGTCGAACAGCCAGGCAACTGGTATTGTTTTAAATACAGTATAGCTAAATATGCCAGCCTCCATATCCCTCTCGCTTCGTGTCCTTTTTTAAGTTTTTTTTTTTTTTTTTTTTTCACTCTCCTGCCCCTTCCTGCCCTCCCATCCTAACAAAACGTACTTAGAAGTACTCCGTACTTAGAAAATTCTGGGGATGACCTGACGTGGAATTATCTTAAAACCCCTCTGACAGGCCTCTTGAGTGTAGGAAGCCAGGCTAGTGCAAGGGCAGCACAGTCCATTGTAAGGTGTGGGGGTGCACATGATCCACAAAGTTGAGCATCCCTGCAGGGCGTAACTTCCTATCTCAGGATACTTGTTACACCAGACCCACCCCCATCTTGCAGAATAGCGCAACATCTGAGTTTTCATACTGTACCAAGTTCCAGCGGTAGGACAGGTCCCCTTCACTGCCTCTTCAGTATAGCCATACAGTCAATCGTGCCGCTCCCGACACTGCGAGCCGCAAGGTCAGTGTTAATTTCAAGCCTGTCCTCATGACCCACCACCAAAAGGGGAACTGTAGTGAAAATTAATGTATTAATGAATACATTGCTTATTTTTTACAATATCCATTATAGATTTAGTCATTCTTTACCCATAGTAAAATCTTTCCGCTCCCTGATTTATATTCTGAAATGCATCACAGGTGTCAACAACTTTAGTTCTGCCAGATGATCTTTACGGAATGTTCCTTATTGAGTTCTGTGCACAGAGGGAGAATTTGCTGGCTTGGCAGTTGGAAAAAGCTGTTCTGTTCTTTCCCACAATGCAACAAGGTTCACACCGCAAACGGTCAGGACCATGGTCAGGACATCACACTGTGGGAGGAGTTTCACCACAAATCAGCCATACAGACCCCCCCCCCCCCCCCCCCCCTTGTCCCACAATGCAACAAGGTTCACACCGCAAACGGTCAGGACCATGGTCAGGACATCACACTGTGGGAGGAGTTTCACCACAAATCAGCCATACAGACCCCCCCCCCCCCCCCCCCCCCCCCGATAATCTAATAGAGAAAAGGTAAAGAATTCTTGAGGGCAAGGGAATATTGGCTACTGGTTACGATGAAGTTCAATATTGGGTTAAAGTTCCTGTTTAATCCACATAGCTGAGACTAATTACCCCCTCTGTGCCTATGTGAGGTTACCTGCAAAACATGCATTGTTGGTGGGTCATGAGAACTGGTTTAGGAAACCCTGCGCTAGCTGGTTGGCGGAACACTGAAGAGTACCTGTCCTGCTGACTGCTGTGGACCCAGGGTGCATTAAAGCGGATCCGAGATGAAAAACTAACTAGAACAAGTAACTTGTCTATATATCTTATCTAAAGTTTACACAGCAAATCTAGCTGCAAACAGCTTCAACAGAATGATTATTTCTTCCTGTGATACAATAACAGCAGCCATGTTGTTTGTAAACATTACACACAGGCAAAGCTGATAGCATCTCCAGCTCTCTGCCTGTGACAAATTCACTCTGCTCTCCTCCTCCTTCCTCCCCTCTGCCTGTGAAATCTCTGGCTAGTAACCTCCTCCTCCTGCCCAGACTAAGCTCCCATAATCCCTTGCTACAGTGCCAAGCTGTGGGCGAGGCTTGTTTAGTTTATAGGGAATTAGAGTATTAAAACAAAGTATTTGGTTTGAGGAATGCCCTATAAACTATATGAAAGGAACACAATTATGCAATGAGTAAAAGTTTTTTTATCTCGGAACCACTTTAAGCCTGAAAGTGATGTGGAATCTTGGGCTATTCAACACAGGACCAGTGGAGATGCGGCGATCCGCACTACCTTAGCAACTCCTCTACCTCGGCTGAAGGGCATAGGAATTGTTGTAGGAGGAAAAAAAGATGGAGGATTGCTCCGTAGCGCGTTAATCTTTTATAGTTTTAAAAACACTTACTAGACAGTAGTGTATGATGAGCTTATAAGGGTAAAACCCAGATGGCATCCTCTCAGGGCAGCCTGTTTCTCCTGTGTGGCCAACGGGTGGTTGTCACAGATTTCATATGGGCCGTAGGTGCCTCTGTCGGGAAAGGAACGTGTGCCTGTAGCTTCACTCTGCGCCTTCGTCAGGTGGGCTACTGGCTGGCACACAAAACCGAAACCAAGAACTGAACTTCATCCCAATCAGTAGCTAATACCCCCTTTCCCAGGGTGCTCTGTATGGCTGTTATTGTGGTGAAACCCCTCCCACTGTGTGATGTCAGGACGATGGTGACATCACACTGTGTGAGTCTTGTTGGGAAATAACAGCTGTTTCCAACTGCCAAAAAAAAGCAATCAGCATTTCCTACCACTGACATCACCTGCCAGCAGTAAAAATGTCACCATGTGATAAATGTCAGAATGTAAATCAGGGAGAGGAAAGCTTTTACCATGGGCAAACGCTGACTAAAATATTTATACATAATTTATTGTAAAAATAAAGCACTTTTTTATTACGTTATTTTCACTGAAGCTTCTCTTTAAATAGATAAGAAACAGGAAATGGAAGATGACTTAATTGATTTACCTCAGCGACCGCAAACAACTTCCACTGGAAGTTGCAATCATGGCTTGTGGGTTATCATGGTAACCAGGATGCTGTTTTGGGGAGGTGGACGTATGTGCCCCCTTGTGAAGCTGTACTACACCAGTTGGGGTCCCCTCCTGTGGGGAAAACCTGTATATGATCCAATCGCCACGATCAGCAATAAAGTGGCGTTTTTCGATCCGTCGTGTATGTGGCCATGTCAGGCTGTCCGAGGGGAAGGGGGCGGACGTGCTTCATATGACGTTTAGTATTGTTAAGCCCCTGCTCTGTACAGAAGTATGAATGTATTTTGGTAGTTGCCAAACCTTTTATTTTGGGGAGGTGATGTGGACATTTTTGTATGGTTGAAATGTTTCCTTTTTAAAGTGACACTGAAGTGGAATAAAACCCTTATAATGAATTGTATGTGTAGTACAGATAATGAATAGAACATTAGTAGCAAAGAAAAGTCTCGTGTTTTTTTATTTTCAGTTGTAGCATTTTTTTTTTCTTGCATCATTCTCTAATATTTGCAGTTTACGAACTACACTCTGTATTTTAAACTATATGAAACCGAGCAGAGCTAATGACACTTAACTTCCCTGCAGTAAAATCTTATCTGGAGTTGGCTTTCACTGTTTCTTTGATGTATAAGTGCTTCAGAAAACAGCACTGTGTACCTGACCAAATTTGGTCAGAGAGCTCAGAGAAGCTCTTTTGCATAGATAACAAGTGAAGTTTCTTAACGCTTCATATACTGGAAACCATATGAGACTCATATCTGTGCTACAAAGGTTCTATTTGTTAGCTTTCCTGTGCATACAAGTCATCATAAAGGTGGCCATACACTTATAGATTTGCAGCAGATTCAAATATCCGATAGATTTCTGTCAGATTGAATCTGACAGGAATCTGATGTGTGCCACACACTAGGAGCAGATTTCCAATAGATTTCAGAATAATATCTAAATGCATTATTGGACCATTAGATCCAATGCAATGCTATGGACCATAGATCTGCTACCAGCAACAGATCGGCCTAGATCTTCCATCCTGTCAGATCAAATCCATCGAAATCGGCCACCGATCGATCGATAGTTTGAAAGAATCGATTTCTGATGAATTCCATAGAATCGATCGATTAATGGCTGAAATCGACCAGTGTATGGGCACCTTAAGTTTATTTTCACTTCAGATTTACTTTAATGTGACTGTTTTGGCTGTGTTACCACATGCCTGTGGTGCCTCGAATGTCCTTGTGGGACACGTAAGCTCTGCATAAGGTTTTCCAGCCTGTCCTACTTCTGCCAAGGTCAGATGACCAGAGTAGACAACCACAGAGAATGACTGACCATGTGGCTTCACACAGCAGTCTTCGCAAGTGATGCTCAGTCAGTTGGCAGGGGTTAATTCCCCCCCCCCCCCCCCCATCCACACTCAGCGCTCTCCTTTTACGCCTGCCTGCCAGTGGCTGTGGGTTTGTTTGTTTAGCAATTAGAGCAGCCTGTTAACAAGATGCCCCAATTTCCAAGGAGGTCTCTGTGGGCCGCTCAGAAACTGAAGATTTTTTTTCTCGAGGTTCTTGAAGGTGACATTAAGGCGCTGCGCTGTGCCAGCTGGGAGCCACGCTGAGCACACATAACACTGCATTATTGATTCCCCCTCCTTTCCCGCTCCCGCCTGTAAGCCTTGCAAGTTTATGGACAGAAACTGGCTGTACGGCGCACATGGAAGAGCCCAGTGTTCCTGGCCTAAGTGTAAGCCCTAATTGTGCTCCTATACTCCACTGTTCTCAAATAACAACAAAGCACAAATAAATATCTCTCTGCAGGGAGGATGTCGTCAGGAGGACTTGGAAAAGGAGCAGTTCAAGGCTGCCACAATCCTTCTTTTGAATATTTTCTAACTAGGGAAAACTCTGTAGCAGTCAATAAGCTCAGTGTGGTGGATTTGAGGAACACTCGTGGGGAAGACAGTCTGTACAGTTACTATCGCCTGAAACGATCATGAAGTGTGTAGGGAGAGATTTGTCCACTTTCTGCACCTTTAACCTTTAGCTAATACTCCCTTTCCCATAAGAAAAAACTTTCCTTTTTCCCGAATAGATGATCAAGGACTTCTGTATGGCTGATATTGTGGTGAAACCCCTCCCACAGTGTGATGTCATGACCATGGTCCTGACAGTTTGCCATCTGTGATCCTTGTTGCATTGTGGGAAATAACGTCTGTTTTCCACTGCCAAGTCAGCAATAGCTCCGCCTGTGCATAGAACTCTCAGTAAATGAACATTCTGTACAGTTCACCTGGCAAAACTAAAGATGTCACCACCAGTGATAATTTTTAGAATGTAAATCGGGGAGAGGAAAGATTTTACAATGTGAAAACCTTGTCTTAATTTTTAATAACTTAGGCGCTCCCAGTCTGTGTGCAGCTGCATAAGACACTGTACTGTAGAGTGGAGGAAGCGGGCAGGTCACACGAAACGCGCTCTCTTTCTGTGTCCAATAAAATCCTTTCCTAAAGTAAGACTTTTATTACCCCGTTTTATCCATTGCATACTACATCCGGGAGCCTCCTCCCATTTTGTGTACAGTTCCCCCCCCCCCTCCCCAGGGGTGTCCCCGAATTAATTATCCAGTGGTCCTTCTTCTGGAGTGCGACCCAACCTGTCCTGAAGAGGATACCTAATGAAATGAAATTCTCCACCTGCCTGATAATCTGGTTGCCTAATAGCAATCCTGTTTTTTAAGCAGTATTTATTTCACACAATATTTTATTGCCTGGAGGCCTCATTCACACTTAGAAACGCAAAACGCCGGAGATTTTTCCTGGCGTTTTGCAGGAGTGATTTTTTTCCGCGATTTCACGTAGAAAAATCACTGAATAGTGCGGCGATTTTGCCACAATCGCGTTTAGCGCTTCTATAGCACTGAAACGCGATCGCTGCGAAGTCGTCTGAATGGTGCAGGCGACGCGTTTGTGTTTTGCGGTTTTTGGGCGATTAGCGCAAATTGCCCAAGTAAAAAAGGGGCCATAGGGTTTCATTATGCTAGCGCTTTTAAAAAGTGCTAGCGTTTGAGCATTTTGCCGAAATCGCGGCAAAACGCTCTAGTGTGAATGGGGCCTGGCTCTCCTGGTGCTTTTTTCTTTTTCCTCTCCCGATCCTGAGGTTTTTCACTCAAAATTTTATTGCCTGGACACCAATAATTTATAAATTAATTTTGTAAAAAAAAAATAAGCAATTTACTTTTTTTTTTTTTACTACAGTTCCTCTTTTTGAGGGCATATTCACAGCGGGACGTGGCTGTTTAATGCAACGTTAAAGTCGCGACATGTCTGCGTTTAGAGGTAACGCACTGCAAGCAATGAGTTACCACAACACAACATTTTCACATCTCACTGTGAACGGCCCATAGGATTATCATTGCAGTGCGGTAAGCTGCGTTACAAGACTATATAACGCAGCTCCGCAACGTGGCACTGTGAATGCCACCTAAAGGACCATTAACATGAAAAAAGTAGGCAGTTAAAATCTGACAGAACTGACAGGTTTTGGGCCAGTCCATCTCCTCATGGGGGATTCTCAAGGTTTTCATACAGCCTTATCAATCCCTGCTATGTACTGATGAGGACCAAAAGTCCGAAACAGGCTGTCTACATGTGGGTTTGATATGGCTGTGTAAAACTTAAAGCTATAGGCTTGCTATACACCAGCGGTTCTGGATGCTTGCTTGGCTTAACAAGGGCGAAAAGGGATAATTTGCATATTTAGTAGTAGTGCATTGTGGGTAATCACAAATGTTCATTTATAACTGAATTATTGCAAATTTCCTTCTGTTTTAAGAAGGCAATTACACCAAGCTTTTCTTTGTTTTCAACAGATTTTCCTGAACAGCAGTTTAACTGCCAAAATAGTAAGATACCAGCCAGCCGCCGTACTAACTTGCACAGTATTTTGTTCGTTAGATTTTGCAACTGCTGTTCAGGAAATGCTGTTGAAAACAAAGAAAACACTGAGAATCCCCCATGAGGAGATGGACTGGTCCAAAACCTGTCGGTTCTGTCAGATTTTAACTGTATACTTTTTTTGCAATAGTGTTTTTTTTTTTGTTTTTTGTTTGTTTTTTTAAAGGGAAGGTTCAGGGACAGTTGGGAAAAAATAAAAATCTGAATCCACTTACCTGGGGCTTCCTCCAGCCCGTGGCAGGCAGGAGGTGCCCTCGGCGCCGCTCCGCAGGCTCCCAGTGGCCGACCCGACCTGGCCAGGCCGGCGGCCAGGTCGGGCCTCTTCTGCGCTCCATTGTGCGTTCCACGCCGGCGCGCTGACGTCATCGGACGTCCTCCGGGCTGTACTGCGCAGGCTCAGAACTACTGAGCCTGCGCAGTACAGCCCGGAGGACGTCCGATGACGTCAGCGCGCCGGCGTGGAACGCACAATGGAGCGCAGAAGAGGCCCGGCCTGGCTGCCGGCCTGGCCAGGTCGGGTCGGCCACCGGAGACCACCGGGAGCCTGCGGAGCGGCGCCGAGGGCACCTCCTGCCTGCCACGGGCTGGAGGAAGCCCCAGGTAGGTGGATTCGGATTTTTATTTTTTCCCAACTGTCCCTGAACCTTCCCTTTAAAGCTGAGTATACACTATGTAGATGGGGTCAAGTATCGGGATTTACTCAGTAGTAGTTGTTTTACTGCATTTCCTGTTGCCCCATTGGATGACAGATCAGAGGTCATCAGAGCTCCAATCGAATATCTCTTCCTCCAGTGCAACCGCATGCTTTGTCATGCTCCTCGCCGCACAAAGCTTTAGAACCACGCTCCCATGATGCTCCTGCCCTCTATCTGAAACTTGTCACATGATCTTAAGTTCCGCATCCTGAGCAGGAAGGTTTGGCCTTGTGGACGGAAACATACACAGAACTAAGTCCATTCGTACATTTTATTTATTTTTTTTACAATTTTAACATTAGGTATGGTCAATGAGATGCAAATTTTGAGTTGATGCAGTATTATGAAAATTTTGTGTGCAAATGTATGCAGCTTGGACATGAACCAATCAAATTCTGCTAAAGGGTAAAATTTGGTCCATTTTCAAGCTACATAAATGTGCCTTCAAATTTTGCATAATCCTGCATAAACTCTCTATTTACATCTCATTGACCATCCATATTCACTATTACTGAAAGGCTCTATTTGCATGTGCAGTCGGCTATGCATCTTTAGGGCTGGTGCACACCGAGCGGCTTTTTGGGCGTTTTCAGATCCGCTTGCGGCTGCGGATCTGCTTGGTCAATGTATCTCAATGGGGTGGTGCACACCGGAGCAGGCGGCGTTTTGCAGAAACGAAAAATGCCTGGGTGAGGCATTTTTTGGATTGTGGAAGCGTTTCTGCCTCAATGTTAAGTATAGGAAAAACGCAAACCGCTCTGAAAAACGCCTGTTCAGAGCGGTTTTGCAGGCGTTTTTGTTACAGAAGCTGTTCAGTAACAGCTTTACTGTAACAATATATGAAATCTACTATACTGAAAACCGCAGCAGCAATCCGCAAAACGCTAGCAAAACGCCTCATAAAAATAAAAAAAGCGTTTAAAAATCTGCTAGCATTTTGCGGATCTGCTTGCGGTTTTTGGTGTGCACCAGCCCTAAAAGTGGATCCGAGATGAACTTCTTCTCATTGCATAATTGTGTTCCTTTCCTATTGTTCATAGGGCATTCCTCAAGCCAAATACTACTTTGTTTTTGTTTTAATACTCTAATTCCCTATAAACTAAACAAGCCACACCCACAGGTTTTCAGAGAGCCAAGGAACTTTCAGACAGTAGCAAGGGCACATGGGAGCTCAGTCTGGGCAGGAGTAGGAGGAGGTTACTAGCCATTGATTTCAGAGGCAGAGGGGAGGAGGGAGGAGGAGGGGTGATTAGGTTTTTTTGCTCAAGATGCAAATAAGCTTGCCTCTGTGTAATGTTTACAAACAACATAGCTGCTGTCATTGTATCACAGGAAGAAATATTCTTATTCTATTACAGCTGTCTGTAGCTAGATTTGCTGTGTAAACTATCTAAACTTTCGATAAAATGTGTAAACAAGCTACTTGTTCTAGTTAGTCTTAAAGCGGATCCGAGATGAAAAACTAAGTGAAGCTGAAATCACTCTACTTTACCAGCTTGGACTCTGTACTCTTTCCATCTTGTCACAGAAAAAGTTGATGCTACCCAGTAGGATCCCTTGTTACTCCTTTTTGTCACCTATGCTCAAGGTACCCATACATTATTCAACTTGAGGAATTGATATCCGGCAGATTCGATCAGAGTGATCAACAAGACTGACGCCAAACTGTGGCTGCGGTGTTTTTGATAGATTTCCGTCTGAAATCGATTGAAACTCCCTGCTGGAAAGCGCTCCTTCTCGGCACTAGTCATGTTTGATTTCTCAGACCCCTGTCCAATCTCCCTCCCCCCAATCTCCATGTGTAATGTACACAATTGTTTCTGAACTGGTCTAGTGTGTGCATACTGGAGTCCCCTTATACCCTGTGACCAAAAACTTGACTTTTTTTATTCTTTTTGCTATTGAATTGATTATAAATGTTCTGTACTACAGGAAAACAAGTCCAATCTTCAACTTGCAAATCTGTCCAGTCACACCAGCAGGGGGAGCTCTAAGCAATAGTAGCAGCAGCAGCTCTGAGGGTAGTCTGTGTTCCTCGTGCAGCTTTGGGATTTGAGAAGATGCCCAAGCACCCCAGGAAGATTATACAATCCCAGGGCAGATGGTGTCCTGGCCAGGATTCATACTGGGGACTATAGTGCTATGAGGTGAAAGTGCTATCATGACACAGTAGTGTAGCAATTGGGAATGCAGAGGTAGGGACCGCACCAGGGCCCCTGGACCAGAGGGGCCCACTAGGGGTTCTCCCTTGAAGCAAATCTGAACTCAGAACTTCCTCTCTGCTCTAAAAGATAAGCAACAAGATAATTGTTCAAGAAAAAACCATTTCTTTGTTACAGCTGATACAAATCCTGCAATAAATCTGCAGTGTGTCTACTTCCTGTTGTCATGGAAGCAGGCATGGGGTTAACATCCTGTGACAGCTGGCTGTCACTTAGCTGCTCTGAGTGATAGCCAGCTGAAGCAGCTGAGAGATCAAATTACATGTGTGATTAATCACAGATGGGGTGGGGGGGGGGGGGACTAGACAGGCTAAATTCACTTAATACAGTTAGGGCTGCTCAAATCCAGATCTGGGAGACACCCGGATAGTTGCTATCAGGACATCTCTCAGTAAACCTGGGCGGGGGGCAATCTTACCTGTCTGATGTCTTCTTCGTCCGTCCCTGGCGCCTCCCGCGATGCATTCCATGCGGCGGTCACGTGACTACAAACACTTCCTCCTTTCGGGTTGAAGGAGGAAGTGTTTGTAGTCACGTGATGCACATGGACCGCATTGTGGGAGGCGCCAGGGACGGACGAAGAAGACGTCAGACAGGTAAGATTGCCCCCCGCACAGGTTTACTGGGAGATATCCAGATAGAATTATCCGGGTGTCTCCCGGATCCAGATTTGAGCAGTCCTACATACAGGGTTTATTTCTCAGGTTTCCTTCTGTCCTGTGCAAGAGTTCAGGTCCACTCTAACAGCTTTATTAGCTCTTTGTTGGTGCATTGCTGGTTATAATCCCCTTTTAGAAGTGCTTTGATTAGTTGTAACCATTAATAGACTGTTCTGCTCCCCAGCCTACAGCTCTGACACTGCAGGCTTTGGTGTTCCATATCAATTATGTATAGAGCGCTTGAGGGGTCCCCATGTAAAACTTGCACTGTGGCCCAGAGCTCCTAAGCTTACGCCACTTTCGTGACTCCCACATTTTCCTTTTCTCATATTTAATTCAATACTGATAAAAAAAAAAAAGTCCTATTTTATAGTACTCCACTTAACTGGAGAGAATTGATTCTATGTAAGTGAATAGAGCTGTGCTGATGGCGCAGTATTCCCACCAGTTTGATCCGACCGCCCCCGGGGGAGAGCGGCAGAGAGCCTGTGAGTCTGGCAGCTGCCCTGGTGTATTGTATACGGGCCGTCAGTCTTCTAGGAACCTCAGCAGAAAAGCTGATGATTGAGATGGGGCAGGGGAGGGCCCATACAGCAGTCTCTATACAGCTCTGTTGGATTTCTTGGAAAGTCTGAGGCGAAACCCAAACAGCGTGTCAGTTCTGAAAAGCTGCAGATTGGCTGAGAGAGAGGGACACACACATGACTCTGTCTGGGAAGCCTGATCTGGGCTCTGCTCAGCTGTGCGCAGTTACCAGGCCCGCCTGTAGAGGGAGCAGCCTCGGCCATGTACATGCGGGTAGCTGCGCCTCTCTCGCCTGCTCCACAACTAAAGATAATCGTCTAAAGTAAGAAAGCTTTGCCTACAAAAGAAAAACTGCAGAATACACAGTTGAAACGAGGTCTATATGAGGTGCCTTGCCTGCGGAAAGGCTTGTAATTTAAAACCATCCGAATCACTGAACTGGCTGGACAGACAGCACAGACCACTCCCTGACCGTGTACGTTTTTAAAAATTTGCTGCAGGGTAAAGCCGAAAGACGGCTCTCCCTGCGCCTGCTGAAAGTCTGGGGTGGCGTTAAAGTGGACCTGGACTCCTGCACAGGACAGAAGGAAACCACAGAGAATCGCACCCTGTATGTATTTAGAGAGTTTAGGCTGTCTAATTCCCCCTCATCTGTTTCTAATCACAAGTTGTAATTTGATCTCTCCCCTGTGCCACCTGACTGCCATGGCAGATCAGCTTATTTGAAAGCACAGGATGTTAACAATCTGTCCATGAGAGCAGGAAGTAGAAATAATGCAGATTTATTGCAGAATTTGTATCAGCTGTAACTAAGAAATGTTTTTCTTTAAAGTTTACTATGCTGTTGTGTATATTTTTAGAGCAGAGAGGACGTTCTGAGTTCAAAACAATTCACGAAATTCGGGCACTCTCTATTGCCAGCAACTGAATTACCGTTTTTATCTAATTTGAGCGTCGGTGACCTCCAAATCAGTCACTAAGCGCCGCTATAGCTGTAATTCTCCGCCTGAGAGACCTGACTTTCTCCGCCGCACTCCGCGCAGGTTCAGCCTGATCACGGCTAGCATTGGACTGTGTGCAGCACCAGAAATTGTTCTCATTCACCCACTGTTCTAAATCTTTTTCTGTTTTAGTTGTATTGTAGTACGGCCCTGGGATAACATCAGTGAGTATATCGGGGTGACTGAGGTTTCCACTCTTAGCCGCAGCCGTTTCCAATTCAGCCGTTGCTCCCATCGTGCTGCAAAGACGCAGCTATAGGCATTCGGGTGCGTGCTGCAACAATGGCTTTCTAGATGGAAAAACCGTTGAAAAGATAGGCAGCGTTTCCCCACCCCTCTCGCCCGCGGGGAAATGCTGCAGTTTCGCCACTAGAGGAAATAGGCCCTAAAGCCCCAAACAAACGCTAGATTAGTCGTCTATGGCAACCGATAACTATCGCCTCAGCTAATCTGGCGATTAAAGTGGTCCCCGACTGCTGCTCAAGCAACAGCTGATGCCTTTGTTGGCGCTGCTTACCCCGCGCAGTGTATGACATTATATCGCCGCTGCTCCCTCAGCCCTCCGCTCCCGCACAGCAACAGAACGAATAGTCCCCATCAGCTGGCATCAATTAAGAGTTTTGTATGGGCATTAAGGTTTTCAGAACATCCCATTGCAAGTGATTGTTGCAATTCTTTGCGTTTACAGGTTTCCTTACCTCCTCCAGTATGTGTCTACAGGTGTCCCCCTCTCCTTCAATACAGGTGTTTGTCCCCCCCCCTCCTATTCCCTTCAGCACATGTACAGGTCTCACTGTCCTGCCCTTCAATACACAAAACTTAGACTGGTTTTGCCTGACTGATAAACTGCTATATTCCCCATGGGCGAGTGCCACTTATTCTTCATTTTCCCTCCCAACTTCATAGAACATTATGCACTGCCTAACTGGGAGCCAAGCAGCATGCCTATACAGTGCTTTTTCCTAAAATGCTGCCTGAAGTAATAACCAATGATCTTGCAAGTGACCTATTTATAAGTAGAAATGCTACTACAGTCAGCCAGCTGACTTAATTGAATGGCATAAAAAGTATCCCAAAATTCTGCTACTGAAAACGCTTGCGGCCTTGGCCTTATTAAGAAGCCATTTATAGCAGCCTTTTGAAATGTTCTGGACTACTTATTCTTTAGTGTGTGCACGATCAACCTGTGAGACCTGCATAAGAGGTTCAGTAATTGGGTGGAAAAGTGTAAAGGTGCGTACACACATGCGACTATAGTCGTTTGAAACAATCGTTCCCCGATCATTTCAAACGACGATCGTTTGAAAAAAAGCAGCCAACGACCATGAAGTCTACCGACGGACGAGCTAGATCGTTCAAAACGAACGATCTAGCTTGGCGGATTTTTCCCAACGACGATCGTTTGCAAAAGTAGTACATCGTTGGAAACGATCGTTCGTACTAGGCTTGACATGCGCATTTCACTATTTCTCCATGGAACTTTTCATTTTTATGCGCAGGCGCAATAGGTGCTTTTACGTTGTGTAACGTCGTTCTAACGATGTGATCGTTACACACCTTTTACAACTAACTTTACTTAGGTCGTTCTTTCGTCAATTAAAAGTTCGTTCGTCGTTGACAACGAACGATCGTTGTCGCATGTGTGTACGTAGCATAAGGAAATGTCTCCTGGGTCCATATGCAATTCATTTTCACCTGAGTTTTCTCCTAGGTGATAATTTTAAACTTGCCAATAACATTTCTTCTAAGCCACCAGCAAGCAAGAAAATACTCAAAATAATTTTAATAGTACTTTCTCACCTACTTTTTGGTACTTTTTAAGTTGAAAAATGCTGGAAAGTTATTTTAAATTGATGAAAAATTATCTCCTGGGAGAAAACTCAGGTGAAAAAGGGAATTGCATATGGCCCCTGGAGTGTCCAGTGGGGGGCAGACAGAAGAGTTTAGCACACTGTTGTCTAGCACAATGCTGTGGGTGGATGTACCCTTTAAATCGTTCAAAAACTAACAATGCCTTTTGCCTTCTGAAAATGAGAGATAAAGCAGGTTTTTTTTCTAGCGGACTTTGTGGTGGATCCTCTCCTCAGAAGACGTGGAAGGGCGTGGCCCTCTGCTGTTTGAGGTTCCGGCACTCTCTCCACAGGATGGGGTTAACTGCAGTTTCTTAGAAAACCGAGTATAGGGATTTATCTCCCTCACAGGATACGAGTTCCTCTTCTGTATGGTTCTAATTTAGACCCCAGAGACTGTTCTCTGAATAGGAGGCCTCTGTGTTCCTCTCCTGCTGGTTTCCTCTGCTAATTGTGTTTACAACTGATTAATGTGGCCGGTTACCATGTGTGTCAACTGCTCACAGTCCATTCCTGCTCCAATAACTGGGTACCAGCCAAGGTTTACAGAACTAGAACCCCTCTACTGAACGCCACACAAAGTACACAAATGTCTCCTTTAAACAGGAAATCATCTTAGCAATGTGGTCAAAAAGTACTACCCATAATGCATCACTTCAAAACAGTGCACATATGAGTGCAAATTTATGTTTTTTCCCTCTTAGGCTAGATATGATTCCATAAATAATTGTTCATAGCGGACCCATAGATTTTTAAATGTTACAGTCCATTATTCTGCGCTGCTCTGGATGAATGCTTCATGAAGAAGATATATCCTGCAGGAATCATCGAAGAAACAAAATAATTTTCTTAATTTTTTATTGATACAAACTTAATCATAATTTAAGACTAAGAACTACAACCAAGGATTAAACTTCATTCCAGTCAGTAGCTGATATCCCCTTTCCCATGGGAAAGCTTTACCTTTTCTTGAATAGATTGGGGGAGGTGGGTCTGTGTGGCTGATACTGTGTTGAACCTAAATTTTTAGATGGATGGCTGGAACCTTTAAAAGGAGTTTTCCCTCCTTCACACTTACGTTGGGTGGTTATGGGATTATCACCAGAAGGGAGCACGTGTCAGGCTTGTGTTAGGGGATTTTGCATGCACGCCCTGTGACCTTCGTCATATGGGGAAACCCACATATAAGTCACACGGAGACCTTGTCTGTGTCTAATAGGCAAGAACAAGTTCCATTAGGTGTGATGACACGCTGCCCTTTACTCTGCTCATTCATTTGTCAAGCGTGTTCCTGGCAGTGTAAAAAGGCCTCATGGCCCCCAAACTACACAGGATGTTTTAGCTTTCTGTCATAATGTACAGATTGGGCATGATTCACACAGCTTTTTCACCTTATCCATGTTACGGTATATTATATATTTCCTCTTTGGGAGCTTAAAAACATATGTCCTCTAATGTAAGTCGACCTTGAATCCAATATTTGACCCTCTTGAAGAGAAACTGTAACCAAGAATAGAACTTCATCCCAATCAGTAGCTGATACCCCGTTTCCCATGAGAAATCTTTTAATTTTCTCAAATGGATCATCGGGAGACTCTGTATGGCTGATATTGTGGTGAAACACCTCCCACAGTGTGATGTCAAGATCATGGTTCTGACCACACTGCGGGAGCCTTGTTGCATTGTGGGAAATGACAGCTGTTTCCAACTGCCAAGAAAGCAAGTAGTATCGCCTTCCACTGACATCACCGGCAAGCAGTAAAAATGTCACCATGTGATGTCAGAATGTAAATCAGGGAGAGGAAGGATTTTACAATGGGCAAACACTGACTACATTATTTTGTACATAATTGTAAAAATTAACTTTTTTTATTACATTATTTTCACTGGAGTTCCTCTAAGTATACTCAAGTATAAGTCTACCCTGCAAAGTTATTGGATGCACATTGGGGACCAGCAGAAATTAACAGCTGCATTTGGGGACCAATAGGGGTGAATGACTGCACTGCATAACTTATTGCGACCCCTAAGCTCTCCTGGCCCTAAAGTGCAGCCAATAACTCCTCCAGACTCCCAAGTACAGCCGTTATCCACACCCCCTCTGTAGTAAGCACTGCAGCTCAGAATCTTCCTTCCTGCCCTTACCTTGTTGAGGCTACAACTTTCAGACCTGTGTTTTCTTGCCATTTCCTTTTATCAAAGTGTCACTTAGCACTGGATAAATTGTTGCAAATGGGAATGGCTGAGTCAGAAATTTAGGTCCAACTCGAGTACAAGTCGACCTCTATACTTTTATTTAGGGAGTCTACATTTCTAGACTTACACTTAAGTATATACGATAATTAAGGTAAGAAAAGTAATATTGAAATGAACAACTTGCTTTAAAGAGAAACTCCAACCAAGAATTGAACTTTATCCCAATCAGTAGCTGATACCCCCTTTTTACATGAGAAATCTATTCCTTTTCTCAAACAGACCATCAGGGGGCGCTGTATGGCTGATATTGTGATGAAACCCCTCCCACAAAGAAATTCTGAGTACGTACTCTTGGCAGTTTCCTGTCTGTGAACCCTGTTGCATTGTGGGAAATAGCTGTTTACAGCTGTTTCCAACTGCCAAAACAGTAAGCAGCAGCTGCATCACTTGCCAGCAGTAAAAATGTCACCATGTGATAAATGTCAGAATATAAATCAGGGATTTAAAATATTTTACAATGGGCAAACACTGACTAAATAATTTATACATCATTCTTGTAAAAATGAAGCGCTTTTTTTTTTTTTTTTTTTATTAGATTATTTTCACTGGAGTTCCTCTTTAAGTATTTTGCTTGTAAATGTGCTTAAAGATTATCTTTATTAATTAGGTGATAAGTCATTTATGAAAAGTTTTGCGAATAGAGCCCAATGCAGTTATAAACGCTGGAGGCGATAGTTTTGTAATAATCCTCAGAACTGCAGAACACTCAGATGATCAAATAGTTACAGTATGTCACGTGTGGACTAAACTGTTGCTTAAGGGTCCTTACTTGCGTTGCGCATCATGACGCAACTATATTCTAGTAGTGCTTCCTCGCTGGTGCAATTGATTTACACCACAGTAACATGCACTGGGCTATGCATTGACTGGCTACATGCGCAGTAACTGTTGCAGTGCATATGGCAGCCTCTATAGGTCTCTCCCCTCAAGTTCCTTTTTTAAATTCCATTCGTCTTTATTGGAGGTCGACCAACACCTTCTACCCAATTTTCTACCCCGTGCTGATGTAAAATCTCATCTGAAACCAATAGCCTTGCCAGTGCACAGCTATGGGGATTCCAATGGTATATCTGAAAAAAAGCAGCAGGGACCCCAATCCCCAACTACTACCACCCCCCCTTTCCTGAACCCCAATGCAAATTCAGAAGCAGCCCATCCTGTGTTTACAAATTAGCTGCTCTGCCCAGCTGACACAGCGGAGAGATCAAATTGCACTTGTGATTAGTCACACATGAGGGGGAATAGGAGAGGCTAAACCCTCTAAATACATACAGGGTGCTTTTCTCTGTTTTCCTTCTGTTCTGTGCAACTGTTCAGGTCTACTTTAAGGGCCCATTCGCACTGGCAAATGGTAGCGATTAGCGATAGCGTTTTGCTCCTGCGATTTTTACACCATTAACACCTAAAAATCACTGGACATTTTCATGTTTTTTTTTTTTTTTTAACGATCGCGATTGAAATACATTGCAATAGCGATCGCTCAAACGCAAAAAAAAAAATGCTACATGTAGCATGTTTTGCGTCTAGCGCTAATCCCGAATTGCCGGCGATCACCGCGGTGAGATAACTGCCAGTAACATTGGGCTTTAAAAAGCGCTAGCGATTTCCGTCGATTTAGCGGTAAATGCACGCTAATCGTCCAAGTGTGAATGGGACCCTTCAGCATTTGTTTTTTGGGTTTTCCAGCATTCTGCACTGAATCTTCACTCTGGTAACAAGTTTTGCAGTGCGGGCGACCGCAATTACCAGATGCAAGCAAAGCCGTGATTGGCTAGCTGCTGAGGGATTCTTTGTATTCATCTACCCTCTCTGCTTGCTGCTGTGCGAGGGATGGCTGGAGACCTTCAGGTACATCACCACAGAAGAACATTTTAGTTTTTTTTTTTTTTTTGGAGCTGATGAGGTGTTTAGGTTTTCCACTTTGGCCCAGAGGTTTGTTGTGCTGCACCTCAGTTGGCCGGTTTTGTTGCCCTGGTAACTGGCTGACGCCTCACGGTGCCTACAGCCAAGTCTTGTGGCAAAGGCTTAGATTATAAAGGCCTGGCTTTGTGAGGAGTACAAGCCCGGGATTGTTCTGCTGAGGTTTTTTTTCATGTTTAATTGTGCTCAGTCGTGCCGCCGAAGGAAAATCTGAACTGGGGGCATTGACAGGCTGTCAGGCAGGGAGTTGCTGAGGCCCCTGTGTTTTCGTACGCTGAAGGCCGCCCGTCAGGATAATGACGACTCAGTGCTTGGACTGATTTTTTTTTTCCATGCAGGCTCCAAGTCATGGCGACAAAGAGGAATTATGGGTTATAAAAAGTCCTTCATGGTTCACAAGAGAGCTTTTCAGCCAATCGCTGTTGCTGGAGTCGTGATGCAATAAGGTGTGAGGGGATTTCTGAGGCGGATTGCAACATTAGTAGTATCACATACTCCCCCCCCCCCCCCCCCCCCATGGCGATCACATGACCACAGCGTGAACCAGCCACTTGCAGGACACTAGCCTCAATTTCATCTTAATGTCAGACACCTTTGTTTTGTTTTTTTGCGGTAACTTTTATAGGCTCTGAATGCTGTTAAACCTGAAGCGAGAGCGATATGGAGGCTGCCAGATTTCCCTTTTAAACAAAGCAAATTGCTTGCCTGTCCTGTTGATACTCTGCCTCTAAGGCCCCATTCACATCTGAAGTAGCGTTTTGCTCGAGTGATTTTACCGCGATTAGCGCAGTAAAAATCACTGGACACTTTCGCGATTCCAGAGTGATCGCGGCCAGTGCTTTAGAAGCACTGTACCGTGATCGCTCAAGATTCGCTAGAAAATGCTGGCGTCAATCACAAAACGCCCATGATCGGTGCCAAGCGCGGCAGTGAAAACACTGACATAGGATAACAAAGCACTAGCGCTTTAAAAAGTGCTAGCGCTTCAGCGATTTAACGGGAATCGCCCGCTAGTCAAATAAGTAGAGATGGGCCCTAAAGGTATATATACACATCCAATTTTGATTGGCCAATCACTGACCAATTTGACCACTTTCATGTAGTATGACGGCAAACAGACTTTAAATACTATGAACAGATTGTGTAAGCAAACTGTTATACTGCTTGGTAAAATTGGGCAATGAGAATTGGAGATGTTTACCACGCTTAATACTTTTAGCCACAGACCCTGAACAAGCAGGCATGCATAGGGGATGCAGGGGGGGGGGGAAGCGTTTAAAAACCTGTGGGAGCATTTTAAAAGCACTCGTAATGAGATTGGCGCATGTGCACATACAGCCGTTTATTGTTTGTGTAGTAATCGCATAAGATGCTGCCTGTCGCTCCCAGTATGTGCAAAATACAGCTGAAAGTGGGGCGGATGTGAGATTTGAAATAAAAGATACCTCAGTAGAGGGAATCCTCTGACTAGTCCATGGCTTTCCCGATCCTCCTAGTGGTCACCAACCGAGTGCTGACACTCTTAAGGTACTCTAAGCATATCCGACAGAGCTTGTGTGATATGCTCCTGTGGCTGCGCTTCTTTCCCTGTACATGCACTACCATGATGCGCATGTACAGTCCACACATGCTCAGTAGCAAGAAGCCGTTCATGTACAGCCTGGGGGGTCCAGGAGGATCTGGGAAGCCCTTGGAGTACCCAGAGGCTTCCCACTACTATCTAACTAAAGGGAACCCCAGGGGAAGAGGGATATGGAGGCTGACATGTTTACATCCTTTTGCAGGATGCACATTGCCAGTCTATCCTGCTGATACTCTGCCTCTAATACTTTAAGCCATAGACCAGTGATGGCTAACCTTGGCACTCCAGCTGTGGTGGAACTACAAGTCCCATGAGCCATTTCAATACTCTGACAGCTCTAAGCATAACTCGGGGAGGCAGAGGCATGATGGGATTTGTAGTTTTATCACAGCTGGAGTGCCAAGGTTAGCCATCACTGCCATAGACCCTGACCAGGCATGCAGATCAGATGTCTGACCATGATGCCTGCTTGTTCCAGGTGTGTGATTTAGACCCTACTGACCAGAAAGATCAGCAGGACAGCTAGGCAACTGGTATTGTTTAAAAAGAAATAATGGCAGCTTCCATAGGTCTCACACCTCCGGGTTCTTTTTTAGGCTGGATTCGCACTTGGATTGCACCGAGTTGCGTCGCAACCCGACGCCACTCATCAAAGTGTGACTCGAGCCTTAAAGTGAACTAGAGACTAAGCACCCTCAGGAAATAAATATGGCAGCCTCCATATCCCTCTCACCTCCGGTTCCCTTTAAAGTGAACCAGAGACGAAGGACCCTCATGTATTTTACCATATATATCAGTGGGAACATTAGAGAAAACACCTACCCTGCTCTCTGTTTCATTCTTTACTGCTCAGCCTGCTTGTTAGCAGCCCTGATAAAATCCCTGACTGAGCATTCAGTCTGGCTTTGCTCAGGAATCATTATAGCTGAGTCATTATAGCAGAGCCACAAGGGGGCAGGCTTGGGCTTGAAAAGACCTCAGAGAAGACAGACTCCGCTATAATGATTCCTGAGCAAAGCCAGACTGAATGCTCAGTTGGGGATTTTATCAGGGCTGATAACAAGCAGGCTGAGCAGTGAAGAATGAAACCGAGCAGGCTAGGTTTTTTTCTCTAATGTTCCCACTGATATATATGGTAAAATACATGAGGGTGCTTCGTCTCTGGTTCCCTTTAACCACTTCAGCCTTCAGTCGTTTTCACTTTATGCATCAGAGCAATGTTCACCTCCCATTCATTAGCCTATAACTTTATCACTGCTTATCATCTTGGTTTTTCCGCCACCAATTAGGCTTTCTTTGGGTGGTACATTTTGCTAAGAGCCACTTTACTGTAAATGCATTTTAACCGGAAGAATAAAAAGAAAAAATTCATTATTTCTCAGTTTTTGGCCATTATAGTTTTAAAATACATGCCTCCATAATTAAAACCCACATATTGTATTTGCCTAATAGTCCCTGGTATTGCACCGTTTAAATTATGTCCCTATCACAACGGAGCAGTGCTTTTCAGCGCTGCTAGATTTGGGCGCAGCCAGCACCGCCATAGACTGTAATGGGAATCAGTCTATAGCGGCGCTCAGTGAGTAACGTCGGCGCCGTCAGAAGACAGAGCCGAAGTTGCTTAAAAAAACACAATAATTCGGCCTCCAGCAATCGCTGGAAGCCGAATTATTTCATTCCCCACTATCCATGGCGGCCTAGAGGGGGAATAGTAATTAAATCGGCCCGGACTGCAGAAGCAGGATCAGCCATATAGTGCCTTATCCTGCGCCCAAGTCTACCGGCGCCGATTTCAAATGTACTCCTATCACAATGTATGGTGACAGTATTTTATTTGGAAATAAAAGTGCATTTTTTCTGTTTTGCATCCATCACTATCTATAAGCTTATAATAAAAAAATAGAAATATTTCATCTTTACATTGATATTTAAAAAGTTTAGACCCTTAGGTAAATATTTACTTTTTTTTTATCAAACATTTTATTTGCGTATTTTTGGGAGGGTGGAATGTACAGTGGGTTGCAAAAGTATTTGGCCCCCTTGAAGTTTTCCACATTTTGTCATATTACTGCCACAAACCTGAATCAATTTTATTGGAATTCCACATGAGACCAACACAAAGTGGTGTACACATTGGAATCGTGTACGATTTTCGTTCCACTTCTCAACATTTTTTACAAATAAATAACTGCAAAGTGGTGTGTGCGTAATTATTCGGCCCCCTTTGATCTGAGTGCAGTCAGTTGCCTATAGACATTGCCTGATGAGTGCTAATGACTAATTAGAGTGCACCTGTGTGTAATCTAATGTCAGTACAAATACAGCTGCTCTGTGAGGGCCTCAGAGGTTGTCTAAGAGAATATTGGGAGCAACAACACCATGAAGTCCAAAGAACACATCAGACCGGTCAGGGATCAAGTTATTGAGAAATTTAAAGCCGGCTTAGGCTACAAAAAGATTTCCAAAGCCTTGAACATCCCACGGAGCACTGTTCAAGCGATCATTCAGAAATGGAAGGAGTATGACACAACTGTAAACCTACCAAGACAAGGCCATGTACCTAAACTCACAGGCCGAACAAGGAGAGCGCTTATCAGAAATGCAGTCAAGAGGCCCGTGGTGACTCTGGACGAGCTGCAGAGATCTACCGCTCAGGTGGGAGACTCTATCCATAGGACAACTATTAGTCATGCACTGTACAAAGTTGGCCTTTATGGAAGAGTGGCAAGAAGAAAGGCATTGTTAACAGAAAGCTTAAGAAGTCCCGTTTGCAGTTTGCCACAAGCCATTGTGGGGGACACAGCAACCATGTGGAAGAAGGTGCTCTGGTCAGATGAGACCAAAATGGAACTTTTTGGCCAAAATGCAAAACTGTGTGTGGCGGAAAACGAACACTGCACATCACTCTGAACACACCATCCCCACTGTCAAATATGGTGGTGGCAGCATCATGCTCTGGGGGTGCTTCTCTTCAGCAGGGACAGGGAAGCTGGTCAGAGTTGATGAGAATATGGATGGAGCCAAATACAGGGCAAACTTGGAAGAAATCCTCTTGGAGACTGCAAAAGACTTGAGACTGGGGTGGAGGTTCACCTTCCAGCAGGACAATGACCCTAAACATAAAGCCAGGGCAACAATGGAATGGTTTAAAACAAAACATATCCATGTGTTAGAATGGCCCAGTCAAAGTCTAGATCTAAATCCAATCGAAAATCTGTGGCAAGATCTAAAAACTGCTGTTCACAAATGCTGTCCATCTAATCTGACTGAGCTGGAGCTGTTTTGCAAAGAAGAATGGGCAAGGATTTCAGTCTCTAGATGTGCAAAGCTGGTAGAGACATACACTAAAAGACTGGCAGCTGTAATTGCAGCAAAAGGTGGTTCTACAAAGTATTGACTCGGGGATGAATAATTACGCACACCCCACTTTGCAGTTATTTATTTTTTAAAAATGTTTGGAATGATGTATGGTTTTCGATCCACTTCTCACATGTACACCACTTTATTGGTCTTTCACGTGGAATTCCAATAAAATTGATGCATGTTTGTGGCAGTAATGTGACAAAATGTGGAAAACTTCAAGGGGGCAGAATACTTTTGCAACCCACTGTAAATAGTAATTTTTTTTTAATGTAAATATGTTTATTTTTTTTTACATGTAGATGTAGTTTTACTTTTTGCCATGAGTTTATTTACATGATGTCACTCTAAGCGTAACATATACGCTTAGGACGTAGGGGGGGACGCAAGAGGCAGAAAAAGCAAGGCTTCCGAGAGACGCGGTCACTTTTTTCTGCGGGGGAGAGGAAGCAATCAATCATCGGGCACCATGTCCCGATTGATTGATTCCTGGGCTAACGATCTGCGGCCGGGAGCTCACATGGCCTTCTCGACGTAGCTTCTACGTCCAGAAGGCTTAAATGGTAAAGGGAACCGGAGGTGAGAGGGATATGGAGGCTGCCATATTTATTTCCTTTTAAACAGTACTAGTTACCTGGCATTCCTCCTGATCCTGTCTCTCTAATACTTTTTTATCGATTTACCCAAAACAAGCATGCAGCAGACCAGGTACTCTGGATAAGCTATATGTTTGTTCCAAGATTTTGACTCCAGACACCAGGAGATCAGCAGGATAGCCAGGCAACTGGCCTTGTTTACAAGGAAATAAATGTGGCAGCCTCCATATGTTTCTTATCTCGGTTTCCCTTTTATAGAAAAAAAAGAGGCTGGACCATTAAAAGAAACCTATGATGGATTTGTAAAAATTCCCTTTTAAGGCCTACATTTGAAAAAGTTGAGACGCTAAAATAGAAAAAAACTCTAAATAACAATATTGCTAGCAATATTGGTAAATAACAATTTAAGCGCAACATTAAATAACAAAAACTATAACAAAAATGGTAAATAACGATTTAATTGTGGTATTACATTATCGGTAAATTTACCGATAATGTTGAACCTAACTATAACCTAACCGCTTCCTACTCTCACACAAAACCCTCCCCTGGTGGTGCCTAACCCTAAGACCCCCCCCCCCCGGTGGTGCCTAAAACCCTAAGAACCCCCCCTCTGGTGGTGCCTAACCCTAAGAACCCCCCCCCCTGGTGGTGCCTAACCCTAACCACCCCCCTGGTGGTACCTAACCCTAACCACCCCCCTGGTGGTGCCTAACCCTAACCACCCCCCTGGTGGTGCCTAACCCTAACCACCCCCCTGGTGGTGCCTAACCCTAAGAACCCCCCTGGTGGTACCTAACCCTAACCACCCCCCTGGTGGTGCCTAACCTTAACACCCCCTGATCCCTGCTAACAATAATACAGTAAACTTCAGTTTAATTGTAGCCGCCCGCTAAGTAGCGTAACTATTTCTATATTACGATAACTATTGTGCCCACATATATCGATAAATGACAATTGCGACCATTTTTGGCCGCAACTTTTTAAACTGCTCCTCTTTTTAAGCACACGAGTAGCTGCATGCTTCAACTTATCAGGGATTTTACTTTTGGCTCTATTTCTGATTGGCTGAGGAGGAGGACCATGACCCGTTGCTGCTCTTGCCAGGATTCCAGATGTTTTTCTTCACTATCAGTATGCATAATTTTCTTTGAGAATAACCAACAAGTGTCAGATTAATTACGCATTAACTACACAGGCGTCTGGTACAGGAGGCAGGTTACTAAACCTATAGAAATGTCTTTTGTGCTTTTATTCTATATATTCTATAAAGTCTCTACTTTGACAAGACAAATAACATTTATATTGCGCTTTTCTCCTGGCGGACTCAACGCCCCAGAGCTGCAGCCACTAGGATGCGTTCTATATTCAGTAGCAGTGTTAGGGAGACTTGCCTAAGGTCTCCTACTGAATAGGTGCGGGCTTACTGAACAGGCAGAGCTGAGATTCGAACCCTGGTCTCCTGTGTCAGAGGCAGAGCCCTTAACCATTACACCATTCAGCCACTTTGCACCTATTTCCTCGCTACACTTCTCCGCTGATGGCACGCATTGACGTTCTTATACTGCAGCAAATGCCTCCCCCTAATCCTGTATGTTAAGAAGGCTCTATTCTGTAAAATAATCTCCCTAATTGGTCTGCAGCGCTGTGTGCGGTGATTAAAATGCAGCGGAAGAATTGCCAGCTGCTACCGTGTGCCTGACGGTCACGTGCGGTTCTCAGGCGAGCGTCTATCTCAGCCTATGACGGCATCCACATAACTCCAGGATTCCTAGAAAACCGACGTTTAGATTACTGTGAGTTTCCAGGAAATTCATTAGGAAAAGTAATGTATATACGGCAGAGATGAGATTCCAGAGGTCTGGCAGAACACTGCCATCTAGTGACTGGCTAGGGGTAAGCTCGCTGGACGTATAGAATTTTGGTAAAGCCACACTAAAGTTGTTCAAAATTCTCCTCTAAGCCTAATATGTGACAGATTCTGCTTGTACTTGGTGATATCCTGCTAATGCTTTATAAAATTCTTAAAACCGCAGTAAAGGCAAAAAAGCAATCCCCCTTCCTGTCCTTTCTGTGACCAATTTTGTGTCACTCTGTCAGAGGCTAGCATCTGTACAACCTCTGTCCCGCACTGTCAGCCAGTACCGACCCTTGCCAGGCAACATGCCTTGTATGTGTGTACCAGGCTTTGTCATAGAACTCCTCTTTAGCTTTTTTTTTTTTTTTTGGGGGGGGGGGGGGGTTACTTATTGCACAGGATACAGTGTATATTCCAAACCCCTACTTTATATTAGTGAAATTTGCCTTCTTACATAACGACCACCTAACGCCGATAGGCGGCGGCTGGTCGTTTGTGGGTTTCCATGGCGGGTGGCCGTTCCACGTCAGTTCACGGAGGGTGTCTCCGTGAACAGCCTGCGAGCCTCCGATTGCGGCTCGCGGGCGAAATGTAAACATGCGGGGAAGAAATCCCTGGTGTTTACTTCCATTGGCGCTGCTGTCGGAGCAGCGCCGTAAAGGAGATCGGCGATCGCCGGGATCCTATAGGCTGAAGCCTATCAGAGGCGGTACCGGACGGATCGAGGAGCCACAGCCCCCCCCCCCCCCCCCGCTCGGCCACACAGAGCGGCGGCACCCCCCCCCCCAGCAGGACATCCCCCCCCAAAAAGGGGGGGGTGAAGTCCGATCGCTCTGCCTCAAACCTGATCTGTGCTGCGGGCTGGAGAGCCCACGCAGCACAGATCAGTGAAAAATGCCCTGGTCCTTAAAGGGAACCTAAACTGAGAGTGATATGGATGTTTCCTTTTAAACAATACCAGTTGCATGGCAGTGCTGAACTCTTTGGCTGTAGTAGTGGCTAAATCACAGACCTGAAACAAGCAAGCAGCTAATCCAGTCTGACTTCAGGCAGAGCACCTGATCTGCATGCTGTTCAGGGGCTGTGGCTGAAAGCATTAGAGACACAGGATCAGTAGGAGAGTCAGGCAACTGGTATTATTTTAAAAGGAACAATCCATATCCTTCTCAGTTTAGGTCCCCTTTAAGTGGTTAAAACAGAAGGAATTTTGCAGTAATTGTTAGAAGTCTGGCTGTCTACATGTGGGGTTGGTGTGACCGTGTAATATTTCAAGCTATAGGCTTGCTATACACCAGCAGTTCTGGATGCTTGCTTTGCTTACAGGGGCGAAAAGAGATAATTTGCATATTCAGTAGCAGTGCATTGTGAATTATTGCCAATTTCCTTCTGTTTTAAGAAGGCAAATGTCACCAAGCATTGCTTATTAGTAGGAGGGCTTTTTGGTCTCTTTTATCCCCCTATACATTCCTCTTGGCTTGGGTCACCCCGAGCTGCTTGGTTACTCTACTTTATATTGAACTCAGAACGTCACCTCTGCTCTAAAAGACAAGCAACAGCATAATAACCTTTTAAAGAAAAATAGTTTTGTTACAGCTGATACAAATTCTGCAAGACCTATTAACATCCTGTGTTTACGGATTAGCTGCTTTGCCATGGCAGAGGAGAATCCTGAGCTGACACAACTGAGAGATTACATTACAAGTGCTGTTTAGTCCTAGATGAGGTGGGATTAGAGAGGCTAAACTCTTAATGCTAGGTACACACCATACAATTTTCTGTTAGATTCTTCTGTTAGCTTTTTTCCATGTTGTAGGTAAATCTATCTGGCAGGTAAATCTAAGGGAAAATCTAACAGAAAATTGTATGGTGTGTACCTAGCATAAGGTTCATACACATCTCTCAACTATCTGCCAAACTTGTCCGTTAAGCCCCATACACACGCTCAACAGAGGCGGTCTTTTATGCAGCACAATTGTCAAACCGCTTTTGTTGTGAAACAAGTTGAAACAACTTAAAAAAAAAAAAGTATTTTGCTATTGTTCAAACAGCTGATAAGACTGATAAGAAGTAAGTCCAACTGTTGGATTGACTTCTTATCAGTCGTATCAGCTGTTTGAACAATAGCAAAAGTTGTTTCAACTTGTTTAAAGTGAACCAGAGACGAAGCACCCTTGTGTATTTTACCATAGAAATCAGTGGGAACATTAGAGAAAACATTTACCATGCTCTCTGTTCCATCCTCACTGCTAAAAGTGTCTGTTATCTAGCTGAGATAAGAATCCCGGACTGAGCATTGAGTCTGGCTTTGCTATAATGACTCAGCTATAATGATTCCTGAGCAAAGCCAGCAGGGGGCAGGCTTGGACTTGAAGACAGCAAAGAACACAGTCTCAGCTATAATTATTCTGTAGCAAAGCCAGACCGACTGCTTAGTCGGGATTCTTATCTTAGAGGTGATAACAGGCAAATTAAACAGAGAACAATGTAACAAAGAGCAGATTAGGTGTTTACTGTCATGTTCCCACTGATTTATAAGGTAAAATACATGAGGTTGCTTCATCTCTGGTTCTCTTTAACAACAAAAGTTGTATGGGGCTTAAAGGCCGGACGTCAAATCGGGCGTGTGTACAGTCCGTCGTTCAGCTGATAAGACTGGTCTTGAGCGATCTGCCTGGCGGATCGCTCAAAACCGGTCTTATCAGCTGAACGACGGACTGTACACACTCCCGATTTGACGTCCGGACGACTGAACAACGGGACATCCAAACGACCCGTCGTTTAAAAAAAATCCGACGTTTGTATGGGCCTTTACAGACAAGTTTGGTAGATGGTAGGTGTATATGAACCTTAAATACACACAGGGTGCATTTCTCTGTTTTCCTTCTGTTCTGTGCAAGAGTTCAGCTCCACTTTAACTACGGCTGGTAGTATGGAAACCGTGCAGCAGTCAGCTGTGTGTACATATTGGAGAGCCGTGTGTGGCGATCTCATGCTAGTTCCGGTTTCTTCCCTCATGCCTTCATCCTCCATCACTTTGCCTTCTATCCCTTGCAGCACATTGGCTCATACGCAATTTAACGTTTTCTTAGTTATTTCCAAGTAGATGACTTTCATATTCTCTTTAAAATAGTTTTTAAACATTTTACAGTTTAAAATGTACTCAAAAGTAAATGAAAAAGTTAATCAAAATTATTTTGAGTATTTTCTTGCTTGCTGGGGGTTTAAAAGGCATTTTATGACAAGTTGTGAAAATATCTAGGAGAAAACTGAGGAGAGAAAGTGAATTGCATATGGCCCATTGAGTTTCTAGACTCCGGGAATTGCTCTGCAGAAGTCACTTCTTGCTAAGATGTTGTATACAAGTTGCTTAACTTTCTCCTGTAAATGTAATTTTCTTTTTCTTATGCTCTGTCTAGGTGATGTTAAGCTGGAGTCTGTCTCTCTGATGGAGCAGCTGCGAGGGGAGGCCTTAAAGTTTCATAAACCTGGTATGCTGTTGCACAGATTTCTCTAGAATCTTTTTATTTATTTTTATTTTTTTTCTGTCTGAAGATCCATTTTCAGCTGTAGCGTATGTTGCTACATGTGGCTTTTCAGCTGTAGCGTATGTTGCTACATGTAACTTTTCAGCTGTAGCGTATGTTGCTACATGTGGCTTTTCAGCTGTAGCGTATGTTGCTACATGTAACTTTTCAGCTGTAGCGTATGTTGCTACATGTAACTTTTCAGCTCTAGCGTATATTGCTCATGTAATTTTTCAGTTGTAGCGTATGTTGCTACATGTAACTTTTCAGCTCTAGCGTATATTGCTCATGTAATTTTTCAGCTGTAGCGTATGTTGCTACATGTAACTTTTCAGCTGTAGCGTATGTTGCTACTTGTGACTTTTCAGCTGTAGCGTATGTTGCTACATGTGGCTTTTCAGCTGTAGCGTATGTTGCTACATGTAACTTTTCAGCTGTAGCGTATGTTGCTACATGTGGCTTTTCAGCTGTAGCGTATGTTGCTACATGTAACTTTTCAGCTCTAGCGTATGTTGCTACATGTAACTTTTCAGCTGTAGCGTATGTTGCTACATGTGGCTTTTCAGCTGTAGCGTATGTTGCTACATGTAACTTTTCAGCTGTAGCGTATGTTGCTACATGTAACTTTTCAGCTGTAGCGTATGTTGCTACATGTAACTTTTCAGCTGTAGCGTATGTTGCTACATGCGGCTTTTCAGCTGTAGCGTATGTTGCTACATGTCACTTTTCAGCTGCAGCGTATGTTGCTACATGTAACTTTTCAGCTGTAGCGTATGTTGCTACATGTAATTTTTCAGCTCTAGCGTATGTTGCTACATGTAACTTTTCAGCTGTAGCGTATGTTGCTACATGTAACTTTTCAGCTGTAGCGTATGTTGCTACTTGTAACTTTTCAGCTGTAGCGTATGTTGCTACATGTGGCTTTTCAGCTGTAGCGTATGTTGCTACATGTAACTTTTCAGCTGTAGCGTATGTTGCTACATGTGGCTTTTCAGCTGTACCGTATGTTGCTACATGTGGCTTTTCAGCTGTAGCGTATGTTGCTACATGTGGCTTTTCAGCTGTAGCGTATGTTGCTACATGTGGCTTTTCAGCTGTAGCGTATGTTACTACATGTGGCTTTTCAGCTGTAGCGTATGTTGCTACATGTAACTTTTCAGCTGTAGCGTATGTTGCTACATGTAACTTTTCAGCTGTAGCGTATGTTACTACATGTAACTTTTCAGCTGTAGGGTATATTGCTACATGTGGCTTTTCAGCTGTAGCGTATGTTGCTACATGTAACTTTTCAGCTGTAGCGTATGTTGCTACATGTGGCTTTTCAGCTGTAGCGTATGTTACTACATGTAACTTTTCAGCTGTAGGGTATATTGCTACATGTGGCTTTTCAGCTGTAGCGTATGTTGCTACATGTGGCTTTTCAGCTGTAGCGTATGTTGCTACATGTGGCTTTTCAGCTGTAGCGTATGTTGCTACATGTGGCTTTTCAGCTGTAGCGTATGTTGCTACATGTAACTTTTCAGCTGTAGCGTATGTTGCTACATGTAACTTTTCAGCTGTAGCGTATGTTGCTACATGTGGCTTTTCAGCTGTAGCGTATGTTGCTACATGTGGCTTTTCAGCTGTAGCGTATGTTGCTACATGTAACTTTTCAGCTGTAGCGTATGTTGCTACATGTGGCTTTTCAGCTGTACCGTATGTTGCTACATGTGGCTTTTCAGCTGTAGCGTATGTTGCTACATGTGGCTTTTCAGCTGTAGCGTATGTTGCTACATGTGGCTTTTCAGCTGTAGCGTATGTTACTACATGTGGCTTTTCAGCTGTAGCGTATGTTGCTACATGTAACTTTTCAGCTGTAGCGTATGTTGCTACATGTAACTTTTCAGCTGTAGCGTATGTTGCTACATGTAACTTTTCAGCTGTAGTGTATGTTGCTACATGTAACTTTTCAGCTGTAGCGTATGTTGCTACATGTGGCTTTTCAGCTGTAGCGTATGTTGTTACATGTAACTTTTCAGCTGTAGCGTATGTTGCTACATGTAACTTTTCAGCTGTAGCGTATGTTGCTACATGTCACTTTCAGCTGTAGCGTATGTTGCTACATGTAACTTTTCAGCTGTAGCGTATGTTGCTACATGTAACTTTTCAGCTGTAGCGTATGTTGCTACTTGTGGCTTTTCAGCTGTAGCGTATGTTGCTACTTGTGGCTTTTCAGCTGTAGCGTATGTTGCTACATGTACCTTTTCAGCTGTAGCGTATGTTGCTACATGTGGCTTTTCAGCTGTAGCGTATGTTGCTACATGTAACTTTTCAGCTGTAGCGTATGTTGCTACTTGTGACTTTTCAGCTGTAGCATATGTTGCTACTTGTGACTTTTCAGCTGTAGCGTATGTTGCTACATGTAACTTTTCAGCTGTAGCGTATGTTGCTACATGTAACTTTTCAGCTGTAGCGTATGTTGCTACATGTAACTTTTCAGCTGTAGCGTATGTTGCTACATGTAACTTTTCAGCTGTAGCGTATGTTGCTACATGTAACTTTTCAGCTGTAGCGTATGTTGCTACTTGTGGCTTTTCAGCTGTAGCGTATGTTGCTACATGTGGCTTTTCAGCTGTAGCGTATGTTGCTACATGTGGCTTCTCAGCTGTAGCGTATGTTGCTACATGTGGCTTTTCAGCTGTAGCGTATGTTGCTACATGTGGCTTTTCAGCTGTAGCGTATGTTGCTACATGTAACTTTTCAGCTGTAGCGTATGTTGCTACTTGTGGCTTTTCAGCTGTAGCGTATGTTGCTACATGTAACTTTTCAGCTGTAGCGTATGTTGCTACATGTAACTTTTCAGCTGTAGCGTATGTTGCTACATGTAACTTTTCAGCTGTAGCGTATGTTGCTACTTGTGGCTTTTCAGCTGTAGCGTATGTTGCTACATGTAACTTTTCAGCTGTAGCGTATGTTGCTACATGTAACTTTTCAGCTGTAGCGTATGTTGCTACATGTACCTTTTCAGCTGTAGCGTATGTTGCTACATGTACCTTTTCAGCTGTAGCGTATGTTGCTACATGTAACTTTTCAGCTGTAGTGTATGTTGCTACATGTGGCTTTTCAGCTGTAGGGTATATTGCTACATGCAGAATAAACATGTAAGGATGATTAGGAGACTTATTACAGCCAAGGAGGGCTACGTGGCTCTTCCGTGGTACGGTTATGCCACAGCTTCATTCACCAAATCTGTGTGCTCTCTTATCAGGTGAGAATTACAAGACAGAAGGTTACGTGGTAACACCAAAAACCATGGAGCTGTTGAAGAAACACTTAGAGATCACTGGTGGGCAGGTAAAAATCCTGTGTAGAAGGTTGAATCCCTGTACCCCCAAATTTGCACATAGGCCTCAATTCACTAAGCTTTATCAAACACTTTATCGAACATTTGATAATTTACCTCATGAATAAAATCTCATTTTGAATTCACTAAGGTGTTCTAGATTCATCAAATGCTTTATCGATAAAACGTTCAATAAATCTATAACACCTTAGTGAATTCAAAATTAGATTTTACCCATGAGGTAAATTATCAAACGTTCGATAAAGTGTTTGATAAAGCTTAGTGAATTGAGGCCATAGTCTCCCTTGCACTTGTTTTATATTGCATATATGCCAACTTAAAAAAAAGCCCAAATGCTGCTCATGTGACTTCTGGCCAGATTGCCTAAAGGTACCAATACACGTTTCATTCCTTTTTTTTAACCACTTTATGGCCTGTAACCCACCAGAGCAATTTTTTTTTTGAGTGTTTAGGGAGCGCTTTAAATCGCTAGCGATTTCCCTAAATGCTCTGCCAATGTAAATAAATGTAACAAATTCCACAGTAGCGATTGCGATTAGCAAAATCGCAATTTGCGGGACATACAGCATTTTGGGAGCGTTTGCGCTCATGAATCGCGACACGTAGTGATTTGTGTGCAATTTTAAACTTCTGCAAACTGTAAAAAAATTGTAATAATTTTAAAGGACCAATTAGAATTATAATCGCTATCACAATCACTGCGATAAAGCTTACACTTTTTTTTTTTAAATCGCTCCCGAAAACGCTCATGAAATTGCTTACAAAACGCAACTTAAAAACACTAGCGATTGCACTAGCTATTTGTAGTGGGTTCCAGGCCTAAGACTGCACTATTAGAAAACAAACATTCACAAACATGTAGATTTCTGACACAAAATAGATGTATACAACAGGAAATGCAAGTATACAGCAATAGTACAACACCCTCTAAAACTGGCATAAATTCATATACATTGGATAAGAACAAACAAGATGGCGTAAATTTGTACAATGAAAAACATAACTTTTAATCCATACAGCTTGACAGATACAAGGTGTGTATGCTGCCTCTAGGGGGCTCTGCACGCCTCTGTTGGTAGTCATTTCAGATGCAGCCTGGTTTTAGGATACGTAGCCATCTTTCCCGTTGTCTAAAAAAAAATAATGTGTAAACCATTTTATTTCCAGCTGCTCCCAGGTTCACACTATGCTTGTTTGTTAATTAGAGGTTAGGGTCCCTTCCAGAAGGATGGCCTCATTGTGGCGGAAGGGTCCAGTACGGAACAATCTGCCAGCAAACGGTTTGAGGAAGCTAACATTCTTCATTAATGGTAATTTGGAATGCAAGATGTGTATCCTGCCTATAAATTAGACTCTACACATCTCTGCTATTAGTCAGATGCAACCTGTCTTGGAAAGTGCTGCCACCTCTTTGCTGTTTAAGATTGACAGATGTAAGATAAAATCCATAGCCAGTATGTCACGGTAGCCAGGGCTGGATTTGTACTCTTTACAGCCCAAGGCCGCTGTCAGCAGCCGCCCCCCTTCAATATAGGTAGCCAGCTTACCCTTCCCCCTCCCTCCACTATAGGTAGCCTGTTGACCCTTCCCTCTAGTATAGGTAGCCAGATAACCCTCCCCCCCCCCCCCCTCATGTGTAGATTTAGGTAGCCTGATGACCCCTTCCCTCTAGTATAAGAAGCCAGATGACCCTCCCCCTTTCATATAGTTGACATGATTACCCCCTTCCGTTAGTATACGAAGCCAGGTAACAATCCCCTCCAGTAAAGCCTGCCCCCCACCCGCATTTCATTCTGTGGTGCCCTAGGCCATGACCTATGTGGCCTTGGCTTATATCCGGCTATGACGGTAGTATAGTTTGAGTGCAGCCTGAGGTGCATTTCGTGACCACAAGTCACTTCCTCATAGGCAAACAATACAAGTACATAGATCTGTCATGACACAATTTAGACGCATAACATTTCGTGGCCTAATTTGTTGTGTGAGATGACGCAACAAAATTAGATCACATTGGACTGTCTACAACACAATTCCAAAATGCTCAGTACCTTCTAGTTGAATGGAGTCAGCTTTGCAACGTAGTTGCCATGTGCTTGTGTAAAAGACACAGTTAATATATAATCGGGAATACTCTTTTTCAAGGAAAGGGCAAAAGACAGAGTTCTTTAACAGGTGATCCACCACACCCACTTTAAATACTTGTTTCTCTACAAAGGACTGCAGCTTTCAATAAAATTACTGTAGCACAATCTTGCAGTACAAAACTTTATTAGCACAATATAAAATTCAAAAATAACGTAACCACTTTTTCATCTGTGAAAACAATCTTCATGAACAATAAAGAGAAATCTTTCATGAGACTGATAAATATTATGATCTGGCTTGATGCGGTGAGCAATAAATGTTTAGGTTATGTAACACATGTTCGTTTCAAGCTATGTTGTGCCCTTCATCAGGCCACTCGCATCTGGTTTGTGCAGATGCGATCTTTTTTTTTTTTTTTTTTTTTCTTTTTTTCTTTCGCCGTTCTGGTTTTTGTTGCAGACTGGGCCCATTAGAATTGTTTATACATACGGTGGCCTGATGAAGAGCACAAAATAGCCCGAAACAAACCTTGCCTGACCTAAACATTTATTGCTCATCGCATCAAACCAGATCATAATAATTATCAGTCTCGTGAAAGTTTTCTCTTTATTGCTCATGAAGATTTTTCATCTGTGAAAACAGTTACAACTATTTTTGAATTTAATTTTGTGCTAATAGTTTTTTGTGCAGCAGCAGTATTGTGCTATAGTATTTTATTGAAAGCTACAGTCCTTTCTAGAGAAACAAGTGCGTAAAACACACAGCCACCTGCGTTGCTAAGCCATGCAAGGATGCCCAGTCCCCAAATGAGGCCACATCCTCACTCTCACCTCACCCCTAATTATTACCACCTTGATTCATCTGACTTTTATTTCACCTTCAAACCAACTAACCATTCTAGAGGATCAGTGTGTTTTTTTTTGTCTATCTGCAGTAAATCAGCAAGTATAAAGTTCTGGATTCATTTGCTTAACCCCCTTGCCGTTCCAATTCTGACGGCAAGGGGGCAAGGCAGCACTTTTTTTTTTTTTTAAATCATGTAGCGAGCCCAGGGCTCGCTACATGATAGCCGCTGACAAGCGGCATCCCCCTACCCACTCCGATCGCCATCGGCGATCAGAGTAAGTAGGAAATCCCATTCAGAACGGGATTTCCTGCTGGGCTTCCCCGGTCGCCATGGCGGGATGACGTCACCGACGCCATGGACGTCGGGACGTCACAGGAAATCCCGATCCACCACCTCCTGGCCGCAATAGCAGCATAGGGGGCGATACACAGGCTGGGAACGCGAACAATCACTCGCGTTCCCATGCCTGTCGGCCGGTGACGGCAAAACCGGAAGTGCTCGCCGGCGGGTCCTGGGACATTGGAGCGGAGTTGCGAGGGCACCGATCGGCTGCAGGGGGCTGAGGGAGGTCCCAGGTGAGTTAATCTCATTTTTTTTTACCGGCTTTAGGTTCACTTTAATTTAAAATGTATGTTGGTGCAGTTTACTATTTGGCCACAAGATGGCCACAGTGAAAAAAGTCCTGGATGCGAACGATCTCGCATCCAGGAACTTAAAAGCAGCGGAGATGTTTCCTGGGGGCAGAAATACCACACTCTGGATAGAAAGCGTCGGTATTTCTGCGGGGAAGTTAGATCGGTGAATGGGAATTATATTCCCATTCACTGATCGGGGGGCGGGCGGCGGGAGCGCGCCCGATCGCACGCACCATGCGGCGGGAGCAGCAGTGCCTATCTGGACGAGGAAGCTCGTCCAGATAGGCCGAACTGGATATGGTCCTCAAATTCCCGTCCCCAGTGTGAAATTGAGCCCTGGGCCTCTTGCCATACAGACCTCTTTTGGGGGGCTGGAGGTGGTCTTTAAATTTTGATTCAGAGTAGCTAGGAGTACATAGCTACTTGGTAAAATCAACACTACTCGTAAGGCAGAAGACACACTTTCCGTTTTTTTATGCGTGCGTTTTTCTGCATGAATTTTCTGTACACCATGTGTGTTTGTATGCAGAAAAGTGCGCATGTTTTTCACAGCAGCTAATGTAATTGATAGAGAATACTGACAATGTTCAGAGTCATCATGCAGAATGTCAGTTTTTTTTCTACGTGTGAAAAAGCATTCAGTGTGAACTAGCCCATTGATTAACATCAGTTCTCAGTTTTTCTGTGCTGAAAATGCGCATGAAAACAGTCAAGTGTGTCTCCTGCCTAAGGGCCCGTTCACGCTACACGCGTTTCCAGCCGCGTTTTGGAAACGCGTGCGGGTGGCCCGACGCGCAGGACATCAGACAGTGCATAGAGTGCACTGTCTGATGTTCACACTGCATGCGTTCCGGACCTGTGCGGTCCGGGAACGCATGCTGTACGCAGATTTTACAAAAACGCGCGGCTGTCCCATTCACTTTTCAGTGATGGGATCAGCCACGCAACGCATACGAATGCGGATGGCGTGCGTTCGTACGCGTTGCGTTCTGCATGCGTGGCCGTCCGCGTTTTGCAGTCTGAACGAGCCCTAATGGTTTTGATACACATTAGAATGCCTTTATCGTTAACTCCAAAGGGCCAGGAAAAGTAGCTTACTATATCAGGACAGGTCATACATTGTCTAGTTATACAGACGCATTTGCTGAGGACTGAGTTTACTATGTCGGCGTTTACTATAACGTGATTCTACTTTATAAGCGCACCTTTAAAGAGACACTGAAGCGAAAAAACTAATAATGATTGGTATGTGTGTAAACAGCTAAGAAATAAAACATTAGGAGCAGAGACATACTTTAAAGCCCAATCTACACGATACGATTCTTTATACGATTCGATTATGATTCTATTAACGAACCGATTAACTCCGACATGTCCGATCGGGATTCGATTCAATTCAATTTGCCATTGTTTTGCAATTGCAAATCGAATTGAATCGAATCCCGATCGGACATGTCGGATTTAAAGGGACTTCGAGCAGTGCAGAAACTATGGAAAGATGCATATCATTTTAAAGCTCTTTCTCCTCTTTCCAATGATCTATAAACCGCCGCCCTACGCCTTTTAGTTTTCGCTATTTTCGCTATTGAAATTGCAGTGGCTGTGATTTTGATCGCGAAAATAGAGAAAACTAAAAGGCGTAGAGCGACGTGTCGTCAGAAAGAGGAGAAAGAGAGCTTTAAAATGATATCCATCTTTCCATAGTTACATTGTATTACACAGGGCGACTTTTTCCTAAAGTCAGCAGCTCCATTGTGCAGAATGGAGCTGCTGACTTTGATAAAAAGTCGCCCTGTGTAATACAATGTAACTATGGAAAGATGGATATCATTTTAAAGCGCTCTTTTTCCATAACACTCCAGGACAGGTACACTTCGAGACTTGACTCCTCCCAGGAAACAGGAAACATCCATGAGCCTCTCTATATCTTTTGCTCCACAACAGGTGCCCGGCAGTATGGATGTTTCCTGTTCTGGGAACAGGTCTCTCTATATGAGTGCTACCTGTCCTGGAGAGCTTGAGGGGCTAAGGGCGGTGTAGCTAGGAAATGAGGCGATGGATTAGGAGTCCGTCTCTATCTATTTCCTACCTCTGTCTATCCGGGCCTGTGGGCAGCTGTTGGGGGCAGAGGAACCATGGCGAAGACGGAATGTGGCTGTAGCCGCCGGCTGGAGGTAGACGCGGAGAGGAGTGGCTATTGCGGAGGCTGACGCCTATACTCCTCGATCCGACCAGGAGCCAAGATGGCGGCGCGGACGTTTCCGGCGGCCGTCTGACGTCACTTCCGTGCGCCGGATTGAAGAGCCATGGCATCCTGGCGTCTGGCGCACTCGTAATCGGCAGGGATGGAGGGCGGCTCAGCGGTGGTTGGCGCGGATGGCCTTGCGGCTAGTGCGGCTGCCGGCGCTGCGGCGGTACCTGTAGCCATGTCTACAGCGGTGCCTGCAGCGAGCCCCTCTACAGGTTCATCGGAAGGCCGGACGCAGGACAGACCTAGGAAGCCGGAGGGCATTATCCAAGTCCCAGGAGGGGTGAGACATCACACTGTGCCTATCAGATAATGTTTCTATGTGTCTCATCTTGGCTGTCACTATCGGTGTTGTATATTATGAGGAGGATTGAGCACTTGGTGGTGTTTCCTCTGGGTGAAAGCTGACGACACCTAAATCGTCGCTCTACGCCTTTTAGTTTCCTCTATTTTCGCGATCAAAATCACGGCCACTGCAATTTCGATCGCAAAAATAGTGAAAACTATAAAAGGCGTAGGGCGGCGGTTTATATATCATTGGAAAGAGGAGAAAGAGGGCTTTAAAATGATATGCATCTTTCCATAGTTTCTGCACTGCTCAGAGTCCCTTTAATCGGTTCGTAAATAGAATCGTAATCGAATCTTATAAAGAATCGTATAGTGTAGATTGGGCTTAATTCTAATTTTGTTTTCAGTACAGGAAAAAACTCCGTTATCTGTGCAAAAGAGCCATTGAGCGTAGAGCTCTGTCTTCTGAAGCTCATCTCAACTGTCACTGTATTTCCTTTTTTCTCTGCAGAGGACAGTTAAAAAGTTCACTGACCTGCTCTGTAAAATCATTTAGAATGCTGAGTAGTGTGTAAACTGCACATATTAGAGAATGATGAAATCTTATAAAAAAAAAAAAAACACTATATAACTGAAAATAAAAATATGAGAACATTTTTTGCTACTAATGTTATAGTAATTATCCGTACTACACAACCAATTCATGATATCATAATTTTTTTTTCTCTTTAACCAGTTCATCGTGAGTGAATTATGTCTTTGATGTTGTTGCTAGATCTGATTAGCTCTCCTCTTTTAGGTGAGGACTCGATTCCCTCCAGAACCAAATGGCATCCTGCACATTGGTCATGCCAAAGCCATCAATTTTAACTTCGGATATGCCAAGGTAAGCAGTCTTCACCAGATGGTGCTGTGCACCGCCAGTGGTATGGGAAATGAGACACATACGTCTCTATACAAGGCTTTTTCTGTTTTAAACACATTTTAAATTGCCTATTCCCTCAGTGAAGCCCTACATGAAGGGGAAATAAGGTTACAGGTTTGCAAGTAGACGATGGCAGTCCTCCCCATGTTTCACATAGTCTAATGTGGTTTTCTGTCTACAGACCTTCGGGGACAACCTATTATAAAGTACAATTACACACCGTTGTAAATACAGTGAACAACCAATAGGTGGAGTTGGTAGCCATAGCATTTTCAAGGAAACCTAAACTGAGAGTGATATAGATGTTTTCTTTAAAACCATACCTGTTGCCTGACCCTCCTGCTGATCAATTTGCTGCAGTAGTATCTGGATCTCACACCTGAAACAGGCATGCAGCTAATCCAGTCACACACACACACACACACACACACACACACACACACCTTGGCTCCGCCCACACACCTTGGCTCCGCCAACACACACCTTGGCTCCGCCCACTTTTTATAACCCTAACAGAATTACTCAACTAACTAGTTTGTGAGCTTTGCGGTCTTTGGTATCAATAATTTGCATTGAAACAAAGTTGGATTGGCTGTTTGTGACTCCACCCCCTTTTTTGAATTTCAACCCCAATGACCCACTGTACCAGGTTTGAGGCTTGTGCTATTAACAGTGCAAGAATGGCATCAACTAATTAAATATTCTCCTTAAAAAACAATAGGTGAATTCGAATTGGCTTTTGTAGGCTCCACCTACTTTTCTGAATATTAATCCCAGTTAACCAGTGACCAACTGTGCAAAGTTTGAAAACCATACCATTAACTGTGTAAGAATGGCTGCAGTTTACATTTTCCCCAGTGATATTTGTATTTGTCTCCGCCCACTTTTTGGTTATGTGGATGAAAAGTATCCTATATGTTATTCCAGGTAATGTACTATGTGTGTGCCAAATTTCATTCAAATTCGTTTAGCCATTGTTGCGTGACTAACAAATATCCAAACTTTCGCATTTATAATATTAGTGAGATACTGTATATTTATTTTTGAGAGGCAGGAGGGTCATCAGAGGAAACCCACACAGACACGGGGAACACCTACTAACACTTTGCAGATAGTACCCTGACTGAGATTCAAACCAGGAACCCGCAACTATTACAATCGCCAAAATGCTACATGCACCACATTTGTGCTGCAGTGGGAACACCTCCATTGCTTTACATTGTGGTCAGCAAAAGCACTGCAGTGTGAACTTGCCCTGATTTCTTACTCAAGTTGAGTATCTACAGGTCTCCTGATTCTAGGAAAGGTGAAATTGTATTTGGTATAGCCGATTTTTTTTTTTTTTTTTTTTTTTTTTTTTTTTTTTTTTTCAGTAGGGTTTATACGGTTCTTTTTGGCCCTCTTGGGTCTGGTTCTTTACAGCCTGGTACTGTATAACATTAAAGAGACGTGAATATGCTATTCACTTGCATTGATGAGCGTTTTAGAGCTCAACGCACAGAAATGCATGCAACACGACATTTTTGTAATGCAGCTCAGTACAGCACATAGATGTGAACCAGGCACATTTAATTACATGGTAACATCCATACCTTGCTGAATGCACAGAGCAATGCCCTCTGAAAAGCGCACAGAAACTGCCCTGATGTGCACGAGGCCTTACTGTAAACTAACATTTTGCTGTGAGTTTGTACCATGTATGTCCTCGCTGTCAGCACTGTTAATCCTGGTTTGCACAGTGTAGCTGATGAGGGTTCTGCGGTGACTTGTGAGCAGCAGTGTGTTGTATTGATGTTCTGAAGATGAACAGTATTTGTATCAGGCCTTTCTGCATTGCATTTCCTCTTCCTTGTCACCTCCACAGGCCAATGGTGGGATCTGCTTCCTGCGCTATGACGACACCAACCCAGAGAAAGAGGAAGAGAAGTACTTCACCGCCATTAAAGACATGGTAGAATGGTTGGGTACGTATTCCTCATTAATCCTAGGAGATTAAAATATACTAGGCACCTCTCCTTGGGAAAGATGCCACGTAAGCAGCAATTACTTTAAGAATGATTATTTAGTAGTTCTATAGCGCTGACATCTTCCGCAGCGCTGTACAGAGTGTATAGTCTTTTCACTAGCTGTCCCTCAAAGGAGCTCACAAACTAATCCCTACTGTAGCCATATGTCTATGGTGTAGTATATGTATCGTAGTCTAGGGCCAATTTAGGGTGAAACCAATTAGTTTATCTGTATGTTTTTGGGATGTGTGAGAAAACCAGTGTGCCTGGAGAAACCCACGCAGACACGGGGAGAACATACAAACTCAGTGCAGATAATGCCATGGCTGAGATTCAAACCGGGGACCCAGCGCTGCCAGGCAAGAGTGTTAACCTCTACGCCACAGTGGGCATTGCTCCCGACTGTCCCTCTTTCCTCCTCATTTGTCCCTCTTTCTATGTAAATATATATATATTTCTCTACTAAAAAATCTTTGACTCTAAACTTTATTACCATTCTTTAAATTGATATATTAATTTTTAAAATGTTAATATGAAGGAAAATGAACCAGGATAGAAAGGCCCAGTGTGGTTTGAATTATAAAACCTATTTTTCTTAAAATCTTTATAGTATGCGTGACTAGGGGTGTGACGGGGGTGTGATCAGGGGTGTGGCTTAAAGGGGAACTTCAGCCTAAACAAACATACTGTCATCAAGTTACATTACTTATGTCAATTAGAATAGATAGGTAATATAATCTCTTACCCACCCCGTTTTAAAAGAACAGGCAAATGTTTGTGATTCATGGGGGCAGCCATCTTTTTGGTTGAAAGGAGGTGACAAGGAGCAGGAGACACAGTTCCAACTGTCCTGTGTCCTGATAACCCCTCCCAGCTGCACCAACTAGGCTTCAAATGTCAAATTCAAAATGTTAAAAAAAAAAAAAATTGCACCAAAACAGCAGAACTAGAACAACAAAATCAGAAATCCCATCATGCTTTGCACAGCATCAGGGGAAAAAAGCCCGGGCAGTTTTCTTCTGTGCAGCTAAAAATGAGGCTTGTATAAGAGAAACAAATTTCTGATGCTGTGAAACTTTTAAAGAAACACCAAGCCTTTTTAGTGCTGCTGAGTCGATTTTTAGTCCGGAGGTTCACTTTAAGTGTCCCTCTTTCTCATCTCAAAAAGGTGGAAGAAATGCCACAGTGGGCATAAAGGTAACCTCTGAGATCGTTAGGGTAACCTGTCATTCTTCCCACCCCCACCCTTTTGCAGGGCAGCTCAGTGTTGTCATAGCTCCGCTCCTGCCTCTTCATGAGCATGCCCCAGCATTCCTCCATAAGGACATGGTCGGAAACAATAGTTTGGGCCAACAGAGGGGAAAAGGATGATCAGTCCAATCAGACTAATCGAATCTATCTGAATTTTCAATCCACAGCCGGCCGATAGAACAATCGTTTTGTGTGTATCATAATCATTACTCGAACTGGTCGGACGTTCGGGAGATTGTACTTGTTGTATTGTTAATGCCACCTTTAGGTCTGGAGAACCACTGAATATGTCATATTGATGGTGTAACAACAGTACAGCTATTCTGTATGCCGCAAGTAGCAGGATTACAGGAGATGGTGGTTTTAGTGACTGGCCATGTTGTGATCGACACTTCTTTCTCTGAAGTCCTCTTTGCTGTCCAGGGACCTCCTCATGTAACTGGACTTTGCTGCCCTCTAGTGTTCCCAGCCTATAGCCATATGAGTGTGTTACAGCAGGCCTCTGCATTTCTGAAACCCTTTGGTTGTCTTTCCTGTAGAAACCAAGACAAGAAGAAATGCCGCAGCAGATCTGTGAGGGTTCCAAAGAGCTGAGACCACTTATGGCTGCTCTATATTTTTCTAGTATCTAAGTTGCCAGTGTTAACTTTGCGTATCCCAGCTGAGGGAGTAAACCTCAGGCAGTGTGTTGTTGCATGGATCTCTATGTTGCACTGTGTGGAATATTCAGGAAGGTGTTTGAATAGATAATAGTGCAGATCATGGACTTCTATATTTGGAACCAGTGTGGCGCAGCCTAAATATAGACTCGCGTGCCGAATATTTATTTTCCGGTATGTGTCATTTTGCTTGAAGCCTCGGGTGATAAGACAATGTTGGCTGAAGGCGCCAGGAGGCTGCTGGCCTCCTCATCAGTAAGGAGATATCCATCTGGAGCTAGCAGGAAAGGCCTGGGTATTGTAGTGTGTTTTTATTCATTTCTGTATTTCCTGTTGCAGGATACAAGCCGTACGCCGTGACACACGCCTCCGATCACTTCGGCCAGCTCTACGATTGGGCGGTGGAGCTCATTAAGAGGTGAGCAGCCCATAAGGGAAGCCTTGTTTTTGGTAGCAGGAAACTGATAGCAGTGAAGACCAACAGAACTGAACGTTTGGGAAGCTTTGTCTGATTTGTATCACCGCCCATACAGAGATCAGCTGAGAGCAGCCACTGGGCTCAGTTCACGAAGGCTAGTCACATATAAATAATCTTTAACATCTTATTGGCTGTCTGTCTGTTAATAAAGGTAGCCATACACTGGTCGATTTGCCGTCAGATTCGACCAACAGATAGATCCCTCTCTGATTAGAGAGGGATCGTATGGCTGCCTTTACTGCAAACAAATTGTGAATCGATTTCAGCCTGAAACCGTTCACAATCTGTGGTGGTGGTGCTGCCGCCGCTTACACCACCCCACATACATTACCTGCTCCGCCGGCGCGACTCCCCAGGTCTCCACTGTCTTCTACGCTCTGGTCTGGTCTCCGGGTCTGGCATGCTTCACTACTTCCTGTCTGGGAGAAGTTTAAACAGTAGAGCGCCCTCTACTGTTTAAATTTCTGCCGGGACAGGAGGAAGTGACGCATGCCGGAGACCAGACCAGAGCGGAGACCTGGGGAGTCGCGCCGGCGGAGCAGGTAATGCAGCTGTATTGCGTCGGTCGACGGGCACTCGAACGCCGCTAGCGACGCGCTCCCTACCCGCGGGCGATTGACGGTAATTTCCCGCACGGATCGATCGACGGGATCGATCTATTTCGGGACGAAATAGATCGAAATTTAGCGTGTAGCGTGAACGATGTGACAGCAGATTCGATCCCAGTGATCGAATCTGCTGTCGATCGGCTGGGAATCGGCCTAGTGTATGGCCAGCTTTACCCTAAAGAGACCCTGTAGTGACATGTAGTAGAATGCAGAAAATTATTCAGGATACCCTTGTTTACAGTAATGTTTCTGATTTCTGTATCAGAAACACATCCTATATCTATATATTGCTGTATACTGGTATATAGTCCCGCCCTCCTAGTGGTGTTTAGCCTAGGCTGTTTAGCTATGTGGAATTCTCCCGGAGAATTCTGCAAGAACAGGGTCCATATACAATTCATTTTTTCTCCTAAGTTATCTCCTAGGAGATAATTTTTTTTATTCTCTGTAAAATAACTTTTAAGCATTTTAAGTGCACAAAAGTAGGGGGAAAAGTACTATCAAAACTATTTTGAGTATTTTCTTGCTTGCTGGTGGTTTAAAAAGCATTTGTATCACAAAGTGTGAAAATATCAACTTGGAGAAAAAGCAAATTGCACATAGTCCCAGGTATATTTTGTACTGGCTTCAGAACTCTCCATAACCCAACATTCCACAGAGCTGCACTTGACAGGGCTAAAGATGTCACCACCTGTGATACATTTGAGAATGTAAATCGGGGTGAGGAAAGATTTTACAATGGGCAAACACTGACTAAATAGATTATAAATGAATATTGTAAAGAATAAGCAATTGTATTAATAATTTTCACTACAAATTTATTATTATTATTATTAATATTATTATTATTATTAATGTTTGGCTGTATTGCAGGGGACATGCTTATGTGTGCCACCAAAAAGTGGAAGAGATTAAAGGCCACAACCCACCCCCTTCCCCCTGGAGAGATCGGCCCGTGGAAGAGAGTCTCCTGCTATTTGATGTGAGTACCAGTCAGCTCATGTGATTGCTTTTATCTCCCTTTGTTACATGACAGCAGCTGTCTTCCCTATCCGTCACAACAACAAACACGCCGACACACCAGGACCAGCTCAGCTGCCTCAAACAATCTAATACTCATTACATTCACAGGGATTAGTCCAATGCAGTTGCATACCTCCCAACTTTTTGAGATATGAAAGAGGGACACTTAAGCCACACCCCTGTCAGACCCATAACCACATCCCCAACACCACTATTCACGCATACCCTAAAAATGTAATAGGAAAAATGTTTTATAATTCAAACCACACTGATACTCCGTATTCTGGTTCGTTATCCTTCATATTAACACATGAACATAAGAAATATATTCATTCAAAAGATGGTAATAAAGTTTAGAAGTCAATTTAACACTAGAAACCTACATATATTAACCTAGATCTGTACATCAGTCCTGAAAGGAGGACAAATGAGGAAGAAAAGGACAGAGGGAAATGGCTCCTTAGAGGGAGGGACAGTTGGGAGCATAAAAACAGGAAACTACTGGCCTATGTAGAGGGATGTCTCTGGATTCCTATAGAGCCTTCTCAGCCCTCGATCCATCTCCTCGTTCCACCGCTCTCCCGTGGTCAACATTTGTGCCTTCGAGAGACCTTGGAAGGTTTCAGAAGCTGTTGTCCCCGAGTGCTTCCATAGACTGGAGACTGGGGCCTAGGTACAGTGCATGCATGAGCGTGGGCTTGCGCATGCACAGTATAGATCCGCTTGTGTGTAGAAGCACATGCATCCCGAGTGCTTCCATAGACTGGCGACTGGGGCCTAGGTACAGTGCATGCATGAGCATGGGCTTGCGCATGCACAGTATAGATCCGCTTGTGTGTAGAAGCACATGCATCCCGAGTGCTTCCATAGACTGGCGACTGGGGCCTAGGTACAGTGCATGCATGAGCATGGGCTTGCGCATGCGCAGTATAGATCCGCTTGTGTTCAGAAGCACTTGCATCCGGAGTGCTTCCATAGACTGGGGCCTAGGTACAGTGCATGCATGAGCGTGGACTTGTGCATGCGCAGTATAAATCTGCTTGTGTTCAGAAGCACTTGCATCCCGAGTGCTTCCATAGACTGGCAACTGGCGCATACATACAGTGCATGCATGAGCGTGGACTCGCGCATGCGCACTACCAATCTGCTTGTATTCAGAAGCATCCTGAGTGCTTCCATAGACTGGCGACTGGGGCAGTAGGTACAGTGCATGCATGAGCGTTGACTCACGCATGCGCAGTACAGTTCTGCTTGTGTTCAGAAGCATTGTGAACACAAGTATTTCTGAAGGCTGCCCAAGGAAGGCTGTGGAGATATATTTGAGCTGCAGGTCAAATGATTTCATTGGGGGGGGGGGGGGGGTGCTGGAGCGAATCCCTGCTCAGGGCAGTTATGTCAAACAGTAAGGAGTCTTTGGGCAAGGCTAATGAATCTGGTTGCCCGTGGAGCGTGCACCCTAAGTGGCTGCAGCCTTGAAGCAAGAAAATGTTGTGTCTTTTTGTCTGTTGTACCCTGGGGATGAGTCCACTATATCCAAAGTCATTTTATACCTTAACAGACCAATAGAATTAAAGAGAAGCCGTGACCAAGAATTGAACTTCATCCCAATCAGTAGCTGATACCCTTTTTCCCATGAGAAATACTTTCCTTTTTCACAAACAAATCAAAAGGGGGTTCTGTATACAAACACTGACTAAATCATGTATACATAATTATTGTAAAAATGATGCAATTTTTTATTAGATTATTTCCACTGGAGTTCCTCTTTAAAGAGACTCTGTACTAAAAAAAAAAAATAGACCCCTGGGGGGTACTCACCTCGGTAGGGGGAAGCCTCAGGGTCCCAATGAGGCTTCCCACATCCCTGTAGCTGCAGGCAGTCCAGCACTGGCTCCCCCGAAGTCTCCAGCAATCCAGGCTCGACAAGGCTTGATATATTTACCTTCCCTGGCTCCTGCGGGTGGCGCTGTTGCTGCTCTCAGCATGGAAATAGCTGAAAATAGCTGATCTCTGTCGGGTCCGCGCTACTACGCAGGAGTCTTGCGCCTGCACAGTAGAGCGGACCGACAGCGGCCGGCTATTTCCGCCTATCTCCGAGCGGAGAGCCAATACTGCGCCTGCGCTGGAGCCGGTAAGGTAAATATTTACATCCCCGCTGTTCGTAGAGGTACAGCGAGAACGCAGTGGGACAAAGGAGGACAGGGAAGCCTCGATGGGATCCGTAGGCATTCCCCATGCGAACGAAGTAACCCCCAGGGGAGCTTTTTTTTTTTTTTTTTTGTTACAGGTTTTCTTTAACCATTTAAGCTTCCTGGACGTAGAGGCGTGCACACGCACTCCAGGCCGCGATTCGATAGCCCAAGAATCAATGAATCGGGACATGGTGCCTGATCACAGATTCCTTTCCCCGGCAGAAAAAGCGACCGCTTCTCTAGGAAGCGTCGCTTTTTCTGCCTCCTACATCCTTCTAAGCGTAGTAGAGTGACATCATGTAAACAAACTCAAGGTTGCCATCTTGTGACCAAAAAGTAAAACTACATCTACATGCAAAAAAATAAACCTTTACATTAAAAAATTACTATTTACATCCCACCCTCCCAAAAATACCCAAATAAAATGTTTAATTAAAAAAAAAAAAAATTACAATAAAAAAAGCGCACATAAATATTTATCTATTCCTTTTTTTTTTTTTTTTGAATTATTATTATAAGCTTGTAAATAGTGATGGATGCAAAACGGAAAAAATGCACCTTTATTTCCAAATAAAATATTGGCGCCATACATTGTGATAGGGACATAATTTAAATGGTGTAATACCCAGGACTATTAGGCAAATACAATATGTGGGTTTTAATTATGGAGGCATGTTTTATTTTAAAACTATAATGGCCGAAAACTGAGAAGAAATTATTTTTTTCCTTTTTTTTTTTTTTTTCTTATTCTTCCTGTTAATATACATTTACAGTAAAGTAGTTCTCAGCAAAATGTACCACGCAAAGAAAGCCTAATTGGTGGCGGAAAAAACGAGATATAGATCAGTTCATTGTGATAAGTATTGATAAAGTTATAGGCTAATGAATGGGAGGTGAACATTGCTCGGATGCATAAAGTGAAACCGGCTGAAGTGGTTAAACATGTCCCTCTAGAAACTGGTTAATAGATCAGTGATTGTATGAGCATTCACCATATGCTGTCTCTCTCTCTCTCTCTCTCTCTCTCTCTCTCTCTCTCTCTTAAGGGAATGAGGAAAGGGAAGTTTGCTGAGGGGGAGGTTACGCTGAGAATGAAGCTGGTGATGGAAGATGGGAAGATGGACCCAGTGGCCTATAGGATAAAATACACCGCTCACCACTGCACAGGAGACCAATGGTAGGTGCCGGGCTTTCAGCTGGTGGACTGACCGGTTTCTCACTGCTGCACTGTGACTGCTGGTCCTCGGCATCTCTGAAACCCCCTGGATGTCTTCTCCCATAGACACCAGGACAAGAAGAGATGCCACAGCCAATCTGTGAGAATTCCAAAGAGCTGAAACCGCTGCCTGTTTCTGCTTTATTTCACCTCTCACACATCTTTCCATTCTGCTCATAACTGGTGAAGGTAAAACACAGACTGCTTTCACGCGTCTGTGTTGGGTTTCCTCCGTGCACTCCAGTTTCCCACTACATCCAGAAAACGTAGAGGAGTTAATTGGCTTACCCCTAAAATTGGCCCTAAACTATGATGGACATATGACTGTGGTAGGATTACTGTACTGTTTGGACTATAAGACTCCCCTTTTCTCCCTCAATAGTGGGGTTAAAAAGTCACTGCGTCTTATAGTCCAGATGCAGGGAGTTCCTGACTTGTGAACGCCTGCCAATACAAACCTCCAACCCGCCGCAATGTCGGGGACTCCCTGTACTGTGCCCATGCAGAGGAGGACACGGGGACACAAAGGGGCATAGAGGACACAAGCGGGACACAAAGGGGCATAGAGAAGGACACATGGGAGACACAGGAGGACATAAGTGGGACAGAGGAGGACATGGGGAGATATAAGGGGCATGAGGTACAAAGGGGGCATAATCCACAAGATGCCCCTTCACCATGGATGCACCAGGTTTAGTACATTTTTTTTTTTCCCCTTGATTTACAAAACTGGGTTGCTGATAGGCAACCACGGTAACAGGCAAATGGGTAATACCATATCCATGCGGATCAGAAATCTTCTCAGGGATGGGTCGCATTCTGGAAGACAAAGATCCAGCTGGATGAATATCACAGGGAAAACCCCTAGGGGAGGGAAGAACTCTACACAAATTGGGGGGGAGGAGGCACCCCAAAGGCTCTATGTAATAAATTCTGACTGGATAATGAAACAGTCTTACCCAGGCTGAAAGTATAGAAATGTATTTTATTTTGACACCAGAAAGCATGACGCGTTTCGCGGGACCTGCCTGCTTCGTCGGGTCTGTATTACGGTGTCTCAATGCAGCCACAGCGCTAAAGAGACTTTTGAGCAATAGTCAGATACTTGCCTTGGTAGAGGGAAGCATCTGGATTCTCCAGAGTATTCCCACGTCCTACTCAACACCACCAATCCAACAATGGACCCTCTGGAAGTTAACAGCCCTGCTCCGGTCCGTGAACAAACATGGCCGTCTGCGCAGTAGCATGGAACCACTCCATGATAAAAAAGCCCTAAACGCAGGAAGTAGCGTTAAACCGTTATATCTGATCCCTCTCTCTGAAAGGCCCTGTGCACTGTGCCTACAAATGTCTGATGAACCCAGATCTGCTTAGCCGGGAATGGGTTCGCACATGCATAATGGTGTTACATTGTTGCAGCTGCTTCAGGCGTTGTGCTTTCAGTTTGTCTCTTGTCTATTATACCTCCTGTTTTGTGGCTGGTCGCACTTGTGGCGTTCTGTGAGTCTGATCATGCGTGTTAATGGTGATTCCTCTCTCCGCAGGTGTATATACCCCACGTATGACTATACACATTGTCTATGTGATTCCATAGAGCACATCACACATTCTCTGTGCACCAAAGAGTTCCAGGCAAGGTGAGCTGCCGTCAAATTACTGGCCCTCTTTATTAGAGAGACGTAGAAAGTGTATTACTGGCTCCTATGGGACACAGCCCTATAAAAAACTGCTAATGTAACATGCTAACAAAATGAAAATAGCAAGCCAATTGGCTACTAATGGTGGACTTTTCTATGCTTGTCCTTTGGTCTTAGTTGGAAGTACTCAGTTCACTCTCTAGTGCCCCCCACCTGGCCTTACTAAAGCCTACAACTTTCTTTCACTGGTAGACATTGGGAAATGGAAGGAATGCCAGAGACAGTCTGTGGCCTGATGTGGCATAGTCTTAAAGAGACTCTAACAAAATCTTCAGCCTTTTCTTCCATCCTATAAGTTCCTATACCTGTTCTAATGTGGTCTGAATTACTGCAGCCTTTCCTAGTTGCATTGTCTGTAATATACAGTGTCAGGAACCGGCCCGCGGCACGCCTGCGTATACGGTTCCCGACTGCGGGTTTGACCAGATCTAGAGGGGAAGCAGCCTTAGTCAAGCTAAAACAAGGCTGGTAGCCCTCAGAACACTTCTCACTGCCACCACTAGCTGTTGCTAGACACTTCCACTCTGCTGTCGAGTGCTCAGCGCGCAATCCTCGTTTTCGTATTCGGGTCAGCTTTGCGCTTTAGGCCGAATACGGGAACGCCACGCACACACACGCACAATTGCAATCTTACTGTAGTGAAGCAAAACCACTAACAGTCGTTCCGAACTTTACTGTTAGCCTCTCTGCTGTCGAGCTACTCGCACTGGCGTTTTCGTACGTTTGGTCAGCTGCGCGCTTTAGGCCAACGTATGACAAACGCCCCACACACAATGCAATTACAATCTCATACGGTAGGGTTGCGCAAACGTAAAATCAGGCATGGACTTATACACAGTTACACTTCAGTCTCTTCTAGGCTATGAGTGTTAGTTTAGTACAGCAGAAGTCAAACTTATTAAATAACGATTTAATATTCCAGAGAAAAAAATGGAACAATGCAGAAAATAATATATACAAAATATTTACAAAAAACAAAATAAACATTGCAGAGTTAAAAAACAAAGTTACACACAAAGCTATTTGCTTACCGAAATAAACGAGGAAAAATAAACGTTATCAGCGTTGTTTGAACGTCATTGGCGGGAGAACACCGCTTTGACCAGTAGTCGGGCAGCCCTTAGCGTCCTTGCTATCTCCAGAGAGCTACGATTTGTGACTGTCCCAGGCTGCTGTTTTATAGCAAAATGTGTGCCCCGGGCAATGGATGTTCCGTCCCACAACCTAATGCAATTTCCCAGATTGTGACATCACGGTCTGCCGAGCCACCTGTCACATCTGGGCTAGCTGTGATATGCTAAGGTCATGGCTTTTCCTGTCCCAATATTCAGATCATCAAAAAGGACTCCACCCTCCCTCCCCCCCCCCCCCCCACCCCACCCCACTCCAGGTGACAATTGATTAAGGCTTCCGCAACATTATTTCCTAGCATATCAAAGCTTTCCTGTCTCAGTTTTTAAAGGCTGCAGAGATTTCAAAACCCCTTCCAGCCAGCTGTCATGTAAATTTCAAACCTTCCTGTGTCCGCTTCCCCTGTCCCCAAGACTCTGGTAGTCTTGCTTTGTATAATGGGACAATGGCTGACTCCAGAGTTCAAAAGCCATGCCGACCAGCCTATTCTTCCTCAATTGGCAGCTAATTAGCAGTAGACACCTCTTCCCCTGCTGGACAATGAGGGCAGAGGTAATGTACATCTACATACAGAATTACATTACCAGTGTCCATGAAGCTCGCTGCCACTACCTTCAAAGCCAGACTGGCTGACATACACCTGTGATGCAGCCCGAAAAATGAAAAATACGCTTCTGTGCGATACCATACGGTGGCTATATTCTGCATATTACCGTACATATCATCCTCACCCCAATATATTACCTCACATCCAGTGTTTTGCAAAAGTATTTGTAAAAAATGTTTGGAATCATGTATGATTTTCGTTCCACTTCTCACATGTACATCACTTTGTATTGGTCTTTCACGAGGAATTCCAATAAAATTGATTCATGTTTGTGGCAGTAATATGACAAAATGTTGAAAAATTTCAAGGGGGTTGAATACTTTTGCAAACCACTGTATCTAATCATCTTTTCTTTGTCAAGCTTTGTCGAGCCAGAGAGGAATGCACTGCCTCTGCTGTGATAGGGAGAAGTTATGCACGCCCCCTGCAAGCTCTGTGTGTGTGTGTGTGTGTGCTTTGTCTATCCCTCACAGACAGGTCTCTGCTCCCAGTTTCAGTTTGTCTGAGGGGGAGGGAGCTGCCCATGCTGAGAAACTCTGACTGGAGTGCAGATAATTCACTATGTAATAAAAACTTGTAGTATACTGTAACATGATATAGAATACACAAACATCACTTCCTGGTTAGCGGCCATGTTTTTTGTTTGTAAACACTGCCTAAAACTAGCGATTAAAAGCAAGGATTGTGGCAGAAACGGCAAAGAGGAATCCAGGAGATCACAGTGACTCGATTGGTGTGTTTTTTTTTATTGTACAAATCGGACAGTACAGATTCTCTTTAATGTTTCTGAGGGCAGGATGCAGTCTTGCAGCTACCAGCTGCTGCAATGGCACATCTACACTGCAGCAATGACTGGCTGGGACCAGCATGCCAGCCAGACTGCCAGGTAATAGCTCAAATTAGCTTCGCTGGGGCAGACATCTGGAGCAGTTAGTTGTTGGTGAACAAGGTGTGACAGCAAGTAGTGTAGGTGGCTGCCACACTTTGACGAGAGACACTGGGTCAGGGCAGTGTGCAGTAATTATATTTGGAGATTGGGAGGGGGGAGGTCTTCCTAATTATGTGCTTTTTTGCTTAGGGGGCTGGCACGGTAGATCAATTTGGAAGTTTTTAAAGTAGCTCGCGAGTTGGAAAAGTGTGTGCATCCCCTAAAAACCCAGCATTTGCTTTGGTCCAAAACCTCACTTGAGCCCTTATGCCAAACATGTCAGCCAATTTTCTGTTTGTGAGTTGATTCCACTGCTGGTTGGTGTACTGGGCAACCTCCTCAGCGGTAATTCAGAGTCAGGCTCGGGATGGAAATCAACAGCTCAGAGCGGTAGTCCCGTGCCTGGGTGAGTTGTATGCAGGAGCTGCTGCAGATCTCTCTGTGAAAAAGTGTGTGAGAAAATTGCATGACTTTTAGACCCTAAATCTGGAAATAATCATAATGCCAGGGAGGTTAAAGAGAACCTGTACTGAGTAAAAATATTTAAAATAAACACATGAGGTAACTTCAAATGAACATTACATAGTTACCTTGCCATCAGTTCCTCTCAGAAGCTCACTATTTTTTCTTCTGACAATAATCCCATCCAGTTCTGACAAGATTTTGTCAGATCTGAAATAGATCAGTTGCTGTCAGTAAAATATCAGTTGCTGTCAGTTATAGCTGAGAGGAAAACGGATGTACCAGGTAATGTTCATGTTTCCCTATGGCTCAAGTGGGCGATGTTACAGTTTAACTGTGTGCTGACCAGAAAGCTGTTATGGGGTAATGGCTATTTTCAAAATGGAGGACGGAAAATTCCCTTGATCATAGTGAACAAATAGGACGCGGGACAGGAGAAAGACACTGAGGAGTAGACTACATGGAAGGTAAGTATGACCTGTGTATGGTTATTTTGACTTTTATTTTCAGTACAGGTTTTCTTTAAGGGCTCTCCCTCTGACACAGGAGACCTGGGTTCAAATTTCGGCTCTTTCTGTTCAGTAAGCCTCCACTTATTCAGTAAGTAGGCCTTGGGCAAGACTCCCTAACACTGCTACTGCCTATAAAGTGCACCTTAGTGGCTGCAGCTCAAGTGCTTTTAAGTCCACCGTGAGAAAAGCGCAATATAAATGTTATTTGTCTTGTCTAATTCTTAGACGATCCTCCTACTTCTGGCTGTGTAACGCGCTGGACATCTACTGCCCCGTGCAGTGGGAATATGGGCGCCTGAACCTGCATTATACCGTCGTGTCCAAGAGGAAGATCATCAAGCTGGTGGAGACCGGCGCCGTCAGGTAAGCGAGCTGACGCAACCTATAAAACTCTCCACCCCTCTGTCACTCAACCCATCAGCCCTGAAATTCCTCTCCTGATGTAGGGACTGGGATGACCCCCGTCTTTTCACACTGACAGCTCTGCGACGGAGAGGATTCCCGCCAGAGGCCATCAATAACTTCTGCGCCAGGGTACGTAACTCCCTATTTTCTATTATAATATCTTGTTTGAGGCGTGTAAGCAGATGTGATTTCTAGCAACTTTCAGTGAAAATTTCAAGCAAAACCTCAGGCCTCTTTTGCATGGAGGGCTGAACTGCTGGTTTGTTGTACCGTTCAGCTGCACGGCTTCCGGCCATAGGTGCCGTTCAGCTGCAGCCAAATGGAAGCGTTTCGTAATTCCATGGGTCACATTTGACATGTGGCAGTGTTACCCTGTGGTGAAAAAAATCTCATGTGACATCTGAGAACAGCAACTTGCTTTCTCCGATGCAAGCCCAATGGGGAACGTGTGTGTGTGTGTGTGTGTGTGTGTGTGTGTGTGTGTGTGTGTGTGTGTGTGTGTGTGTGTGTGTCTGGCGCGGTGGGTGTGTGTCAGTGCCCAGGACTATATATTATCAGGCACTGGGCAGTTGGGCGCAGGGGGCCCAAATTACTGCTCTCCCTGCTGCCTCTAAACTCCCCGGCGGTGTAAAATACCATTTCCCCTAGAAACTTAGAGGGAGATGTAATTTGGGATCTTGTGAACGCTGGATCCCAGAATTGCGCTTACGCACCCTGTGCAGCATAGCACCGAAATGAACTGATTTGGTGCCCAGTGCTAGCAAGCGACGGGCCGGTGGACAGGAGCAGCGGACAGGCACACCTGGCTGCTTGTGGAAAATAGGCCCAAGGGCTCTTTTCCTCTGGGCGCTAATACAGTTAGCTTTTCCCTGAATCGCAATCGCCAGGGTGCTTGAGTTTTGTGCATTTGCACTTATACCGGGCGTGAAGCGGCGCAATCATGAGTAGGGGAAATGGATGGAAACGCAATCACTTTGCAGCCCATTTGCATATGCAATCGTGTTTTCTAGTGGATAAGTGCCCTCTGTTTATAAAAGTGTTCTAATCCTAAATGTAAAGTGTTTGTGCTGCCCCAATCAACGATGTGAGATTCCAGTTGTCACTGGTCTAATGGCAGCCAAGTAAAGGTTTGTGGTGGCCCAGTAGTTCTTCCTCTTTTGCAATTTGATTTCATTATAATATAGTACATTCTGCATAAGATTCCCATGTAACTGATTGAAGAGCTTTCTGCTAGCTTTGTAAGGGCTAGTTCACACTGGGAGCGCAAATTTACGGCACGCTAATGCAGATCAGTTCAGCACTGCCTTACTATACTGATGGCTCCCACCACCCTTCTGATGTGTGGTCTTCTCCCTCTTCCAGGCGCTGTCACCATCTATAGGATTATTATCTTCAGAATTATGGCCCATTTCCACTTGTGCCAGTGTGCGTGTCTGAGACGCAAGCTTGCACTTCTGATGCGAATACACACCCAAATCCCTGTAGCTGTGCACAGCTATAGGGAGTCAAATAAGTGATGCCCTATTTTGCTGCCGACTGTTTAATGGACTTGCTTTCACCTTAATGTGGGGCTTTGTCAGTCATTTGAGTAAGTTTCTGTGTGCCAGCTTTACTGATTGTAAGCAGCAGAGCCCCTTTTTCCACACTGTACAGGTTTTTTTCATTGAACTGGAAATTGCGTACGTATGCACTGGCTGCTCCCAGCATTTGTGACCTGAGGGAATTGTGATTTGTGAATAATGTTGCTTTGATATTGGTGTAGGTGGGAGTGACCGTTGCTCAGACGACGATGGAGCCACACTTATTGGAGGCCTGTGTGAGGGAGGTGCTGAATGAGACGGCACCCCGTGTAATGGCTGTGCTGGAACCCCTGAAGGTCACCATAACAAACTTCCCAGCAGAGAAGGTGAGACGTGGCTGTATAGGCAGAGCCATCAGAGAATGGACAGGAATTCCTGTAGCCTTAACCTGTTCCATTTTCTTCCCAAAAGGCATTTGATGTCCCAGTTCCCAACTTCCCAGCTGATGAGTCCAAAGGTTCCCACACCGTCCCGTTCTCTTCTACTGTGTACATCGAACAGACGGATTTCAGAGAGGTATGTAGTCGAGCGTTGTATGGTTCATTATTCATAGACCTCAAAGGGAACAGACAGTAGTCCATTTCTGGATTGTTTTAAAACTTGGACTTTATAACTAGTAAAAAAAAGCCCGTTCGTTAAACGGGCTCTAGGCCCCGGCCGCTACCCCCCTGCACAACACACACACAGACATGCTCCCCTTCACCCACTGCTGTCTCCAGTATATGCACAGAGGGAGATGTTGCTTGCTTGGCAGTTGGAAAAAGCTGCTATTTCCCACAATGCAATGAGGTTCACAGACAGCAAACTGTCAGGTCTGGAAGCACGGGGACAAAGGAGGACGCAGGGACACAGGTTTTATTATCTACGAAGGCTGCACTGCAAGATTCTGAAACGGTCCAGATATTAGATTATATTCAGCTGAGTAAAGCCCAGCTACTACACTATTAAACCTGATTCTGCATAGCGGTCTCTGTACATAGATGAGTGTCTACAGGAAATTGTCAAGCATCCGAGACCTCCCCTATCTCTCACTGTTCCCCTAGTGACGGCTTCTTCTGATTGCATCATCAGCAGAAGCCATCACTAGGGGCGCAGTGAGAGGGAGGAGAGGTCTCTGATCACTGCGGGCTCCAGTGGATTAGGTGAGCCGTGCTGCTGCTGCTTTCATCTATTCAGGGGGAGCTGAGGAGATAAAGGGGACAGAAGGGGGTATACATGAGATACAAAGGGGAAACAATAATTGGGGGAGAACATCTACAAGATGCTCCTGGAAAATGGACGCACCAGGTTTAGAATATATATATATTTTTTTTTCCCTGATTGCCCTCTAAACCTAGGTGTGTCTTATAGTCCGGAGCATCTTATATTACGAAGAATACGGTACAGCTGCAGAAGTTTCCCTTGTGCTCCACCTCCCTCCGCTGCTGGCTGAGACCCTCTTCCTCTTCGCAGCCAGGCTCCCCTCCTTGTATGATCAAGGCTGCGCAGGCGCCAGGGGTTTGCTCTGTGCAGTAGCTCAGTGCTGCTTGTGCATAGAGTAAAAGCACATCAGTAAACGAGCAGCTCCACACTACTGCGCAGACAGTACTTTTTGTGAGGGCTGTATTTTGTGCATGCGTAGTTTAGCTGCCGTGCTCCTGCACGGAGGGGGGCTCAGCTGTGAGTAAGCAGCAGTCAACATTTAACTGGAATATTAGAGGCTGGCAGTCCAGGAGGGGAATGGAGGGAACCGGGAAGCTTCTGCCCCATCCAGACTTACTGAGGTACATAAGTTTGTATTTTAGTTAAAATGTTACAAGTACCCTTTAACCACTTGAGGACCACAGTGGTAAACCCCCTAAAGACCAGGCTGTTCGTTTCATAATTGACCGCTGCAGCTTTAAGGCCAAGCTGCAGGGCTGAACAACACAGCACATGAGTGATTCCCCTCCCCCCCCCCAACCCCATTCATCTGCAGATCAAGCAATCATCCGCAGATCTGAAAATCCATCCTGGTGGATCTGATCTGCAGATGAATGTCAGTTAAATCATGCGTGTATGATGATCTGCAGATCTCATAGACTAGTATTGCAATTTGCAGGAATGGATTTTTGGCAGGAAGAGATCTTTTGCAGCTACAGATCTTTTGAGTGTGTGCAGCATGTTTGTGTGCAGCATCTTGCAAAGATTTTTTTCTGATGGGGAGTGCAGCTCCATAGAATAGACTGTGTAGGTATGGCTCTCATACTACATGAAGGGTGGTAAGATTGGTCTGTGATCTTTCATTTTCCATGATGTGTGTATGCACCTTTAGAGTTGTTAAAGACAAATATTTGTGTGTGTGTGTGTGTGTGTGTGTGTGTGTGTGTGTGTGTGTGTGTGTGTGTGTGTGTGTGTGTGTGTGTGTGTGTGTGTGTGTGTGTGTGTGTGTGTGTGTGTGTGTGTGTGTGTGTGTGTGTGTGAGATTTTTTTTCAAAACATCCTCCTTTTACAACACTTTTTCATAGGTAACTAAAATGTTTGCATTGTACTATTCATTATAGCACATAATTTTACTGCAAAATGATATGGTTTATTTATTGTATTTTTAAAGTGCCAACATATTACGCAACGCTGTACATTAGTTATGATTACAGACAATATTTAGGGGTGACGTACAGCAATATGACAATACAGGAATACAAGAAAACCAGATCACACAGCACAGTATGAGTACAAGGTAATGCTTAGTCAGTCACTGGATGGGAGCATGGAGATTAGGCAAGTCCAGTTCACTCAGATCCATAGGATGGGTGTACAGTAATGGAGGTGCATGATCAGGTAGGAGACACAAGGACAGCCCTGCCCGTAAGGCTTACAATCTAGAGGGAGAGGTGGGGGCACGAAAGGTAGCGGACCAGAGTTCAGCTGCGTGTTTAGAGCATTGGGGCGGGGGTGTAAGGCCAGAGTGAAAAGGTGAGTTTTTTCAGGGCCTTCTTGAAGAAGGGGGAAACCCTAATCGGGGGAGGTAGGGAGTTCTATAGTGTTGGAGCAGCTCTTGAGAAGTCCTGGAGGCGTGCATGGGTTTGGGTGATGCGGGGGCTTGGTTGTGTTACGGGTACTGATAATGTGATGATACTGATATGATTGTGTTAGTTGTCCCACTGCCTGTTAAAGGCCCATACACACGTCAGATTTTTTTGTCCGCACGCCAAATCGGATGTGTGTACAGTCCGTCGTTTGGGTGATGAGACGATTTTGAGCGATCCGATAGGGTGAAGGTAAAGGTTTGACAGATAGGGTAACTTGTTCCCAAGCATGCTCTGACTGTCATGTGATCCGTCTGTAGGTGATGGAGAAGGGTTACAAGCGTCTGACCCCCGATCAGCCTGTGGGCCTGCGACACGCCGGCTATGTCATCTCTGTACAGAACATTGTGAAGGTGAGTGTTGCCTGTGCTAATACGCTGCTAAATAATGCTGGCTTCTCTTGAATTGGGAATTCTAGCCATCAGCTGGAGAATAGAGTTGTATTTACTGTCTTACTGACATTCTTTAGAGTTTTGGTTTGTACATCCTTGTATCTCGCCAGTGACGCATTGTTTTGACAAAGTTAACCACTTGAGGACCACAGTGGTAAACCCCTCCCCCCCCCCCCTAAATACCAGGCAGTTTTTTTCATAATTGGCCACTGCAGCTTTAAGGCCAAGCTGCAGGGCCGCACAACATAGCACACGCGTGATTTCCCCCCCCCCCCCCCCTTTCTCCCCACCAACAGAGCTCTGTTGGTGGGGTCTGATCGCCCCCTTGTGTTTATTATTATTTTTTATAAATATTTGTTGTTTTTTGAATATTTTTTTTACTATTTCCTTTATTTTTTTTTCCCCCAATCCCCTCCCTCCCCCCAGCTGGCCAATCATGGCAATCGGCTGTCATAGGCTTCTGCCTATGAGAGCCGATCGCTCTCTTGTCCCCCAGGGGGACAGCTGTGTCACACGGCTGTCCCCAGTACAGTGCTGCTGCTGATCGCAGTGCTGTACTACATGTAAACTGAAGGCGGGGCGGAACTCTGCCCCCTGAGCAGGAGATGCGCGCGATCTTCTGCAAACTGCAGCCCCAGGACTTGACGCCAATTGGCGTTAGGCAGCCCTGGGGCTACCGCCGTGGCTACGCCCATTGGCATGGAAGCGGTCTTAGAGTAGTTAGAGACACACAATGAATTGCTTGTGTGGTGCTGCGGATAATTACTAGAAGATTAGTAGCAAAGAAAATAGTCTCATATTTTTAATTTCGGTTATATAGTTTTTTAATAACATTGCATCATTCACTAATATTTGCAGTTTACACACTCTTTAAAAATCATTTAGAATGCTGAGTAGTCTTGTGAACTATTGGCCTGTCCTCTAGGGAGAAAAAAGAAAATACAGTGACTGACAGTTGAGATAAGCTTCAGAAGACGGAGCTCTCTGAGACTCTGAAAGTCATGGAGCTCAATGTTTTTTTTTGCATGGATTAACTGGAGTTTAACTCTTCCTATACTGGAAACAATATTGGACTTATGTCTCTGCCCCTAATGTTTTATTTCTTAGCTGTACTACACATACAAATCATTATATCATAATTTTTTTTCACTTCAATGTCTCCTTAAAAATTTCCACTGATTACATTGTAAAAAATAAATAAATAAATAAATAAAAGTCGCGTTAAGGTTGCTCTACATGGAGTAACCCTCCCTAGCGGTATTGACAGATATATCCGTCCATACAAAACATGCTGTGAACAGTATAAACGTGCATACACGTCACTACTCTCCTGCACTGTATACTAGACCCTTGCTTGACACATTTTGGCAAGTTACAGAGAAAAAAAAAAGTTATGAAAATAATTAAATCACTTTTTGCACAGAAATCCTGGGGAAATTCAACGCCAGGGAGGTTAAAAAAATGATCAAACGTTCATATCTATAAGCCCCACTGATATAGAATACGAGTGTGTTAGATTTCTCCTCTAAACAAAACTTAAACCAAAACCAATGTTGTTATAACCTAAAGTAGATTTCCAGGTATTCTCTGCTCACTTTCCTTCTCTGCTCCCTTTCCTTCTCTGCTCCCTTTCCTTCTCTGCTCCCTTTCCTTCTCTGCTCCCTTTCCTTCTCTGCTCCCTTTCCCCTCCTTCCTTCCTATCTATCTTCCTTCTCCCTCCCTTGACCTCTCCTACTCGCTCCCCTTTCATACTTTAATTCCTCTTACTCATATCCTCATCCCACCGCATACCTATATATTACTCACTCCTAATGGACCACTGACGTATGTTCAATCCGTCGAATGTGATAATTAAGTTAATACCTGTTTATTATTCTATGTACAAAACAACTTAATACAACGATTATGTCATGTGTATATGAACATCGAGTTGGCTATGTCTCAAACCACATTTCATAGAAGTATATGTACAGGTTGATGTTGTTTTTTTTTTTTTTTACAAATTGATGTACCCATATTGAAAATTTCAATAAAAATTACAGTTAAAAAAAAAAAAAAAAAATGATCAAACCACAACAGCGGTAAAACTATCTTCGAGCTGGAACCCACCGGAGCTCTTTTTTGAGTGTTTAAGGATCACTTTAAATCGCTAGCGATTTCCCTAAACGCTTTGCCAATGTAAGTGGATGTAACCAATTCTGCAGTAGCGATTGTGATAAGCAAAATCACAAGCACAGGATATCCTATCTATCTATCTATCTATCTATCTATCTATCTCTTTGAAAGGACCAATCTGAATTAAAATCGGAAAACGCTATCGCAATCGCTGGCAAAAAGCTTCCACTTTTTAAAATCGCTGGAAAACTCTCATGAAATTGCGTACAAAATGCAAATTCAATAACACTAGCTATTGTGAATGCGATTTGTGACTTTTAGTGGGTTCAAGGCCTAAAATTCTTAACCTTCCTGAGGGTCCAGGGAAAAAATAGGTGAAAACTGAGTCGGGCTCATCCAGCACTTCTAAGGCAGGGTTCCGTTTTTTGGCATGCATTTTTCGTGTAAAGGGCCAGTTTCCACTAGACGCAAATTCATATTGCGATTTTCTGCAAGGGCTCTGCAACCATTGGTAGATCAATGGAGTAGTTTCCAGTGAATGTGGGTTAGCCATTGCGGAGTGATACGATGCGCTGCGGGACAAAAATATGGATTGCATGCTGCAGATTTCTGCAGCACGCTCCCGATTCCCCCCAGCAGCCAGTGACAGCCGCATCCGGACTCCTAGAAGACACCCGCAGTGGTATGCATTACAGTAAGCCAGGTGCAGAAAGCATTAGGCTAGTGGAAACTGGCCCTAAATTCTCGCTCGTATGAAATTTCCGCTTGCTCTGGAAACTTGCGTGCGAAAATTCACATACAAACGTGACTTTCAATTTAAAAAAACATGAGTGCGCAAAACTACAGGTTTTCTGCTAAACAAAAAGCTGAAGTGTGGGAAAATAGTGGCCTGGCTTATTATTCTCAAAGTGTATACAAGATCGTTGCTTAACTCATTTTGGTAAGTTACAGGCAAAATCATGATAATTAATTGAACCTGTTTTTGCACAGAAATCGAGCAGAGATTGAAAGCCAGGGAGGTCAGTCTGATTATCATGACTACAGCCAGACAAATAGCAGGAAGTCTGCACTGAAGGAAAGAAATGGCAAGTCACCCTTGCAGACAGGTTGCCCAGCATGCTGGATGATTATTTTTAGGACTAGCTTCAAATGTCTTAAAATGCTAACCTGATAGGGTAGTGACATTTAGTGGAATGCAGAAAATTATTCAGGATTTTTTTTTTTACTTTTTTTTTATTTTTTTTTATTTTCTTGTTTAAAGCATCAGAAACATTTCCTATGTCTATATAGTGCTGTATAATGTAGGTACCCCCACTCCCAGTGATCCTTAGCCTAGGCTGTTTAGATATGTGGAATTTTCCCAGAGCATTCTGGGAAACCTGGTATATTTTGTAGTGTCTCTGGAACGCATGGTAAACATTCCGCAGAGCTGCTCCTGACAGGACTAAATGTCACCACCTGTTTCAGAATGTAAATCAGGGAAAGGAAAGATTTTACAATGAGCAAACACTGACTAAATCATTTCTAAATTAATGTTTTAAATGTATAAGCAATTGTATTCCTTGTTTTCACTGCAGTTCCTCTTTAATCATCAGTGTGTTTTGCTTCTTCACAACTCCTCCCCTCTGCTCCGCAGGATGCTAACGGGAAGGTCGTGGAGCTGGAGGTCACCTGCGCCAAATCAGACGTGGCTGAGAAACCCAAAGCCTTTATCCATTGGGTGTCCAACCCCCTGGTGTGTGAAGTGCGGCTGTATGACCGCCTGTAAGTGCAGCAACACCATAATCCTTCTACCTCAGTAATCTTGTGCCGTCATGTATTGTAGCATTTCACACTGGGGGTTACAGGAAGGTGTGGAGCGAAAGGTACTTGTAGGAACACAATTACTGTACATCATAAAGAGGTGAAAAGAACAGATTGGGCCTGTTTAAAAAAGGGAAATTTATGCCAGGCGAATTGACCAGTGTGAGTATAGGTACAATTTAACTAGACCAGGGATCTGCAAACTTTGCTCTCCAGCTGTTAAGGAACATCAAGTCCCACAATGCATTTGCCTTTATGAATCATGACTGTGGCTGTCAGACTCCCGCAATGCATTGTGGGAGTTCCTTAAAACAGCTGGAGAGCCAAGTTTGCAGATCACTGAACTAGACCATCTCCTTTAGGCCTTGTTCACCTTACAAATCGCTAGTGCAAGCGCTGGGCGATTTTGGTTAGTGCTTTTTAAAAGCGCTTTTCCCTTTTGTGGACCGATAAAATTTTTTTTACACTTCCTGACATTAGTCAGGAAGTGAACGCTTTGACCTGGAAATTAATAAATACAATGTCTTTATTCATAAAAATCGCTGAGGAAATCGCTTTTTCATGCACACTGCGATTTCCCCATACTTTCTGTTGAATCACAAACACCCAGGAAATGGTGGTTCAGGAGCCGCATTTGCGATTCAATAGCGCATCGCTCTTGTGAGAGCAATCACATTTAGCATCATTGCACTGGCGCTTTTAATCTCCAGTGCTAAAAAAAAAAAAAAAAAAAACACAAAATCGCTCTTAGGGCCATATCCTATTCCAGGTGATGAGGCGAAAGCCTCAGGGATGCTCCCTTTTACCGGGCGATGGGGAGCGAGGTTTACGCTGTGGTGCGGTCCTTCAGCACCACGGCCTCACTCTCAACACATGTGAAAACATGCCGAACATCCGCCGCACACCTTAGAAACCCCTCACATAGCTCTGCCAGGCACCCCTGTCATTATACATACGGCCACCGATCACCTGACGCCTCTCGCCGCAAAATCCGTTGTGTAATTACAGTGTATTTAACGCTGTAATTACTGTCCGCATAGGAGCCTGGGCAAAGCATCTTTGAATCTGCAGCCGGGGCTCCCCATTGGTCCGCTGTCTGAGCCATTTGTTCAAACAGCGGACCAATGGGGAGCCCCGGGTTCAGATTCAAAGATGCTTTGCCCAGGCTCCTATGCTTACAGTGTCACTGTAATTACACAACGGATTTTGCGTCGTGATCAGCGGCGGTATGTATGTTAACGGGTACCTGGCGCAGCTACGTGGAGGGGCTTTTAGGGTGTGCGGCGGCCCAACAGAGAGCTCTGGGGGTCTCCTTATTAAAGGAGACCCCCAGATGCTGCGGTGACTAGGTGCGTTAGCTTAGACCTGCAAAAAGTAGGTCTAAATCAGCTAGCGCTCATGTCTGCTGGGAAGCATCGCTTCCCGGAGGCATGCGAAGGGTAACTGGATACCGTGTAAAGAACTCGCTTGGCGATAATAACTTTATTAGGATTAGGCGATGCCCCCATCGCCTAAATTCAGCAATAGGTAATGGCCCTCAGCGTGAACAAGCCCTTAGGGAGGGATCACAAATTTTTTTTTTTTGGGGGGGGGGGGGGTGTTACGCATGTGGGTTTTTCCCTACAGTAGCCATTGATTTAAACACATGCGCTGTGCAGATTTTGATTTTTTGAATTTTATGATGCTATGCGGAATCACAGATGCCTTCTGAAAAGGCAGCATAGACGATCATTACATGTGCTTTCGCAAGTGTTTGGTACGCAGCAAGACACTGCATACCAAAAACGTGATCTCTGCCTTTGTTGAGAAATTTCCCAGCTGCACTACAAGAGGGTGGCCACTAGAGGGTAGTTCAACCTCACTTTCGTTCTATGTGATGGACAATTCAGCGACAATTCACTGCAGGACCATTGAACATTGAGGCCCCTTTCACACTTAACAATGTGCAGATTTGTGTTTGCTGCACATCTAATGCAAATCAGTGGCCTCGCATTTGATTTTTAGATGCAAATTTTCTGCAGGATAAAAAAAAAATTTCCCCTCACTGGACATGTAATTCGCATACAATGCAAGTCAACCACTTCAGCCCGCGGGTTGTTTTTAACCTTATGGATGAGAGGAATTTTCACATTTCAGCGCTTCTCCCTTTCATTCCCCAACTTTATCACTACTTATCACAACAAAATGATCTATAGCTTGTTTTTTCTGCCACTAATTAGGCTTTCTTTGGGTGGAACATTGTGCTAATTATTTTATGCTAAATGCATTTTAACAGGAGTAAAAATAAAAAAATAAAAATAGGGGAAAAAAAATCATGATTTCTCAGTTTTCATCCATTATAGTTGTAAAATAATGTGATACTGTGGCTAAAAGCCACACATTTTATTTTCCCATTTGTCCCGGTAACTGCAATGTGTAAATGATATCTCTAGTACAATGTATGGTGACAATATTTTATTTGGAAATAAAGGTGCATTTTTCAATTTTACATACTTCACTAATCACATGCCCATAATTCAATAATAATATACCATTTTGATATCCACATTAAAAAAATTTCCTTTTTGTATGTAGGTGTAAATTTACTATTTGGCCACAAGATGTCCTTGTGCAGTACTTGCTATTCATGTACAAGAAGTACACTATAGGAAAGTAATGGTTTTTTACATTGTAACTAGGGATGTGACTCAGGCATCCATTATTGCCTGTGATCACGGTGGCCTGTGGGGAGATTAATAAATGAGAACAATGTTCCCATTCATTAATCTAACGATTGCCGACGGAAGCGGTGGAAATCGAATGGTAGGCAGCGCGACGGCAACAATTGAGAATGATCACAGTTTTTTAACAAACCCGGTGATCATTATTGGTGGACGTGCGGATTGGCTTAGGGGACTTTTGTCCCCTGCCACCAATCCCCCCTGTTGCCGGCAACATTGCAATGGTGGGCTTCTTCCTGCACAATCGCGCGCACAGCCCCCCAAACTGCACAGACGCGAGCCTCACATGGCTGCGGCTGTAGCGGCACTTGCTGCGTCACGTCTGTGCAACTAAAGCGGTTGATGGGAAATGCAAATTTTCGCATTGGAAATGTGGATGTGTAGTTAATGATATAAAAATGTAATGTATATTAGCATCATTAGTATGCGCAGGGAAACAAACTCTTGTGAAAATTGGCATAAAAATACAAGCATAAGAAGATTCGTAACCCTAAAAACACAAATGCGAAAAAACACAGCCAGAAATTGCACAGATAAGTGTGAAGGCTTCTTAACCACTTCAGCCTTCAGTCGTTTTCACTTTATGCATCCGAGCAATGTTCACCTCCCATTCATTAGCCTATAGCTTTATCACTACTTATCAGAATGAACTGATCTATATCTTGTTTTTTCCGCCACCAATTAGGCTTTCTTTGGGTGGTCCATTTTGCTAAGAGCCACTTGACTGTAAATGCATTTTAACAGGAAGAATAAGAGAAAAACGGAAAAAAATTATTTCTCAGTTTTCAGCCATTATAGTTTTAAAATAATACATGCCTCCATAATTAAAACTCGCGTATTGTATTTGCCCATATGTCCCGGTTATTACACCGTTAAAATTATGTCCCTATAACAATGTATGGCGACAATATTTTATTTGGAAATAAAGGTGCATTTTTTCCGTTTTGCATTGATCACTATTTACAAGTTTAAAATAAAAGTATAGAAATATTTCATCTTTACATTGATATTTAAAAAGTTTAGACCCTTAGGTAAATATTTACATGTTTGTTTTTTTATTATTGTAATGTTTTTTGTTTTTTTTTATATTAAACATTTTATTTGGGTATTTTTTGGGAGGGTGGGATGTAAACAGAACTTTTATAATGTAAATGTGTGTTGAGGTGTTTTTTTTTTTTTTTTTACTTTTAGTTGTAGTTTTACTTTTTGGCCACAAGATGGCGGCCATGAGTTTGTTTACATGACGTCACTCTAAGCGTAACATATGCTTAGAGGGACGTATGGGGACGCAACAGCCAGAAAAAGCGGAGCTTCTGAGCGAAGCTGTCGCTTTTTCTGCGGGGAAGAGGAATCAGTGATCGCGTGCACGGCCGCGGGAGCGCGTGGCCACGCACATGGCCTCCTGGGCGTAGCTAGTACGTCCAGGAGGCCAAAGTAGTTAAAGAGGGGTTGTCTGCCACAAAATCAAATTCCATTTACCCACTGCACTGTGTTCATTATGCAGCCTGGAACCTCACCCTGCAGTGCAAGCACTCCAATCTATTCAGAAATGTTTCTGCTGTAATAAGTCTTATCTCAGTCAGCCTGGCTCTATTTTCGCCATCGCCGAGGAGAAGGGAGCTTGTCATCACCCCTCCCACATTCCTGCTCCTCACTGATTGGCTGAGGGCACTTCAGTGTGACACAAGGCTGAAATCTGATCTATGCTGTGCTCACATGTTTTGCAAAGAAAGCTAACTATGACCGTGCAGATTCTAGGAGAAAATAAGAGGAAGGCCTGGAACCCACTAGGAGCGCTTTTCTGAGTGCTTTGTGATTTGAAAGGCTCTTGCTAATTTAATGCTATGGGTGTGATCCCACTGGAGCGATGTGATTTGAAAAAGCTCTTGCTAATGCAATGCTATGGGGGATTTTTATAAAATCACAAGTGCTTAGAAAAGACTTCTAGTGTGTTTAAACCCTAAGGGAGGAAATGACATCAGTACTGGCTTCAGTCAGAGGGAATCAAAATAGCAAATGCCAAGAACAGAATTCTCTGTTTTATAGACTTTAGTGCAAATGGGACGTTTATATAAAAGTCCATTCTTCCAGAATGCAAGCGGACCGCAGGAGCGCATCTACATTTAAACCCTTTAGCTTATGTCATGAAGTGGTTACATTCCGTGAAGAATGATTTGCCGTTTGCTGAGAGGTTTGATTCAGTAATGTTAGGTGACAATGGGGAACCCAGCCTATTTCTGCTTGCTATAGGGAATAATGCTGATTAAAGTGGACCTGAACTCAGAACGTCCTCTCTGCTCTAAAAGATGCTCAACATCATAATAACCTTTAAATAAAAAGCATTTCTTTGTTACAGCTGATACAAATCCTACAATAAATCTGCAGTGTTTCTACTTCCTGATTCATGGAAGCAGACATATTGTTAACATCCAGTGCTTTCAAATGAGCTTATCTGCCATCTCTGCCGTGACTCGGGGAGACATCAAATTACAACTTGTGATTAGACACAAATGAGGGGGAATTAAACAGGCTAAACTCTCAAAATGTATAGGGTGCATTTACTGTTATTTACTGTTAATGCAGGGTGGATTTCTCTGGTATCCTTATGTTCTGTGCAAGGGTTCAGGTCCACTTTAAATTCCCTGATGCTTCTTATACACTTCCTGTGGTGCAGTACACACCCCCTCTGCAGTGTGTCGCAAGGGCAATGTAGGTATATAAAGACTTGCACACTATGGAGACGTAGTGAAAATGACACAAGGCTACCGCAAACTCTGCAGTGCCAACTGCATGGATTATGCCGCAATGCAAGTCTATGGCGATGCAGTAAGTGTAAATGCACCAAACCTCACTGAATGGGGCGGTGCTACGCCCAGTTGGCACACGGGGGAATGGTGTGCCCCGGGCTCTTCTGCTGGCCACGCGGCTCAATATGTGAAACTAGCCTGATTAATTGCAACACTGGTCAAAATTCAATCTTTCACTGCACCTGCAGGGCGCAAAAAATGCAAATTAGGCAACTCTTTGTGCAAAAACAAATGCACATTTTTGACAACAAAGCGATTGTTGAATGATTGTTTAAAGAGACACTGAAGTGAAAAAAAAAATGATATAATGAATTGGTTGTGTACTATGAATAATTACTAGAAGATTAGCAGCAAAGAAAATATTCTCATATTTTTATTTTCAGGTATATAGTTTGTTTTCGAACATTGCATCATTCTATAATATGTGCAGATTACACAACACTCAGCATTCAAAATGATTCTTTCAGAGTAGTCTGTGAACTAATGACCTCTCCTCTGGCAGATAAAAAGAAAACTGTTCACTTACAGTTGAGATAATAAGTCAGAAGACAGCCCTCTCCACGACTTTGAAAGTCGTAGAGATTAATGGCTTTTTTGCATAGAGATAACTGGAGTTTCTTAACTCTTTCTGTACTGGAAACCATTACACTGATGTGTCTGATCTTAATGTTTTATTTCTTAGCTGTGCTACACATACAAATCATAATCATACATTTTTTTTCGCTTCAGTGTCTCTTTAAATGTGAGCGTTATTCCACAGTAGCTAATGATTGTCAATTATACAACGCGCACAATATGCAATTTTATGTTCCAAGAAGTATTGGGGGGGTGTATATATACGTGTACACATCTAGTTCAGATTTTGCAATCTTCATCATATTGGTCCTTTAACCCCTTGAGTCCCAGGTGTTTATATCCCCGTAGTGACCATTTTTTATAATTTGGCACTTCGCAACTTTATTAATTGCTTGGTCATAAATCCTAGCACCCGAATCAATTTCACCTCCTCTTCTTCACACACATAGTTTTCATTTGGTGGTATTTGCTGCTGCTATTTTTAGGGTTTTTTTTGTTTGTTTGTTTTTTTAATTAAAAAAGTCATTTTTTTTTAATAAAAAAACTGAAATTAAAAAAAACAAACCTACAGATTAAAAGAGAAGTTAATTGGCTTCCTTTTAAATGGGCCCTACATTACAATACAAAGGGATTCTACTATACATACTGTACATATATGCCTATGGTAGGGGGATTGCCGTAGATTGTGAGCCCCTCTGAGAGACAGTTAAGTGACAAGACTCTGTACAGCGCTGCGGAAGATGTCAGCGCTATATGAATGCTAGTGAGAGAGTTCCAGTTCCTGGAAACAAATGCATTCTTCTTGTCTTTCAGATTCAAGCACAAAAATCCAGAGGATCCTTCTGAAGTCCCCGGTGGATTCTTGAGTGATGTAAATCCTGTAAGTTCCAAACATGAACGGCCATAGAGCTACAGCTTTAATCGGAATTCTGAATTGGATGAAAATCTGTGCTGCAACAAGCATGCCCGATTAGGGATGATCAATGAGATGCAAATTTAGAGCTGATGCGGCATTGTACAAATTTTCCATGCAGATTTATTGAGCTTGAAAATGAATCGATCCAATCCTGCTGCAGTACAGTTGGTCCATTTTCAAGCTGCATAATTGCACATATAAAATTTGCATAATGCTGCATCAACTTGAAATTATTAGCATCTTCTTGACCATCCCTATTCACGATCAATGACTCAACTGATTTTGGGGGCAAAATCAATCGTATGTATCGATCAGCTGGAAAATATCAGTGCGATGGTAGCAGCGTATAATATTGTGATTACCGACAGACCCCATGACACCCCCCCCCCCCCCAAATGCCTATACATCACTAGATGTATGTGCGCCTCTATAAAGATCAGGTCATCATCCTACAAAAAGACTTTACAACATACATTGTGTGTGTGGCCAATAGCAGATTGCATTCCTCTTACTCAGGGCCCTGACACACCGAAAAGTGTTTTGCGGGCTATTTTTGTTTTTTCAACATCTTGAGGACCACAGGTTTAAACTCCCCCCCCCCCCCCCCCCCACTCCCCAGTGACCAGGCAAATGTTTTTTTCTTGCCACTAATGGAGCTTTTGTTTGGTGGTCTTTGATTGCTGCTGTAATTGTTTTTATTATTAAAAATTTAAAATGGCTTTTTTTTTATTTATTTTTTTTAATAAAAATAGTTTTCTTCTTCTTTTTTCCCCACACCTAAATTGGCCCCATACTACCATGAGGTACACTGCACAATACATGCATAGTCATGTGCCTATGATCGGGATTAGATTGTGAGCCCCTCCGTGGGACAGTTAAGTGACAAGGCAATATACTGTGCAGCATTGCGTCAGATGGCAGAGCTACATAGATTCCATCTGCCCCAACACCGCCCCCCCCCCCCCCACGTATCGCAGGCTGATCACGGAGCTCTGCATTGTTTATTTACAGGCGCTTGTGAGCGAGTTCCCGTCTAATCTCGCGATGACGCCATATACGGCACGACAGAGGAACAAGGGAGCCACTCTGTGGTCGCCATCCTGCGTAAGGTGGTCGCAGAGTGGTTAAAGAACAGCTTCTATTGACTTGCATTAAAACCTTGGCAAAATTTCTGCGATCACGATTTTTTTTTAAATCGCAATTCTGGCTATTATGCTGTGATTTTACTGTAAGTTAATTGCAGCATTTAAAAAAAATGAAAACTATCCACAAAACGCTTTTTGGTGTGCGAGGTCCCTATGTTACTTGAAGAAATGAGTCATTGTAAACCCCCTGCGGCCCCCCCCCCCCCTTCCCAATCCTATTCTGTAACTCGCTCCCGATTGAAAAAGGGATCCATTTTCCGATGAGGACTTCGCAAAATCAATCCCTTTTTCTATCGGAAACGGATCGGACATGTCGGAAATAATCGGCTGATTCCTGCTGAGCGGACTGGAGAATGCATTGTGTGTTCCCAGTGTTAGTTTTATGGGATTCTGCATACTCCCCACCCAATGCTTATTGTCTCAAGCACTAAGGGCCCATTCACATTTGAAAGTAGCAGTTTTGCGTGGAGGATTTTACCGCAATTAGCGCGGTAAAACCACGGACACTCTCGCGATTCCCGACCATCGCGATCAGCACTGTACTGTGATCACCATAGAACACTGCAGGCAACACGTTTTGCGATTGCTGCTAATCGCGAAACGCCCGCAATCGGCGGCAATCGCGGCAGTGAGATCGCTGCTACATAGTTATAATTGTGCTAGCGCTTTAAAAAGCGCTAGCGCTATAACGATTAGCGGGTATCGCCCACTACTCACCCTAGTGTGATTGGGTCCAAAACATGAGGGGAAGATTACCACATAAGGACATAGAGCGAAGGCCTCACTTGTTGTCTCACTGCTGTTGGTCGGCTCCTCGTCGTACTCATCTGATCACCAGTAATGGTATCTTTCTCTTTCATTCTTCAGAACTCTCTGACTGTAAACTCAGACGCCCTGGTGGACCAGTCTGTGAAGAACTGCAAAGTGTTTGATAAATTCCAGTTTGAGAGGCTGGGCTATTTCTCTGTGGATCCAGACACCACTGCGGTGAAGGTCAGTGAGCCGCGGAATATCCTAGTTCCTGTACAGCTGACATCATCTTGTTGTTTCCTGCTACTCTAGTGGCACAACTCAAAGCATGATTAAAGGGGAACTCCTACTGCATTTGTAACTTAAACATTTAAAGCACAACGAAGTCCAAAATTGAACAAGGCAAATTCTAATAGCAATCAGGATAACCGATTGCCTAGCAAGCTCATGGTAAATAGGGAAGATCAATGAGATGAAAATATTTCCGAGTTCATGCAGGATTATGTATATTTTTATGCAAATATATGCAGCTTGAAAATTGACCAATCAGGTCCCACCCAGGTTTAAATTGATTGGTCCATTTTCAAGCTGCATATATTTGCATAAAAATGTACATAAATTTGCAGGAACTCTGAAATATTTGCACTTCATTATTCATCCCTAAGGGCCCTTTTCCACTAGCAGTCGCTAGCGTGCGCGCTGAACGCTAGCGATTGCTGAATCGCAATTACCGGCGATTCCCCGACGTTCGCGGCCGCGATTTTGCTATGCTATGCACTGCATAGCAAAATCGCGGCAATTATCGCTCCGCCGCGCGTTCGCGTTCCCCGCAAAAACGAATCATTCCCATGTTAAAAAGCAAACCGTAGCGATTGTAAAATCGCTAGCGGTTTGCGTTTTTGCGATTCAGCCAGCGCAAACGCGCTGGTGGAAAAGGGCCCTTATGGTGAACCAGAACTCCTAGTAGTGTGTAAGGGGCTAAAAAGGACCAAAAAACCCTTTTACTAAAATGCTATGCAATACAGAAATTTGCCTTCTTAAAACAGAAGGTATTTGTGATTCAGGTTGGAGTGAGCATATGAGGTCTCCCACAATGCATCACTGCTGAATATGCAAATCTTTTGATGTCTCTGCAAGCTAAGCACACCTCCAGAACCGCTGGAATGCAATGATGTATCATCTTGTGAATTGTACTGAGCTACAATAATCCAAAATGCATACAGATCGTTTCAGACTGGTTGGTCCTCATGTGCATGACCGGATCAATGTGGCTCTATGGGGTAGGACTTGAAATACCCAGTTACAGATTACCCAGCAAGCTCATGGTGAACCAGAACTCCTAGGAGTGTGTAAGGGGCTAAAAAGGACCAAAAAGCCCCCTTACCTAAATGCTATGCAAAACAGAAATGTGCCTTCTTAAAACAGAAGGTATTTGCGATTATTCAGGTTGTAGTGAGCATATGAGGTTGCCCCACAATGCACCACTGCTGTATATGTAAATCAGCCCTATGATGTCCCTTAAAGCTGCATTCCAGTGGTTCTGGAGTTGTGGCTAGCTTACAGGGACAACAAAGGATGGTTTGCATATTCGGCAGTGATGCATTGTAGGTCACCTCATGTGCTCACTACAACCTGAATAATTGCGAATGACTTCTGTTTTAAGAATGCACATTTCTGTTTTGCATATAGTTTTAGTAAGAGGGCTTTTTTCGCCTTTTTAGCCCCTTACACACTCCTAGGTTCTGGTTCACCATAATTAGTTACTGCTGTTACACACAGTTATTTTCTATCCACCAAAGCAGAGTACGCATTGCTTAAAACCCCCTGGCATAGTGTAGTAGGTGCCAGGACAAGTAGCGATGCCAGATTATAGAGCAGCTAGAAGGGCAATGCGGTGGGATTGACTGTCTCTCCTGCTGTATTACTTCTCGCACATCGCTGAATAAAGGCTGCACTGAAGCTGCAGAGTCTGAGCTTACACAAGCAGTCGTGTAACCTGGCACAATAGTGAATGCATTTTGTTGTAGGATTGATTCACACAGGAGTAGCTCTTAGGCCTGGTGCACACCAAAAAACGCTAGCAGATCCGCAAAATGCTAGCAGATTTTGAAACGCTTTTTCTTATTTTTTCTGTAGCGTTTCAGCTAGCATTTTGCGGTTTTGTGTAGCGTTTGTGGTGTAGTAGATTTCATATATTGTTACAGTAAAGCTGTTACTGAACAGCTTCTGTAACAAAAACGCCTGCAAAACCGCTCTGAACTGCCGTTTTTCAGAGCGGTTTGCGGTTTCCCTATACTTTACATTGGAGGCAGAAACTCCTCCGCAATCCAAAAAATGCCTCACCCCGGGAGTATGAGTTTCAGCAAAATGACTCCCGCTCTGGTGTGAACCACCCCATTGAGATACATTGACCAAGCTGATCCGCAGCCGCAAGCGGCTGCAAACACGCCGAAAGACCCGCTCGGTGTGCACCAGCCCTTAGTGTTCCTTTTTCCTTCTTGCATAATAATCCTGGCCCCTTTTCAGTCCAGCTCTCAAAGCTGTGTAACCACTGGACTTCATTTTATTTATTTTACCTTGGTGAGAAGTTGTGTTTAGGTGTTAAAGGGAACCTGAAGAGTGAGATGACATGGAGGCTGACTTATTTCATTTTAAACAATACAAATTACTTGGCTGTCCTGCTGATCCTCTGCCACGAATACCCTAAATGTGGCCATACATCTGTAGACAAATTTGGCCCAAAATTGTCAGACAGGTTGAAAAATCTCAGGCCGTAATGCTTGATCAGGTGCGTGGCTGACATGCTCTATAAGGTGCACGGCGGTAATTGCTTGTGACAATCACTAACACGACAAACGCCCCCGGCTGCTGTACCTGCTAATGTTTTATGCCCGTGCAGTTATACTTTACCTGTCTCCCGTCCATGCTGAGTGTCTGTGCCCTATTCCACATTCAGGCCCCGTGTGACTATCAGCATATACCACATGGGGTGCATGTGACATCACACATGCGGCCCACGTACTTTAACGCCGGCAACAATGTGG